>NC_060182.1:23183532-23524410 GCF_021184085.1 Oncorhynchus gorbuscha | reverse complement strand
GAGAGAGCAAGACAGAAGGGAGGAACAGTAAGAGAGAGAAAGAGAGAGAGCAAGAAAGAAGGGAGGAACAGTAAGAGAGAGAAAGAGAATGAGAGAGAGAGAGAGCAAGACAGAAGGGAGGAACAGTAAGAGAGAGAATGAGAATGAGAGAGAGAGAGCAAGACAGAAGGGTGGAACAGTAAGAGAGAGAAAGAGAATGAGAATGAGAGGGAGAGCAAGACAGAAGGGAGGAACAGTAAGAGAGAGAAAGAGAATGAGTATGAGAGAGAGAGCAAGACAGAAGGGAGGAACAGTAAGAGAGAGAAAGAGAATGAGTATGAGAGAGAGAGCGAAAAGAACCGAGGAGCAGAAAGACAGAAAAAAGGTCTTCAGGTTGGGCGAACCATTCTATTTTCAGCCATATCGGACAAACGTTGAGCGTATCAGATCAGCATACAGAACTCTGAGCTATCCGTTCAGACAAACAGAGACACTGGGTCCACCATATATAAACTAAGTAAAAAATGAAATGTCCCTTCTTCAGGACCCTGTCTTTCAAAGATAATTCGTAAAAATCCAAATAACTTCACAGAATAACTTCATTGTAAAGGGTTTAAAGATTGTTTCCCATGCTTGTTCAATGGACCATAAACAATTAATGAACATGGACCTGTGGAACCGTCGTTAAGACACTAACAGCTTACAGACGATAGGCAATTAAGGTCACAGTTATGAAAACTTAAGACACTAAAAAGAGGCCTTTCTACTGACTCTGAAACACACCAAAAGAAAGATGCCCAGGGTCCCAGCTCATCTGCGTGAACGTGCCTTAGGCATGCTGCAAGGAGGCATGAGGACTGCAGATGTGGCCAGGGCAATAAATTGCAATGTCCATACTGTGAGACGCCTAAGAAAACGCTACAGGGAGATAGGACGGACAGCTGATCGTCCTCGCAGTGGCAGACAACGTGTAACAACACCTGCACAGGATCGGTAAAACCGAACATCACACCTGCAGGACAGGTACAGGATGGCAACAGCAGCTGACCGAGTTACACCAGGAATGCACAATCCCTCCATCAGTGCTCAGACTGTCCACAATAGGCTGAGAGAGGCTGAACTGAGAGCTTGTAGGCCTGTTGTAAGGCAGGTCCTCACCAGACATCACCGGCAACAAGGTCGCCTATGGGCACAAACCCACCGTCACTGGACCAGACAAGATTGGCAAAAAGTGCTCTCACTGATGAGTCATGGTTTTGTCACACCAGGGGTGATGGTCGGATTCGCGTTTATCATCAGTAAGAGGGAGGAACACCGAGGCCTATACTCTGGAGCGGGCTCGATTTGGAGGTGGAGGGTCCGTGATGGTCTGGGGTGGTGTGTCATCATTGGACTGAGCTTGTTGTCATTGCAGGCAATCTCAACTCTGTGTTACAGGGAAGACATCTTGCTCCCTCATGTGGTACCCTTCCTCCAGGCTCATTCTGACATGACCCTTCAGCATGACAATGCCACCAGCCATACGTCTCGTTCTGTGAGTGATTTCCTGCAAGACAGGAATGTCAGTGTTCTGCCATGGCCAGCGAAGAGGGCTAGGGCCAGGGCCATTCACCCCAGAAATGTCCGGGAACTTGCAGGTGCCTTGGTGGAAGAGTGGGGTAACATCTCACAGCAAGAACTGGTAAATCTGAAAATGCACTGCAGTACTTAATGCAGCTAGTGGCCACACCAGATACTGACTGTTAGTTTTGATTTTGAACCCCCCTTTGTTCAGGGACACATTATTCAATTTCTGTTAGTCACATGTCTGTGGAACTTGTTCAGTTTATGTCTCAGTTGTTGAATCTTGTAATGTTCATACAAATATTTACATATGTTAAGTTTGCTGAAAATAAACACAGTTGACAGTGAGAGGACATTTCTTTTTTTTTGCTGAGTTTAGCTTACATAACTACACTGCATTTTAGTCATTTAGCAGATGCTCTTAAAGTAGTGAGTGCATACATTTTTGTATTGTCCCCCGTGGGAATTCAACCTACAACTCCAGCATTGTAAGGGCCATGCGCTACCAACTGAGCCACACGGGACCTGCAATACAGCAGTCATATGACAAAGGTTGTTAGGAACACATACTGTCCAGTCAACTCATGGTAAGTGCACATTAGTGCAAACTTTCCGTCCAACAGCTTAAATTGCTCCTGATAACTGTATTGTCCAGTTAAGTGGTGCACACTGACAACAGAACCACACTATGTTTGGGAACAAGTAATAGCACCACCCTAGAACTTCCCTCAGGTCAAATACTGAACGCACGACCACAGACATGGAGATAATTGTATGCCACCCACAACCAGACTTGCTCAGAAGCCAGAGTACGTAAACTGGCTCACAATAACCATCACCAAGGACTTAGAGAGAGCACCTTCCCTCCCTCCTCTGCCAGACCAGGGAGCAGATTCACCTTTACTAAAACATACACATCCTCCCTATTTTTTACACCGTCAAAAAACTGCAAAGCACAGTCAAATTAAATGGAGAGAGAGTGGAGAGAGGGAGGGAGGTAGAGGAGGGTGTACATTGCAGATTCAGCTATCTAGAGGTAGGGCAGAAAGCCTTCAACAACCTGACACACACGCACGCACGCATGCACAGATGCGTACGGACACACAGTACAGACACACAGTCAGCCGCACGCACACAACAAACACTTTTTTCCTGGAGGAGCATGCAAATCACATTAGCTTCCTGTCTGCCATCCATCATTACCACAGACAAAAGCACAAGCTGCTGGAGAGCAACACAAACTGCATAGCAACCCGCAAAACCACACTTAAGCGTGTATACATAGGCACACACACACACTGTTGGAAAATCAATAGCCTATACATCAATACACATACACAACACACATCAAGAGAAAAGAACACACACTAACCTGTATTTAAAACATACAAATATCCCACATCTACCCTACCTGCATGCATTTGACTTTTCCCCAACCCTACCTTCTCAGCAGACACACATTAGCATCAGACAAATTGTGCAGTCAATTCCATGACTGCACAATGGAAAAAATATATAATTTTGGCTTTAAATATTTAAACCGGGCTGAGCTAAGCAAGGGGAGAGAGACATCTTGAGAAATCTTTTTTTCTGTCTGTATTAATCTCCTTTCCCATTAGAGGGGGGATGGGGCCCTTATCTAACAGGCTGTGTGTGTGTGTGTTTGTGTGCATGTGCAATATATGTTTGTGGGGGTGAGCCTTATCTCATGGGGGACACGTGAGTGTGCACGCATGTCAGTGGTGGGGATGCTGCTTACCTAATGGGATATGTGTGTGTGCGTGTGTGCGTGTGTGCATTTGCTCCTTATCTAATGGGCTGTGAGGTAATTTGCTGGGAGAGGGGGAGCTGTAGAGGTGGAGGAGAGGAAAACAATCTGGCAAGAGAGAGAGAAGAGTAAGAGTGTGAGAGCTTTATACGTTCTGACCATATGGTGCTATTGTGCTGAGGGAATGGGAAGAGAAAATATCTCTCTGTCTGTGTGAATCCCAAACCACCCCCTCGCCCCTACCAACTTCACTGGTGGTCACGTGTTGCTGACGAAACTCGTGGAGGGTGGCTTCCAGAGAATGGCGAGGGGATCAATAAACCCATCAACTTCGGGACAGACTTGTGATTTGAATGATGCAATTCATGTACCACTTTTAAATAATAAAATGAGCATGAAATTCTAATTAACAAATCCCCCCCTGTCGTTTTACCAGATATAAACCTCAGTAATAGTTAAACATTTCATTTGGGAGCTATTTCATATTTTACATGTGTCAAGTCTCGAAATATGACAAACAAAAGCACGGGACATATAATTAGTCACGCCCCTCCATTCTTTTGTGTGAAATTGCACAAACTCAAAAATAATACAGTGCCTTATGGGATTCCACTTTGCTCTGAAGCCGGCAGTGTTGCTGGCTCGGGTCGAAGTGGTTATTGGGGGAGGTCTAATGAGCTGCTACACCCTCCATAATTTTCACTCACTCAGCTTTGGGACACTTGTGCATATGGCTGAGGCGTGTGAACGTGCAAATGGATTTGCCTCTCTCATTCTCTCCGTCTCTCGGTTCTGCATCCCTTTTTGTTTCACTCTCCCTCTGTTTAACTCGACATTCCCCTCTTCCCACCAGTATTATTTTTTCCATTCGTCTCGCTCTTTCTCTTCATATTTTCCCCTCTCCTCCCATTCCTCTTGTTTCCTTTGTAGATACTACCTCCTCACCTGTAACTGTTTCCTCCTTTGGGATAAACCAAAATCCTTCCAAATCCATCTTGTGCCCCCTCCATCCTCTCTTCATCCCCCCTCCGTCTCTTCATCTACCTGGTCTCCCTCCAGTTTCGATCATCCCCTTGTCCCACCTGTACCATGCTGAATAGTGAACATCACCACAATCCTCAGCTCATACCACTGCTTCATCCAAACCAAAACGGATTACTTCAATCACCTGATAAACATGTCAATGTGCCATCCTCCCTATGCGAAGAGCAGCAGACAGTTAAAGCCCTCTGACTTACACATGGAATCAAAGCAGCCAGTGAGAGAGAAGGAGGGAGAGGGCTGCTCTTCTAGTTAGCTCATGAAACCTTGTTAAATCAGCCAACTCGAGACCCCCTCAAACCGTTTGAGGTGTAATGAGAGAAAACATTAGCGCCCTGGCGCTCTACTCGCCGGAGCCCAGACCCTCAGTTCCACTTCTGTTTTCATACATTCATTGCCTTCTCCTCTTCCCTTTAGATTATTTATCTTTTAATAGGGACCAGTTTGTGTCATTATGGCAGTCAAAAAGGCTGCATTCCTCTTCTCTGCCTTGCTCTGTCCTTTCTCTTGTTCTCCCTCTCTCTACCTTGCTCTCCCTCCCCATCCCCCCTCTCCTGCTGTCTCCTCCCTCTCTACCCCTCCCCCAGCTCTTTCCTTCTCTCTGTGCCTCTCGCTCCCTCCCTCTTGTTTGTAGGGCTGCATGCAGCGCCACCAATTCATGGAGGAGAGAGGGACAGAGAGAAAGAGAGAAGCCAGAGAGAGAGAGAGAGAGAGAGAGAGAGAGAGAGAGAGAGAGAGAGACAGAAGGATGGGGGAGACTGGAAAAGAGCAAATACAGAGAGAGTGAGACAGACATAGACGATGAATGAGAGAACAGAGAAAACAAGAGAGAAAAAGGGACAAGAGAGAGAGAGAAGCGCGCTCCCGCTTCAGTGTTGGGCGTTCTTCTCCAGTTCCTGCGCGGTCAAAAGTTTACAGTGGTTTTAATTTCACCTTTCCGCAGCCAATCAGAACACGGCGAAGACTGCTGGTGAACTTTGATCCATTCCAAGAATATGACTGTAAAGATCTGAGGCGTACTTCTCAGTTTCTAGGGTTTTCCCTCTCTTTTTTCCACCACTTCTTAACATATTATTTTCTTTCTTTGCTTGTTTATTTGAATGTCCCTGATCACAGAGGACAGAACAACAGTGCTGTTGATCTAAGACAGAGAGTGTAGAGCCTTTTTTCTTATTTCATTATCCCACTGTCTCTAGATCAGTGTTGTGTTCAGAAAGTGAGAAAGAAGGGCAGAGAGAGCCATAGAGCAAGGTAGAGAAAAGGGGTCAGAAGCACAAGATAGATCAACAACCCTTCCTCCCTCCTCTCCTCTTCTGCCAGAACAGGATACATGCCTTGGTATTGACACAGCCCCCAGTCTTCATGTTCCACTTGCGATTGTTGATCAAAAATACTATGCAGAGCAGTGAAAAGGTGTGTGTGTGTGTGTGTGTGTGTGTGTGTGTGTGTGTGTGTGTGTGTGTGTGTGTGTGTGTGTGTGTGTGTGTGTGTGTGTGTGTGTGTGTGTGTGTGTGTGTGTGTGTGTGTGTGTGTGTGTGTGTGTGCGTGAGTGGGGGAGAGTTAGAGAGGGGGGGACAGTGGAGGGAGGCTGGCTGCAGTTAGATCATAGCCTCAGTTAGGGAAGGGGAGGGGCATCTTGGCATATAGAGGGAGCAGAGCATGCAAACAGACTGGTAAAAGTGTGTAAAGGCTGGGGCAGAACTATGGAGCGAGATAGCTGCCAAAAGGTTGAATGTATGTATCGTTAGGATTGTAAGAAAATCCATACGTAAATTGTTAGGATCGTAAGAAAATATCTTTATCTTGGCCAGGTCGCAATTGTAAATGAGAACTTGTTCTCAACTTGCCTACCTGGTTAAATAAAGGTGAAATAAATAAAAAAGCCATGCTTGAAACATGAAATTCTCACTAAGAAGTATGTAAAAAAAAAAGTGCACTAAATTTGAGCGAAATAAGGTATTTGTGCGTATAGAACATTTCTGTGCTCTTTTGTTTCAGCACATGAAACATGGGAGCAACATTTTACATGTTGCATTTATATTTTTGTCCAGTATACATTTGTTAATCAAATCCAAATCTAGCTTGCTAGCTTTCATAATGCGCTGGCTAGACATTCCAAAGCACATCAATGTAATTAGCCAACTACTATCTGGCGATATGATTTGGTTAAACATCCTTCATGTCTTTCCAGGAGACTTTCAGTAAAAACAAATATTCTGCAAGAGGTAGAAGCAGTAGGTGGTGAAGAAAGTGTACGAGAGCCTTTTCCTCCTGGCTGTGGAGTGCAGAAAGGACCATACGTTTGTCTACAAGGAGCCAGAGTCACAGTAGGCTATGTGTGCTGTTTTTTTATTCATGTAGTCCTTGAGGAAGAAGTAGCTGCTGCTTTCGTAACAGCTAATGGGGATCCTAATAAAATACCAAACCCAACATCCCTGTCAACATAGCCACAGCGCTGAAGCCTGCTAAACCAGCTGCCATTACTCAAAGCAAGAAGAGGTTAACCAGCTGAAGAACAATCTGGAACCTGCCTGGAACCTTCGACCAACACAACATCCATATTCAGTTAAACTTATGTTGTAGTATACTATACAACGGGTGGGTCTAATCCTGAATGCTGATTGGTTAAAACCGCATTCCAGCCGCTGTCTATTCCTCAAGTAACCACGTTAAAATGCCTATTTACTCTGTTCTATCTGACTGCGTTATCCACTCTCATCAGCACAGCCAGGCAAATTTACAGAGCATTCAAAAGTATTCAGACCCCTTCCCCTTTTCCACATTTGGCTACATTACAGCCTTATTCTAAAATGTATTAAATGTTTTTTTTCCTCATCAAATCTCCACACAATACCCCATAATGACAAAGAGAAAACAGATTTTTTGACATTTTTGGTAATTTATTACCAATAAAAATAGAAATACTTAATTTACATAAGTATTCAGACCCTTTGCTATGAGACTCGAAATTGAGCTCAGGTGCATCCTGTTTCCATTGATCATCCTTGATGTCACACAACTTTTATTGGAGTTCACCTGTGGTCAATTTAATTGATTGGACATGACTTGGAAAGGCACACACCTGTCTATGTAAAGTCCCACAGCTGACAGCGCATGTCAGAGCAAAAACCAAGCCACGAGGTCGAAGAAATTGTCCGTAGAGCTCTGAAACAGGATTGTGTCGAGGCACAAATCTGGGGAAGGGTACCAAAAAATGTCCGCAACATTGAAGGTACCCAAGAACACAGTGGCCTCATTCTTAAGTGGAAGAAGTTTGGAACCACCAAGACTCTTCCTAGAGCTGGCCGCACGGCCAAACTGAGCAATTGTTGGAGAAGGACTTGGTCAAGAAGGTGTCCAAGAACTCAATGGTCACTCTGACAGAGCTCTAGAGTTCCTCTGTGGAGATAGGGAGAGCCTTTCAGAAGGACAACCATCTCTTCAGCACTCCACCAATCAGGTATTTATGGTACAGTGGCCAGAAAGAAGTTACTCCTCAGTAAAAGGCTCATGACAGCCCACTTGGAGTTTGCCAAATGGCACCTGACGGACTCTCAGACCATGACAAACAAGTTTCTCTGGTCTGATTAAACCAAAATTTAACTCCGCAGGAAACCTGGCACCATCCCTACGGTGAAGCATGGTGGTGGCAGCATCATGCTGTGGGGGTGTTTTTCAGTGGCAAGGACTGGGAGACTAGTCAGAATCGAGGGAAAGATGAACGGAGCAAAGTACAGAGAGATCCTTGATCTCTTGATCTGCTCCAGAGCGCACAGGACCTCAGACTGGGGTGAAGGTTCACCTTCCAACAGAACAACGACCCTAAGCACACAGCCAAGACAACACAGGAGTGGCTTCGGGACAAGTCTCAATGTCCTTGAGTGGCCCAGCAAGAGCTCGGACTTGAACCCGATCTAACATCTCTGGAGAGACCTGAAAATAGCGGTGCAGCGACTCTCCCCATCCAACCTGACAGAGCTTGAGAGGATCTGCAGAGAAAAATGGGAGAAACTCCCCAAATACAAGTGTGCCAAGCTTGTAGCGTCATACCCAAAAAGAATCAAGGCTGTAATCACTGCCAAAAGTGCTTCAACAAAGTACTGAATAAAGGGTCTGAATACTTATGTACATATTACATTTTAAAAAAAACTGTCATTACGGGGTATTGTGTGTAGATTGATGAGGTGAAAAAAACAATTGAATCCGTTTTAGAATAAGGCTGTAACATAACAAAATGTGGAAAAAAGTCAAGGTGTCTGAATATTTTCTGAATGCACTGTATAAACCTGATCTCCACTATAAAAAGCATCTAGACATTATCTCACATTTCCTTTTGACTAACATTCAGTTTTCAACAGTGGAGATTTGTATAAACTTTGCTGTCTGTCTCACAGACATCTGCAACATTGTTTCAAACAATCTGCAACATTGTTTCAAACAATGTATACGAAATGCTTCAGTCTGGTTTTAGACCCCATCATAGCACTGAGACGGCATTTGTGAAGGTGGTAAATGACATTTTAATGACATCGGACCGAGGCTCTGCATCTGTCCTCGTGCTCCTAGACCTTAGTGCTGCTTTTGATACCATCGATCACCACATTCTTTTGGAGAGATTGGAAACCCAAATTGGTCTACACGGACATGTTCTGGCCTGGCTTAGATCTTATCTGTCGGAAAGATATCAGTTTGTCTCTGTGAATGGTTTGTCCTCTGACAAATCAACTGTAAATTTCGGTGTTCCCCAAGGTTCCGTTTTAGGACCACTATTGTTTTCACTATACATTTTACCTCTTGGGGATGTTATTCGAAAACATAATGTTAACTTTCACTGCTATGCGGATGACACACAGGTGTACATTTCAATGAAACATGGTGAAGCCCCAAAATTGCCCTCACTAGAAGCATGTGTTTCAGACATAAGGAAGTGGATGGCTGCAAACTTTCTACTATTAAACTCGGACAAAACATAGATGCTTGTTCTAGGTCCCAAGAAACAAAGAGATCTTCTGTTGAATCTGACAATTAATCTTAATGGTTGTACAGTCGTCTCAAATAAAACTGTGAAGGACCTCGGCGTTACTCTGGACCCTGATCTCTCTTTTGAAGAACATATCAAGACCATTTCGAGGACAGCTTTTTTCCATCTACGTAATATTGCAAAAATCAGAAACTTTCTGTACAAAAATGATGCAGAAAAATTAATCCATGCTTTTGTCACTTCTAGGTTAGACTACTGCAATGCTCTACTTTCCGTCTACCCGGATAAAGCACTAAATAAACTTCAGTTAGTGCTAAATACGGCTGCTAGAATCCTGACTAGAACCAAAAAATTTGATCATATTACTCCAGTGCTAGCCTCTCTACACTGGCTTCCTGTCACAGCAAGGGCTGTTTTACTGCTAACCTACAAAGCATTACATGGGCTTGCTCCTACCTATCTCTCTGATTTGGTCCTGCCGTACATACCTACACGTACGCTACGGTCACAAGACGCAGGCCTCCTAATTGTCCCTAGAATTTCTAAGCAAACAGCTGGAGGCAGGGCTTTCTCCTATAGAGCTCCATTTTTATGGAACGGTCTGCCTACCCATGTCAGAGACGCAAACTCGGTCTCAACCTTTAAGTCTTTACTGAAGACTCATCTCTTCAGTGGGTCATATGATTGAGTGTAGTCTGGCCCAGGAGTGGGAAGGTGAACGGAAAGGCTCTGGAGCAACGAACCGCCCTTGCTGTCTCTGCCTGGCCGGTTCCCCTCTTTCCACTGGGATTCTCTGCCTCTAACCCTATTACAGGGGCTGAGTCACTGGCTTACTGGGGCTCTCTCATGCCGTGTGTGTCACCTGAGTGGGTTGATTCACTGTTGTGGTCATCCTGTTTGGGTTGGCGCCCCCCCCCCCCTTGGGTTGTGCCGTGGGGGAGATCTTTGTGGGCTATACTCAGCCTTGTCTCAGGATGGTAAGTTGGTGGTTGAAGATATCCCTCTAGTGGTGTGGGGGCTGTGCTTTGGCAAAGTGGGTGGGGTTATATCCTTCCTGTTTGGCCCTGTCCGGGGGTGTCCTCGGATGGGGCCACAGTGTCTCCTAACCCCTCCTGTCTCAGCCTCCAGTATTTATGCTGCAGTAGTTTGTGTCGGGGGCTAGGGTCAGTTTGTTATATCTGGAGTACTTCCCCTGTCCTATTCGGTGTCCTGTGTGAATCTAAGTGTGCGTTCTCTAATTCTCTCCTTCTTTCTTTCTCTCTCTCGGAGGACCTGAGCCCTAGGACCATGCCCCAGGACTACCTGACATGATGACTCCTTGCTGTCCCCAGTCCACCTGGCCATGCTGCTGCTCTAGTTTCAACTGACCTGAGCCCCTGGACCATGCCCCAGGACTACCTGACATGATGACTCCTTGCTGTCCCCAGTCTACCTGGCCATGCTGCTGCTCCAGTTTCAACTGTTCTGCCTTACTATTATTCGACCATGCTGGTCATTTATGAACATTTGAACATCTTGGCCATGTTCTGTTATAATCTCCACCCGGCACAGCCAGAAGAGGACTGGCCACCCCACATAGCCTGGTTCCTCTCTAGGTTTCTTCCTAGGTTTTGGCCTTTCTAGGGAGTTTTACCTAGCCACCGTGCTTCTACACCTGCATTGCTTGCTGTTTGGGGTTTTAGGCTGGGTTTCTGTACAGCACTTTGAGATATCAGCTGATGTACGAAGGGCTATATAAATACAATTTGCTCTGGCCTTCGCTTCATATTCATCGCCAAACCCACTATCATCTATAAGTCTTTGCTAGGTAAAGCCCTGCCTTATCTCAGCTCACTGGTCACCATAGCAGCACCCACCCATAGCACACGCTCCAGCAGGTATATTTCACTGGTCACCCCCAAAGCCAATTCCTCCTTTGGCCGCCTTTCCTTCCAGTTCTCTGCTGCCAATGACTGGAATGAACTGCAAAAATCACTGAAGCTGGAGACTCATATCTCCCTCACTAGCTTTAAGCACCAGCTGTCAGAGCAGCTCACAAATCACTGCACCTGTACATAGCCAATCTGTAAATAGCCCATCCAACAACCGCATCCCCATACTGTTATTTATTTTATTTATTTTGCTCCTTTGCACCCCAGTATCTCTACTTGCACACTCATCTTCTGCACATCTATCACTCCAGTGTTTAATTGCTATATTGTAATTATCTGAACACTATGGCCTATTTATTGCCTTTCCTCCCTTATTCTACCTCATTTGCACACACCGTATATAAACTTTTTCTATTGTATTATTGACTGTATGTTTGTTTATTCCATGTGTAACTCTGTGTTGTTGTTTGTGTCGCACTGCTTTGCTTTATCTTGGCCAGGTCGCAGTTGTAAATGAGAACTTGTTCTCAACTAGCTTACCTGGTTAAATAAATGTGAAAAAAACAACAACAAAAAAACATTGTTTCAATATTCTAATTCGATCTCCAGCTGTCCCATAGTAATGAACGTGTCGGGAGTTGGAACGAGACAGACAGGCAGGCAGCGGGCTGAAATCATGAATCAGCTGGCATCATTTTATGGATAAATACAAAGAAATTTTAATTGAAAAAAGGTCAAAAGAAACAAGCTGCACAAGAACTCACTACTGTAATGGTCCAGGTTACAAAGTGGCTCAGTGACTCGTGTTTGCATCTCAAATGTGAAGAAAAAAAATATTCACAAAGAGGGCAACAGATGCTACTGAGCCAGATGTCTATGTGTCAGGGGAGAAGCTCCAGGTGGTATCTGATTTTAAGTACCTTGGCATCATACTTGATTCCAACCTCTCTTTTAAAAAGCATGTGAAAAAAGCAATTCAAATATCCAAATTCAACCTAGCTAATTTCCGATTTTACAAAATAGTTTGACTACAGAGGTAGCAAAACTGTACTTCAAATCTATGATACTCCCCCACTTAACATAGTTAAGCCCGAGCTTGGGCCCGAGCTTGCTGTACGACATTAAAAACGATTCAGTCTGTCTACAAACAGGCTCTTAAAGTGTTTGATAGGAAGCCCAATAGCCATCATCACTGTTACATCCTCAGAAAGCATGAGCTCCTGAGTTGGGAAAATCTTGTGCAATACACCGACGCATGTCTTGTATTCAAGATCCCCCTCCACTCAGTATTTTTGTTAAACAGAAAACCCAAACATATGGCAGCAGATCCACAAGGTCTGCCATGAGAGGTGACTGTATAGTTCCCTTAAGGAAAAGCACATTTAGTAAATCGGCTTTCTCTGTGAGAGCTTCCCATGTCTGGAATATACTGCCATCAGACACACATAACTGCACCACATATCACACTTTCACAAAATGCATGAAGACATGGCTAAAGGTAAATCAGATTTGTGAACATAATCCCTAGCTGTATATTGCCGCTTTCCATGTTGTCTGTTGTCTGTAGCTTGTGAGGTGTGGAAACACTGTTGCTTTTATGAATTTTGTCTTGTTGCTCTGTCTGTATGCAACGTCTTGCTTGTCCTATGTTGCTCTGCGTGTGCTCACTGCTCAATGATTGTCTATATTGTAATTGTTTTTAATAACCTGCCCAGTAAAAATAAAATAAAAAAGTGCAGATAGTTTGCTGTCTTTCCAGCTTCAGTTTGAAGTGATTGTGTTAGCTGCGTTGCTGGCAAGCTTCTCTGAACAACAGTGTCCTGATGAGTGAACATATTTTCTATGCCAGGCGAAAATGCGCCTCATTAGCTCATCGTTATGGATGTATCCAAATAAATGCCACTGGAAACAGCTTAACTTTTTATGGCGGCAGCAGCAGTATTGAGTAGCTTGGTTGAAAAGGTGCCCATTGTAAACGGCCAGCTCCTCAGTCTCAGTTGCTAATGTATGCATATTAATATTTGTATTGGATAGAAAACACTCTAAAGTTTTCAAAACTGTCAAAATATTGTATAACAGAACTGATATTGCAGGTGAAACCCTGAGGAAAATCAAAACAGGAAGTGGCTTCTAATTTTGAAAACTCCATGTTCCATAGCCTCCCTTTGCCCCATTTAAAGGGATATCAACCAGATTCCTTTCCCTATCACTTACTCAAGGTGTCAACAGTCTTCAGACATAGTTTCAGGCTTTTATTTTGAAAAATGAGCCAGAAAGATAACATTGCGCCAAGTGGTCACATGAGTTTTGCTCGCGCAACAGAGTTTGAACAGCTATTGCTTTTCCCACTCCTACTGTGATATATTATCGATTATATATTAAAAACAACCTGCGGATTGATTATAAAAAACGTTTGACATATTTCTGTGGACATTATGGAAACTATTTGGAATTTGTCTGCGTTGTCGTGACCGCTCTTTCCTGTGTATTTCTGAACATAACGCGCCAAACAAACAGAGGTATTTTGGATATAAAAATAATCTTTATGGAACAAAAGGAACATTTGTTGTGTAACTGGGAGTCTCGTGAGTGAAAACATCTGAAGATCATCAAAGGTAAACGATTAATTTGATTGCTTTTCTGATTTTCGTGACCGAGCTACTTGATGCTAAGTGTACTTACACAAATGCTTGGATTGCTTTCGCTGTAAAGCATCATTTCAAAATCTGACATGACAGGTGGATTAAGCTGTGTTTTCGTATATATTGCACTTGTGATTTCCATCTATAACATTTTTGACATGCGTTTTTCTGGATTGTTTTGTTATTATTCTGTCTCTCACTATTCAAATAAACCTACCATTAAAATTATAGACTGATAATTTCTTTGTCAGTGGGCAAACTCAAAATCAGCAGGGGATCAAATACTTTTTTCCCTCACTGTAGATATTGCTAGCTGTTGTACATACTATATGTATATAATGGTGGTTTATATAAGCTTGTGTACTGACAATTGACTAAATGATTTCAGCTGCATCAGAAACAAATAGTGTTGACCTACATATACATATTGAAATGTTATTAAATGTATAAACTAGCTTCAGTCTTATTGCTAAAAAAGATGCAGGGTGTTGGTTTATCATTTAAACTTGAATTTGTTGGCAAGTAAACATGTTTTAATAAAACAGTAGATTAATCTGTCAATATAGAAAATAAGTGGACATGGCTTGTATTCAAAATAGTTTACTTGCTCTGGAGACTGAGGTGAGTTTACACAGCAACCGGCAGGAACAGTTATGGCAATGTATGGCATATATACAGTGGAATAAAAATATACTACCACCGCTTATAATAAATACTGGAGTTCTACAAAAGGGAATACTTGCAAATGGTGTGTTTGGGTGGTGCAGTGGGGTGTTCAGAGTCACTTTGATACAAGGGAAGATTGTTGTTATGGGACTTTTCACATCTCCTCTTTAGAGTCATTCACTTCTTTGTCCCCATGCGGTATTGTCTGTGAGAGAAAGACAAAAACGGTATTACCCATTCATAGGCAATCGTTGTGTACTGTTTGTATTCCTAATGTGGCATCATTGTGTAGAATATGATACATCTCACAGACAAATGTTAGCTAACTAGCTACAACACACAGGTGTAGTTACTCCAAGAATAATATAAGTTAATAAGTGCATCGATGATGTCGTCCCCACAGTGTCATACGTACATACCCAGTCTTAGAAGACTAAGAGTGCATTGTACTACACCGGCTCCGACACTCATCGGATGTGGCAGGGCTTGCAAACTATCACAGACTACAAAGGGAAGAACAGCTGAGAGCTGCCCAGTAACACGAGCCTACCAAAAAATATAAATTACTTCTATGCTCGCTTCGAGGCAAGTAAAACTGAAACATGCATGAGACCATCAGCTGTTCCGGGACGACTGAGTGGTCACACTCTCCATAGCCGATGTGAGTAAGGCTTTTAAACAGGTCAAAATTCACAAGTCTGCAGGGCCAGACAGATTACCAGGACATGTACTCCGAGCATGCGCTGACCAACTGTCAACTGACATTTTCAACGCTGTCCCTGACCGAGACTGTAATACTAACATGTTTCAAGCAGAACACCATAGTCCCTGTGCCAAAGAAGAAGAAGCTAACCTGCCTAAATGATTACCGACCCGTAGCACTCACGTCTGTAGGCATGAAGTGCTTTGAAAGGCTGGTCATGGCTCACATCAACACCATTATCCCAGAAACCCTAGACCCACTCCAATTTTCATACCGCCCCAACAGATCCACAGATGATGCAATCTCTAATGCACTCAACACTGCCCTTTCTCACCTGGACAAAAGGTATTTGGTATTTTATTAGGATACCCATTAGCTGTTGTAAAAGCAGCAGCTACTCTTCCTGGGGTCCACACAATACACAAAACATAATACAGAATGACATAATACAGAACATCAATAGACAAGAACAGCTCAAGGACAGAACTAAAAAAAATGTTAAAAGGCACACGTAGCCTACATATCAATGCATACACACAAACTATCTAGGTAAAATAGGGGAGAGGTGTTGTGCGGTGAGGTGATCACTGTTTTTGAAACCAAGTTTGCTGTTTATTTTAGCAATATGAGATGGAAGGAAGTTCCATACAATAAGGGCTCTATATAATAATGTATGCTTTATTGAATTTGTTCTGGATTTGGAGACTGTGAAAACACCCCTGGTGGCATGTCTGGTGGGCGATAAGTGTGTGTGTCAGAGCTGTGTGTAAATTGACCATGCAAACAATTTGGGATTATCAACACATTAATGTTTCTTATAAAAATAGGAAGTGATGCAGTCAGTCTCCCCTCAACTCTTAGCAAAGAAAGACTGGCATGCTTAATATTTATATCAGCCCTCTGATTACGATTAAGAGCAAAATGTGCTGCTCTGTTCTGGGCCAGCTGCAGCTTAAATAGGTCTTTCTTTGCAGCACTGGCCCATACGACTGTACAATAATCAAGATTAGACTAAACTAAACTTGCTTTTGGAGTGTGGTGTCAAAAAAGCAAAGCATTTCTTTATTACGGCTAGACCTCTCCCCATCTTTACCATTGAATCTATATGTTTTGACCATGACAGTTTACAATCTAAGGTAATGCCAAGTAATTTATTCTCCTCAACTTGTTCAACAGCCACATGATTCATTACCAGATTCAGCTGAGGTCTAGAAAGGAATGATTTGTACCAAATGCAATGCTCTTAGTTTTAGAGACGTTCTGGACCAGTTTATTACTGGCCACCCATTCCAAAATAGACTGCGACTCTTTGTTAAGGGTTTCAGTGACCTCATTAGCTATGGTGGCTGATGCGTATGTGGTTGAATCATCAGCATATGTGGACACACATGCTTTGTTTAATGCCAGTGGCAGGTCATTGGTAAAAAATAAAAATAAAAATAAAAAAGAGTAGAGGGCCTACAGAGCTTTCCTGCGGTACACCACACGTTACATGTTTGACAATAGAGAAGCTTCTATTAAAGAAAACCCTCTGAGTTCTTTAAGATAAATAGCTCTGAATCCACATTATGTGGCAGTACAGCTCCCACAATCTTATTTTTTTAATCAATTTCTTTCAACCAATCATCAGTCATTTGTGTCAGTGCAGTACATGTTGAGTGCCCTTCTCTATAAGCATGCTGAACGCCTGTTGTTAATTTGTTTACAGAGAAATAGCAATGTATTTGGTCAAACACATTTTTTTCCAACAGTTTGCTAAAAGCTGGAAGCAAGCTTACAGGTCTGCTGTTAGAATCACCCATTACCACTCTTGAGTAGCAGAATTACTTTGGCTTCCCTCCAGGCCTGAGAACAAAAACTTTCCACAAGGCTCAGATAAAAAGAATACGACAGATAGGAGTGGCTATAGAGTCAACTACCATCCTCAGTAGCCCAAAGATTTGAGAATGACACAAATATACATTTTCACAAAGTCTGCTGCCTCAGTGTCTTTATATAATTTTGTCAGATGTTACTATGGAATACTGAAGTAGAATTACAAGCATTTCATAAGTGTCAAAGGCTTTTATCGACAATTACATGAAGTTGATGCAAAGAGCCAATATTTGCTATGTTGACCCTTCTTTTTCAAGACCTCTGCAATCCACCCTGGCATGCTGTCTATTAACTTCTGGGCCACATCTTGACTGATGGCAGCCCATTCTTGTATAATCAATGCTTGGAGTTTGTCAGAATTTGTGGGATTTTGTTTGTCCACCCGCCTCTTGAGGATTGACCACAAGTCCTCAATGGGATTAAGGTCTGTGGAGTTTCCTGGCCATGTACCCAAAATATTGATGTTTTGTTCCCAGAGCCACTTAGTTATTACTCTTTCCTGATGGCAAGGTGCTCCATCATGCTGGAAAAGACATTGTTCGTCACCAAACTGCTCCTGTATGGTTGGGAGAAGTTGATCTCGGAGGATGTGTTGGTACCATTCTTTATTCATGGCTGTGTGAGTGAGCCCACACCCTTGGCTGGGAAGCAACCCCACACATGAATGGTCTCAGGATGCTTTACTGTTGGCAAGACACAGGACTGATGGTAGCGCTCACCTTGTCTTCTACGGACAAGCTTTTTTCTGGATGCCCCAAAAAATCGGAAAGGGGATTCATCAGAGAAAATTACTTTATCCCAGTCCTCAGCAGTCCAAAACCTGTACCTTTTGCAGAATATCAGTCTGTCCCTGATGTTTTTACAGGAGAGAAGTGGCTTCTTTGCCACCCTTCTTGACACCAAGCCATCCTCCAAAAGTCTTTGCCTCACTGGTCGTGCAGATGCACTCACACCTGCCTGCTGCCATTCCTGGTGGTGCCCCGATCCCGCAGCTGAATCAACTTTAGGAGATGATCCTGGCGCTTGCTGGACTTTCTTGGACGCCCTGAAACCTTCTTCACAACAATTGAACCGCTCTCCTCCGATAAATGGTTGATTTAGTTGCAATCTTACTGGCAGCAATATCCTTGCCTGTGGAGCCCTTTTTGGGCAAAGCAATGATGACGGCATGTGTTTCCTTGCAGGTAACCATGGTTGACAGAGGAAGAACAATGATTCCAAGCACCAGCCTCCTTTTGAAGCTTCCAGTCTGTTATTCGAACTCAATCAGCATGACAGAGCATGCCACTGTTCGTTGTTGGCATTTCCGGCCTAAGTTTGCCCACTTTGCCAATTAAATAATAATTAAAATAATTGGATTTGTGATGAATAAGCCATCTGATTCTATGAAAGATGGAGTTGAATTTGTCTTTCTGCCCATCCTTTAATGTATATAATTGATCTTGGCTTCATAATAAAGTGTCTTCTTCTTTTTTTGAGTTTAGTCACATAATTTCTCAATTTTCAGTAAGTAAGCCATTCAGATGTGCAGCCAGACTTATTAGCCACTCCTTTTGCCCCATCTCTTTCAATTTCTCATCAATCCATAGAGCCTTAACAGTTCTAACAGTCAGTTTCTTAACCTCTTGAACCTCTGGGGGCAGTATTTCATTTTTGGATGAAAAACGTTCCCGTTTTAAACAAGATATTTTGTCACGAAAAGATGCTCGAAAATGCATACAATTGACAGATTTGGAAAGAAAACACTCTGACGTTTCCAAAACTGCAAAGATATTGTCTGTGAGTGCCACAGAAAAATGCTACAGCCGAAACCAAGATGAAATTTCATACAGGAAGTGAGCCAGATTTTGAATGCGCTCTGTTCCAATGTCTCCTTATATGGCTGTGAATGCGCCAGGAATGAGCCTACACTTTCTGTCGTTTCCCCAAGGTGTCTGCAGCATTGTGACGTATTGTTCAGTTTTCCCTGAAAGATTATTTGTTTAGGACAAATCGCTCCGTTTTCTGCGTCACGTTTAGCTCCGGAAAAAAACCTGTATCCAGGATTGTGTAAATCTATCTGCAAGCTCATTAGCATAACACAACGTTAACTATTCATGAAAATTGCAAATGAAATGAAATTAATCTATTTGCTCTTAAGCTTAGCCTTTTGTTAACAACACTGTCATCTCAGATTTTCAAAATATGCTTTTGAACCATAGCTAAACAAGCATTTGTGTAACAGTATTGATAGCCTAGCATAGTATCATGCCTCTCTTTCACCATGCAACATTTTCCACAAAAACCAGAAAATAATTCAAATAAAATCATTTACCTTTGAAGAACTTCAGATGTTTTCAATGAGACTCTGGTAGATAGCAAATGTTCCGTTTTACAAAAAATATTATTTGTGTCGACTAATCGCTCCGTTTTGTTCATCACGTTTGGGTAAGGATTTTTTTTTATATATATTAAGTCATTAAAACGCTAACTTTTTTCCAAATTAACTCCATAATATCGACAGAAACATGGCAAACCGATGTTTAGAATCAATCCTCAAGGTGTTTTTCACATATCTATCGACGATAAAATCCATCGTGGCAGTTGACTTTCTCTTCTGAAGAAATGGAACGCGCATGGACCTACAGATTACGCACACAGGACACCGGGCGGGACACCAGGTAAATGTAGTCTCTTATGGTCAATCTTCCAATGGTATGCCTACAAACACGTCACAATACTGCAGACACCTCGGGGAATAGACAGAAAGCGCAGGCTCATTCCTGGCGCATTCACAGCCATATAAGGAGACATTGGAACACAGCGCCTTCAGAATCTGGGGCATTTCCTGTATGAAACTTCATCTTGGTTTCGCCTGTAGCATTAGTTCTGGGGCACTCACAGATAATATCTTTGCAGTTTTGGAGACGTCAGAGTTTTGTCTTTCCAAGGCTGTCAATTCCATGCATAGTCGAGCACCTTTTCGTGACAAAATATTGCGCTTAAAACGGGCACGTCTTTTTATCCAATAATGACATAGCGCCCCCATAGGTTGAAGAGGTTAACAAAAGGCTAAGCTTGTGAGCCAATATATTTATTTAATTTCATTTGCGATTTTCATGAATAGTTAACGTTGCATTTACATTTACATTTAAGTCATTTAGCAGACGCTCTTATCCAGAGCGACTTACAAATTGGTGCATTCACCTTATGACATCCAGTGGAACAGCCACTTTACAATAGTGCATCTAAATCTTTTAAGGAGGGGGGGGGTGAGAAGGATTACTTTATCCTATCCTAGATATTCCTTAAAGAGGTGGGGTTTCAGGTGTCTCCGGAAGGTGGTGATTGACTCCGCTGTCCTGGCGTCGTGAGGGAGTTTGTTCCACCATTGGGGAGCCAGAGCAGCGAACAGTTTTGACTGGGCTGAGCGGGAACTGTACTTCCTCAGTGGTAGGGAGGCGAGCAGGCCAGCCTGGAGGTACTGAGGTGCCGTTCCCCTCACAGCTCCGTAGGCAAGCACCATGGTCTTGTAGCGGATGCGAGCTTCAACTGGAAGCCAGTGGAGAGAGCGGAGGAGCGGGGTGACGTGAGAGAACTTGGGAAGGTTGAACACTAGACGGGCTGCGGCGTTCTGGATGAGTTGTAGGGGTTTAATGGCACGGTTGCGTTATGGTAATGAGCTTGAGGCTATAATTATGCTCCCGGATACGGGATTGCTCGTCGCAACAGGTTAACAGGTGCATGCTTATCAATAATTGGAAGAAGCAATATCATAAATTCATCAAATGCAGCATCTGTATGCTCATCATTAATCACATCAGACCAACAAATATTTTTAACAATATAGAGTCACAGCAAAGTCACAGGAAAATATTTTGCGTATACACTATTTTAGGCCCAGCTGTTGGAACTTTGGCTTTCCTGGATATAGCCACTATATTGTGATCACTGCATCCATTGGGTACGGAAAAAGCTTCATAACAGTTCTAAAGCATTAGTAAAAATGTGTATATAGTGTTTGTAAACACCCTGGTAGGTTGATTAATAACCTGAACCAGATTACAGGCACTGGTTATGTTGTGAGTTTAACTGTGCTAAGAAGCTTCTTCTTGAGCAGACAGCTTGATGAAAACCAGTCAATATTCAGGTCCCCAAGAAAGTATACCTCTCTGTTTACATCACATACACTATCAAGCATTTCACACATATTATTTATACTGACTGTTAGCACTGTTGGTGGCCTATAGCAACACCCCAAAAGTAAAGACTTTAAATGTGCCAGGTGAACCTGCAACCACAAGACTTCAATAACACTTGACATAAGAGCTTCTCTAAGCATGACCGGGATATGGCTTTGAATATATACAGCAACACCTCCCCCATAAGCATTTCTGTCTCTTCTATATATCTTATATCCTTGTATTTCTACTGATGTATCACCAAATGAAATATATAAGTGAGTCTCAGAAATGGCTAATATATGAATGTTATATAATTTTAGCAAGTTATTGATTTCATTAACCTTATTTCTAAGGCTACATATATTAGTATGGGCTATTATCATCCCTTTCCTTGGTAGTTATCAGAGATAGACATAATACTGAAAAGAGCAGACAAAGCAAAGGAAAAAATATACAAAAATATACATTAATTAACTTGTTATGGCTGCAATCATAATACCGGGATCGATATGACAACTACCAGTGAAAATAGAGGGAGCCAAATTCAAACCACAGAAATTTCATAACTACAATTCCTAAAACATACATGTGTTTAAATCATTTTAAAGGTAATCTTGTTGTTAATCCCACCAAAGTGTCTGATTTCAAATAGGCTTTTCAGCGAAAGCACTACAAGTGATTATGTTAGGTCTCCACCAGACCACAATAAGCACAGCCATTTTCCAGCGAAATATAGCATTCACAAAAAGCAGAAATAAAAATAAAATGAATCACTAACCTTGAATTATCTTCATCAGATGACACTCATAGGACTTCATGTTACACAATACATGCATGTTTTGTTTGATAAATTTCATATTTATATAAAACAAATCAGAGTTTACATTGGCTATTTAGATTCACTAGTTCCAAAAACATCAAGTGATTTTGCATAGCCACATCGTTTCAACAGAAATACTCATCATAAATGTAGATAATACAAGTGGTACACATAGAATTATAGATATACCTCTCCTTAATGCAACCGCTGTGTCAGATTTTTAAAAAAAAGTTTACAGAAAAAGCAACACATGCAATAATCTGAGACGGCGCTCAGAACAGAAGCCAAATTAGCCGCCAGGTTGTAGTCAACAGAAACCAGAAAATACATGATAAATGTTTCCTTACCTTTGATGAACTTCATCAGAATGCAGTCCTAGGAATCCCAGGTCCACAATAAATGCTTCATTTGTTCGAAAATGTCCGTTATTTATGTCCAATTAGCTACTTTGGTTAGCGTGTTTGGTAAACAATTCCAAAGTCACAAAGCGCATCCACTATAATGTGACTAAATGTCCAAAAGTTCCGTAACAGTCAGTAGAAACATGTCAAACGATGTACTGAATCAATCTTTAGAATGTTGTTTGCATATATCTTGAATAGCGTTCCAACCGGAGAATTAGAATGACAAATGAGCGGTGGAACGCAGGTGCTTCCCCTGTGAACGCACATAGTGAATGCATGGTCAACTGGTGGCTGTAGTGACGATTTCCTGTGTCATTCGACCCTCCTTCACATTAGAGTCATCAGACAAAGTTATATTGACTGTTGACATCTAGTGGAAGGCGTAGGAAGTGACACATCCATATCTCGCTGTAATTTCAATGAGAGCTTGGTTGAAGATCTGCCACCCCCAGAAAAAAACAGGAAGTGGAATTTCTCAGGTTTTTGCCTGCTACATGAGTTCTGTTATACTCACAGACATAATTCAAACAGTTTAAAAAACCTTAGAGTGTTTTCTATCCAATACTAATAATAATATGCATATATTAGCAACTGAGACTGAGGAGCTGGCCCGTTTACAATGGGCATCTTTTCATCCAAGCTACTCAATACTGCCCCTGCAGCCATAAAAAGTTAATCAATTGGTGTGTGTGTGCGCTGTGGGGTTGAGGCTACGAACCCATAGGCTTGGCTCTCTGATCCCTTCCAGGCTTCTGGGAGTTAGTGTGGACAATGAGCCTATCATAGTGAATGTAAGCAATGTCCCCACGTGCTCTGGCAGCTTTCATGGCTGGGACCAGTTCAATCCTCTTCTGGCGCACAGCTTCAAGATAGTCCTCATTGAGGAAGATATACCTTCATCTCAAGTTCTTGGCACTTTCCAGAACCGTCACCTTGTCCTTGAAGCACAGGAACTTGACCACTATAGGCCTGGGCCTATCTCCTGGTCCAGAGGTGGGTTTTCCAGTCCTGTGGACAACCTCCACCTCAACCTTCCTGTGGTCCATCTTCAATTTCTCAGAGATCTCTTGTAAGGTCGTCCATTCTTTTATTAGTAGAATCCACAAGTATTTGGACAAAACACTTGAAGCTATTTTCTTGTTGTTGTAACGTCTGCTTGTGGGTCTCTTTTTGTTTGTTTAATAGATCCTTCACTTGTGATAGAGAGATACCACTGTCCTCAACGGGACTCCCACTGGCTTTGGTCTTCATCATGGTAGGTGGCAACGTAGGTTACGCTGTTACTCCTCGCTGTTCCAGACATAGCAGGTCACTGAGAAAATTGAAAACAACAAACAGCAGGGATCTGGACAGTCACAAACCAGGGCGGGACACTATGTGAGAATGCTATTCATTGACTACGGCTCAGCATTCAATACTATAGTGCCCTCAAAGCTCATCACTAAGCTGGGACTAAACACCTCCCTCTGCAACTGGATCCTGGACTTCCTGAAGGCACGCCCCCAGGTGGAGAGGGCAGGTAATAACACATCTGCCACGCTGATCCTCAACACGGGGGCCCCTCAGGGGTGCGTGCTCAGTCCCCTCCTGTACTCCCTGTTCACTCACACCTGCATGGCCAGGCACGACTCCAACACTACCATCTGATCACCGACAACGATGAGACAGCCTATAGGGAGGAGGAAAGAGACCTAGCCGTGTGGTGCCAGGACAACAACCTCTCCCCCAACATGATCAAGACAAAGGAGCTGATCATGGACTACAGGAAAAGGAGGACCAGACACGCCCCCATTCTCATTGACGGGGCTGTAGTGGAGCAGGTTGATAGCTTCAAGTTCCTTGGTGTCGACATCACCAACAAACTATCATGGTCCAAACACACTAAGACAGTCGTGAAGAAGGCATGACAAAGCCTATTCCCCCTCAGGAGACTGAAAAGATTTGGCATGGGTCCTCAGATCCTCAAAAGGACAGAGAGCATCCTGACAGGTTGCATCACTGCCTGGTAGGCAACTGCTCGGCCTCCGACCGCAAGGCACTACAGAGTGTAGTGCACACGGCCCAGTACATCACTGGGGCCCAGCTTCCTGCCATCCAGGACCTCTATACCAGGCGGTGTCAGAGGATGGCCCTAAAAATTGTCAAAGACTCCAGCAACCATAGTGATAGTCTGTTTTCTCTACTACAGCACGGTAAGCAGTACCAGAGTGCCAAGTCTAGGTCCAAAAGCCTTCTTTTATCAACTGCTGCTGTTTAATTATCTGTTACTTTTATTTTCTATTTTTTACTTAACACTTCTTTTTCTTAAAACTGCATTGTTGGTTAAGGGCTTGTAAGTAAGCATTTCACTGTAAGTTCTATCTACACCTTTTGTATTTTGCGCTTGTGACAAATACAATTTGATTTGATTTGAAGTCATCAAGCCAAAGTCATTCCTTTATTTTTCGCCCTCATCAAAAAAAGTATTATTCTCCTAATGAGAGGCACTGAGGCTAGCTAGGCTAGTTATCTATCTAGAGATAATGTTACAATTTAGGTATAGCAAACACAGCTAGCTATCTAAACGTGGCTAGCTTGGTTTATAGTGGTACTAGCAAGCCCCGTTATAGCCGAATCGATCACCAATTTGTACTGTACTGAACAAAACTGCCTCGTGGACTCTACAATATGTCGAAAGCGTTCCACGGGCATGCTGGCCCATGTTGACTCCAATGCTTCCCACAGTTGTGTAAAGATGTTCTTTGGGTGGTGGACCATTCTTGATACACACAGGAAACTGATAAACATGACTCCATAAAATGTTTTATTTATAATACAGCTATAGTGCTAAATGATGTCTGAAACACCTTCTCATCACTCATAATTATGTAGGGAGACGACGTGACAGTGGTAGGCCTGATCACCAACTACGATGAGACAGCCTACAGGGAGGAGATCAAAGACCTGGCAGTGTGGTGCCAAGACAACAATCTCTCCCTCAACATCAGCAAGAAAAAGGAGCTGATCATGGACTACAGGAAACAGAGGGCCAAGCACGCCCCCATCCATATCGACAGGGCTGTAGTGGACTGGCTGCATCACTGCTTGGTATGGTAACTGCTTGGCATCTGACCAAAAGGACCTACAGAGGGGCCGAGCTCCCTGCCATCCAGGACCCCTAAAAATCAAAGACTCCAGTGAAGTCATAGACTGTTCTTGCTACTACCGCACAGCAAGTGTTAAGTGTTAAGGTTTCACCAAGTCTGGAACAAACAGGACCCTGAACAGCTTCTACCCCCAAGCCATAAGACGCTAAATAGCTACCCGGACTATTTGCATTGACATTTTTTCAACACTTTTGACTCCTCACATATGCTGCTGTTACTGTTTATTATCTACCCTGTTGCCTAGTCAATTTATCCCTACGTATATGTACATACAGTCCATTTGGAATGTAATCAGACCCCTTGACTTTTTCAAAATTTTGTTATGTTACAGCTTTATTCTAAAATGTATACAAAAAAATATCCCACAATACCCTATAATGGCAAAGCAAAGAAAATGCTGCAGAACTTTTTTGGTACCCTTCCCCAAATCTGTGCCTTGACACAATTCTGTCTCAGACAATTCCTTTGACCTCATGGCTTGATTGTTTTGCTCTGACATGCACTGTCAACTGTGAGACCTTATATAGACAGGTGTGTGCCTTTCCAAATCATCTCCAATCAATTTAATTGAAATCAAGACGTAGAAACATCTGAAGGATGATCAATGGAAACAGGATGCACCTGAGCTCAATTTCATGTCTCATAGCAAAGGGTCTGAATACTTATGTAAATAAGGTATTTCTGTTTTTTGTTTTGAATAAATTTGCTAAAATTTCTAAAAACCTGTTTTCGCTTTGTCATTATGGGGTATTTTGTGAGATTTTTGTTCATTTTGGACGTCGCTGAGTTTTTGGGGGGCTGTTCGAGCACACAAAAACATTTCTAGGGGCAAGCAGACGTTAACGCCCCTTCATCAGTGATTGGTCAACAGTAGGGATTCTTCAATAGTTGTTGTTGTCACTCAACAAGAGACAACTTGTTTTCCTGCACATTTTTTCATTGAGAAATACTGCACCAACATCTTAGTCCGATGTAAAACTGCACCGCTAAGATCTCCTTGATTATGTTAGATTAATTCTGACGAAGCGTATACTGGCATCTCAAAATGGATGAACAGTACTATTGCCGTTTTTTTCTCGTATTTCAAGCAAAGGTCTTTTAAGACGTTTTTTTTTCTCTTATTTCAAGTGAAAGTCTTTTAAGGGAGTGTGCACACTCGTTCGGTTCGGCTAGCCAAGTTCGGCTAGCCACTAGCCGAACTGAAGCATGTGGAAGCCTTTAGTCTACACCAGTTGTTTATGAATAACATTTGATTTCATAAGTGCGCCACGTAATTGCTCTCGCTCTACTGTGTGTGCATGATGTGTACCAGTGTTGAGTTCAGGAGAGAAGGAAGGAGGGAGGTAGGGTGAAGGTGGTCTCAGTCCTAGCAGATACAAATTAAAGTGTGTAGAGGTGTGTGTGTGTTGTCACTACTCGCCTAAAAACCAACACTAACCCAAAGTCCCTTGACCAGTGTGTGTTGTGCTTTTGAACAGGTTTTTGATCTTGAATATGAACACGTAATATCGCCAAACATTCAAGAGCGCGCACACACACAGCACTTCAAAATCGGAACGCTTCATTGAAAGACATGCCTGAGCAGCCCCAACTCTAGCTGCCAAAATAAAGGGGTGTTTGGTACGTTGCTAACCTGAAGGAGAGAGGGAGAGGGGCTAGAATTACCTCTCGGTTAGGGTTACATGCTAAATGGCCTGTTTGAAAAACACTTTAATTTTAACAATGTCAACTGCATCACCGATTCTTCCTGTCCCTTCTAACTTCAGACTCCAAGCCCCTTCCCTACTCATATAGCCCTAAAACCAATGGCTCCTTCTCTGCTTTCTTTGCTTTCCTTCCTTTCCCTCCCTCCTCCCTCCCTCCCTCCCTCCCTCCCTCCCTCCCTCCCTCCCTCCCTCCCTCCCTCCCTCCCTCCCTCCCTCCCTCCCTCCCATTCCCTTCCCTCCTCGCTCTCTCTTCCAAGCAAAGCAGATTAAAGCACAGAGAGTCAACTGTGGAAAATTAGCACCATGGTGTCCCTCACCCTGTGGCCAGCGCCTTGGCTTTGTTCTGTCTGTGACAAGAAACCCTGAACACACACACACGCACGCATGCACGTACGCACGCACGCACGCACACACACACACACAAAGTTTTACTCCAACAAGTAGTGTTTGATGTGAGGACTGAGGGGCTGTGTGCTGTGATATCCCTGTGCAGCGTAACCATGACAAGACAAAGGACAAATCAGACCAGCCATGAATTAGGGTCAAATCCATTCACAAAGATGGAAGGGGTCAATGACTACACATACAGACCAGTGTATCAACAGGTATGGGGACATAAAGTACCAAACACACATGGACAATTCCTCAATAACAGAATGATGCTGAGACTCAGATGTATGACTTTAAAATGTTTGCCAGACAAAAAACAATGAATGCAAAGTTAAACAAACCATACAACTCTATGCACAAGAACGACTTTTAACAATTTCCACTGAAAGTTTTACAAAAACACATTTACGACAAGAACAGTGCAGATGCAAAGTTTGGTAACAGAATGACAGCACAAACAGCACAAACAGTCATTCTGCATTGTTCTTCAAGCAAACATGTTTCTGTTAAATTTTCTGTGGAAATTATTAAAGGTCGACTTCGGCACGAAAAATGGTCCACTTCCGCCTCTTTTTAAAGGGGGTGTGCCTTTGATTGTTCATCAATGTGTCATTCTGGTCATGACATAGCTAGTTCGTTAGCTAAGCTAGCCAGTAACTCTTCCAGGTTGTGTTGATGTCATTTCACTGAATTTGCTTTAGGATGGAAGCAGAAGAGATTAGTAAGAAATGGCACATCTGTAACCAAATATCTTATTCGTCCATTTGAGGGTTTTTAAGCATGAAATGACCTGGTATGATGGTGCATTGATCAGTTATACAGCTTAAAGCTGTTAGTTTAGCATTTTACCCAAAGTCAACCTTTAATAGTGGTCCTTGTGCATAGAGTTGTATGGTATGTTTCACTTTGCAATTATTGTGTTTTGTTTGACAACCATTTTAAAGTCTCAGCATCATTCTGATACCATGGACTTTCCCACATTTCTATTCAATAAACCTCTGTGCCAGGGTTTCCCTTAGCCGGTAATAGGCGGCATTTGCCCCCCCCATCCCAAAAAAATGAAAGTTGCTAAATAAAATTGCCGTAGGCCAATTGTCCAGGAGAATTTTAAAAATCCCATTGCGAAATAATGAATTTCAGCCTATTCGTTGATTAAAATACCAGCTGATGAAGCGTAAGAGCTGCTGATACAGCTCAAACAGCTGTTTGTTGCTGCTGGAGTGAAGCGTGCTTTAATTTGCCCAATCATTGCGCCACAATTCTTAAGGCAATCACGTGTAAAAAAACAATGGCCACGATTAAAAAGAGCTACTATTTTTATTTCTCAACTGGTAATTGAAGAGTGCTTCCCAATCGCTTTTCAAGTGCATAGGCAACTAGGCAAGCTTCAGTGCGTCATACACACTTTGCAATGAGCTGGAGGCAGTATGCATTTTGAAAACAAATACTTCATTCTTTGAAACCTGAATGTTTTACTACATATTATGAGGCATGCCTTAACTTGCTTCAAAGTAGCTTAGCCAAAATCCAACCAAACATGCAGGCAATTATTTTATAAAGACTTCCATATGCCATTTGAAACCTTTATCTCTCATGTTCTATTCATTTTTAAATCAACTTTCTTTCATTTTCCAGTAGCCAAAGGCACTATCCTCATCATATTAGCAACTCATGCTAGTAGTAGCTTATTTAGATCTTCCCTCTTTCTAAATTTCTAACTGATTTTTTCATCTTTGTCACAGGCAGGTTGGTTTACTTGTTTAGCATAAGGCAGGAGAGCACTGAGGATGATATTACTTCCTGGACATCAGGTCCACAGTCAGGCAGGCTACACAGGAACACACACCAACACGGAAACACACAGACTCCCTTGATGATTGTTTTTTGCAGCCCATTTCTACAGTCAAAGCATTAGCAGTCCAAAGAGAACAATACACTGAGCAGCAGATCTCTGTGGCCAAGCGGAGCTATCCATTGGCTGGAAGGCCCAGGTTTCAGGCTAAACACCAGTGACCAGAACTAAAGGTCAGGTGAATTATAGATGAGTTCTGTTATTTTCTGTGGACCTCTGGTCCCCTTCCCCCCCTCCTCTGTACTCTTTCTGTTCCTTCTCCCTCTCTGATCTCTCCTCTCACTCTCTCTCTGCCCTCAGCTCTCATTCGCTCTTGATCCCCCTGCTCACTCCTTTTCTCTCGCTCCTCTGTCCTCCCTCTCTCTCTCCCGCTCCTCTTCATACTTCTCTTCTCCCTTTGTTTCACCATCCTTGTCTCTTTATCCCCAGTCTCACTCCCCCTTTCTCTCGCTCTCTCTCAGACCAGTGAAGAGATGGAGTTATTTTTAGCCCAGTGTGAGAAAGAGGGAGTGAGATCGTGCTGGGCTAGCACATACTCTCCATAAGGGCTTTCTGGAGACCTGTCACAGAAGTGTGAGTGACAAATTATTTATTTTCCTGCTAACATAAGTGTGTGTGTTATTGTGTGTATTTATGAGTGATTGTGTGTGTTTATGTGTGATTGTGTGTGTTTATGTGTGATTGTGAGTGTGTGTGTCAGTAGTAGCAGTAGAAGTGACGTGGTTCTTCCCTATGTCCATTTCCCCCCTCTCACATAGCTGCATGGTCTTGTGGAAGGCAAATCAGCACTCTCCACAGCCCATTTCACCTGGGCCACCCAGCCTTCACCAAGCCCGCAAGCGAGTGCAGTGACAGTTGAGAGGCAGGGTGGTTGGATAAGAGCGTCTGCTAAATGACTTAAATGTAAATGTTTACTTGGTTAGCATAGTGTTAGCTGTCTGATAGGCAGGTTGGTTTACTTGCTTAGCGTAAGGCATGAGAACACTGAGGATGATATGAATTCCTGGACATCAGGTCCACAGTCAGGTAGGCTACACAGGAACACTCACCAACATGGAGACACACAGACTGTCACGCCCTGACCTTAGAGATCCTTATTATTCTCTATGTTTGGTTAGGTCAGGGTGTTACTCGGGTGGGAAAGTCTATGATTTCTATTTCTTTGTTTTTGGCGGAGTGTGGTTTCCAATCAGAGGCAGCTGTCTATCGTTGTCTCTGATTGGGGATCAGAGTTAAGTTGTCATTTTCCTTTTGGGTTTTGTGGGATCTTGTTTTCTGTTATGTTTCTTAGCCTTACAGAACTGTGCTCTTTCATTTTTTGTCTTGTTTTGGTGTCATCAATAAAAAGATAATGTACACCTGCCTTGGTCTCCTTCTACCAATGAGAGCCGTTACACTGACTCCCAAGACTTGCCCCTATCTTGGATAGGGGCAATTCCACTGTAACAGAATGGCACCGAGACTGATATTTCACTTTTAAGTCTATGTGTGTTTTTCTATGTTGGGGTTTTGAGTTCAGCCTAGTATGGTTCTCAATCAGAGGCAGGTGTCGTTAGTTTTCTCTGATTGAGAATCATACTTAGGTAGCCTGGGTTTTCACTTTTGAGTTGTGGGTGTTTGTTGCCACACGGTACTGTTTTGGTTTCGTTGATGTTCACGTTTATTGTTTTGTATTTCATAGTGTTCAGTTTATGTCTTAAAATAAACGTTATGGACACTTACCACGCTGCGCATTGGTCCTCCGATCCTTCTCGCTACTCCTCCTCAGAAGAGGAGGAAGAATGCCATTACAACTCCTTTCTATTTCTGACGCAGATCGCGCTGCAAGTCTTGACTCTCCCATCTCCTCATTGGTTTATAGTAGCACGTACCCACGTGCCATCTCCTCATTGGTTATACCCACGTGGGTGATGAAAGAGTAAATGTTTTGCCGGTTGTCGTGGTAATACTATGAAAGTGTAGATGCAAATAACCATGTAAGTTCAAATATGAAAAAGCCTGGAAGGAGGAGAGATGACTAGAAATGATGCGGGTTGGCCATTTTATGTGTGGATTAATTGTCGGAGGACCTTGTGCATTTAAGGTAAAATAACAACTCAATGTTTATATCTCAGGACAAACAGCAAGCTAGCTAAATAGGACAAGCAACAGCAAGCTAGCTAAATAGGACAAATTAGCTGGCAAGTGCAAGCTAACGAGCTAATTTGCCATACATGTTTAATGCTTTTTGACCTGTCCCCAAATTAATGCCATTGGTTCAGATTTTGTTTTGATATTTTAACCTGCGTGTTGTGATCGAGTTTGGTGTAGGGGGACAAAATACATTTATGCACGATAGCGCATGATGGCACACGCGCGCAGCCAGGTTTAGGTTCCGTGTAACGGTATAATCTCACTCAGTTTTTTATGAGAGAAAATATCTACTCCGAATTAAAACTCAAATATGTCTGCAGAATGAATGCGGTGTCAGCTATGATATAAAATTTTGGTTATTGGTTATCTATTTTGGTTATTGAACAACAGTAAGTGAAGTGGATTAACACCAGGTAACAGAATGACAACATGGGACCCTGATCTGTACTATACAGAAATACAAAACAAATTCTTACAATGACGCCCTACCGGTAAACAGTGGGGCAGAACAACAGATTTGTTCAGGGGCAGAACGACAGATTTTCACCTTGTCAGCTCAGGGATTCCATCCTTTCGGTTACTGGCCCAAACCTTCTTATCTACTGGTTCTCAATCCTAGTCCTGGGGACCCAAAGCACTGCACATGTTTGTTTTTGAAGTAGCACTACACAGCTGACTCAAATGATCAACTCATCAAAAGGCTTTGATGATTTGAATCAGGTGTGTAGTGCTAGGGAAAAAACTAAAATGTACACGCCTTTGAGTCCTCAGGCCCTGGATTGAGAATCACTGCTAACCACTAGGCAACCTGTCGCCCCAGCTATGAATAGATAACAAACAGCGAGTAGCAGCAGTGTAAAAACAAATGTCAAAGTAAATAGTCCGGGTGGCCATTTGATTAATTGTTCAGCAGTATTATGCCTTGGGGGTAGAAGCTATTAATGAGCCTTTTGGTCCTAGACATGGCGCTCCGGTACCGCTTGCCATGCGGTAGCAGAGAGAACAGTCTATGACTTGGGTGACTGGAGTCTTTGAACATTTTTGGCGCTTTCCTCTGACACCGCCTAGTATATAAGTCCTGGATGGAAGGAATCTTGGCCCCAGTTATGTACTGGGCTGTATGGACTACCCTCTGTAGCACCTTATAGTCAGATGCCGAGCAGTTGCCATACCAGGCAGTGCTCTTGATGGTGCAGCTGTAGAACTTTTTGAGGATCTGGGAACCCATGCCAAATCTTTTCAGTCTCCTGCGGGTGGAAAGGGTGTTGTCGTGCCCTCTTCATGACTGTCTTGGTGTGTTTTGAACATGATAGTTTGTTGGTGATGTTGACACCAAGGAACTTGAAACTCTCTAACCGCTCCACTACAGCCCCGTCGATGTTAATGGGGGCCTGTTCAGCCCGCCTTTTCCTGTAGTCCACGATCAGCTCCTTTGTCTTGCTCATATTGAGGGAGAGGTTGTTGTCTTGGCACCACACTGCCAAGTCTCTGACCTCCTCCCTACAGGCTGTCTCGTCATTGTCGGTAATCAGGCCAACCACTGTTGTGTCGTCAGCAAACTTAATGATGGTGTTGGAATTAGAAGTCGACCGATTAATCGGAATGGCCGATTAATTGGAGCCGGAAATCGGTATTTTTGGGCGCCGATTTCCGATTATTATTATTTATTTATTTTTTATTATTTTTTCTACCTTTTATTTAACTAGGCAAGTCAGTTAAGAACACATTCTTATTTTCAATGACTGCCTAGGAACTGTGGGTTAACTGCATTGTTCAGGGGCAGAACGACAGATTTTCACCTTGTCAGCTCAGGGGTTCCAATCTTGCAACCGCACAGTTAACTAGTTCAACGCTCTAACCATTGCACTCCACGAGTAGCCTGCCTGTTACGCGAATGTAGTAGAAGCCAAGGTAAATTGCTAGCTAGCATTAAACTTATCTTATAAAAAACAATCAATCATAATCACTAGTTATAACTACTGATCCAGTTTAACAGGCAATATTAACCAGGTGAAATTGTGTCATTTCTCTTGCGTTCATTGCACGCAGAGTCGGGGTATATGCAACTTAGGGATGCCACCCATTAGATAAAATACCGAACGGTTCCGTATTTCACTGAAATAATAAACGTTTTGTTTTCGAAATGATATTTTCCGGATTCGTTCATATTAATGACCAAAGGCTCGTATTTCTGTGTGTTATTATGTTATAATTAAGTCTGATTTGATAGAGCAGTCTGACTGAGCAGCAGCAGGCCCGTAATCATTCATTCAAACAGCCCTTTCATGCGTTTTGCCAGCAGCTCTTCACAAGCACAGCGCTGTTTATGACTTCAAGCCTATCAGCCTAATGGCTGGTGTAACCAATGTGAAATGGCTAGCTAGTTAGCTGGGTGTGCGCTAATTTCAAACGTCACTCACTTTCAGATTGGGAATAGTTATTCCCCTTGCGCTGCAAGGGCCGCGGCTTTTGTGGAGCGATGGGTAACGATGCTTCGAGTGTAGCTGTTGTCTATGTGTTCCTGGTTCGAGCCCAGGTAGGGGCAAGGAGGGGGACGGAAGCTATACTGTTACACTGGCAATACTATAGTGCCTATAAGAACATCCAATAGTCAAAGGTATATGAAATACAAATGGTATAGAGAGAAATAGTCCTATAAATACTATATTAACTACAACCTAAAACCTCTTACCTTGGAATATTGAAGTCTCATGTTAAAAGGAACCACCAACTTTCATATGTTCTCATGTTCTGAGCAAGAAACTTAAACGTTAGCTTTTTTACATGGCACATATTTTACATGGCACACATTTTTACATGGCACATATTACTTTCTTCTCCAACACTTTGTTTTCAATTATTTAAACCAAATTGAACATGTTTCATTATTTATTTGAGGCTAAATTTATTTTATTGATGTTTTATATTAATTTAAAATAAGTGTTAATTCAGTATTGTTGTAATTGTCATTATTACAAATAAAAAATATAAAGAAATTGGCCGATTGATCGGCAGCTGCCTTTTAGGTCCTCCAATAATCGGTATCAGTATCGGCGTTGAAAAATAATAATCGGTCGACCTCTAGTTGGAATCATGTTTGGCCACGCAATCGTGGGTGAACAGGGAGTACAGAAGGAGACTAAGCACGCACCCCTGAGAGGCTAGTGTTGAGGATCAGCGTGGCAAACGTGTTGTTACCCTTACTGCCTGGGGTTGGCCCGTCAGGAAATCCAGGATCCAGTTGCAGAGGGAGGTGTTTTGTCCCAGGGTCCTTAGCTTAGTGATGAGTTTTGTGGGAACTATGGTGTTGAATGCTGAGCTGAAATTATGGTGGAAAATAAGCATTTGGTCAATAACAAAAGTTTATCTCAATATTTTGTTATATACCCTTTGTAGGCAATGACAGAGGTCAAACGTTTTCTGTAAGTCTTCACAAGGTTTTCACACACTGTGGCTGGTATTTTGGCCCATTCCTCCATGCAAATCTCCTCTAGAGCAGTGATGTTTTGGGGTTGTTGCTGGGCAACACAGACATTCAAATCCCTCCAAAGATTTTCTATGGGGTTGAGATCTGGAGACTGGCTAGGCCACTCTAGGACCTTGAAATGCTTCTTACGAAGCCACTCCTTCGTTGCCGGGCGGTGTGTTTGGGATCATTGTCATGCTGAAATACCCAGCCACGTTTCATCTTCAATGCCCTTGCTGATGGAAGGAGGTTTTCACTCAAAATCTCACGATACATGACCCCATTCATTCTTTCCTTTACACGGATCAGTCGTCCTGGTCTCTTTGCAGAAAAACAGCCCATAAGGATGATGTTTCCACCCCCATGCTTCACAGTAGGTATGGTGTTCTTTGGATGCAACTCAGCATTCTTTGTCCTCCAAACACGACGAGTTGAATTTTTACCAAAAAGTTATATTTTGGTTTCATCTGACCATATGACATTCTCCCAATCTTCTTCTAGATCATCCAAATGCTTTCTAGCTAACTTCAGACGGGTCTGGACATGTACTGGCTTAAGCAGGGGGACACGTCTGGCACTGCAGGATTTGAGTCCCTGGCGGTATAGTGTGTTACTGATGGTAGGCTTTGTTACTTTGGTCCCAGCTCTCTGCAGGTCATTCACTAGGTCCCCCCATGTGGTTCTGGGATTTTTGCTCACCGTTCCTGTGATCATTTTGACCCCACGGGGTGAGATCTTGCGTGGAGCCCCAGATCGAGGGAGATTATCAGTGGTCTTGTATGTCTTCCATTTCCTAATAATTGCTCCCACAGTTGATTTCTTCAAACCAAGCTGCTTACCTATTGCAGATTCAGTCTTCCCAGCCTGGTGCAGGTCTACAATTTTGTTTATGGTGTTCTTTGACAGCTCTTTGGTCTTGGCCACAGTGGAGTTTGGAGTGTGACTGTTTGAGGTTGTGGACAGGTGTCTTTTATACTGATAACAAGTTCAAACAGGTGCCATTAATTAATACAGGTAATGAGTGGAGGACAGAGGAGACTCTTAAAGAAGAAGTTACAGGTCTGTGAGAGCCAGAAATCTTGCTTGTTTATAGGTGACCAAATAATTATTTTCCACCATCATTTGCAAATAAATTAATTAAAAATCCTACAATGTGATTTTCCGGATTTTCTTTCTCATTTTGTCTGTCATAGTTGAAGTGTACCTATGATGAAAATTACAGGCCTCTCTCATCTTTTTAAGTGGGAGAACTTGCACAATTGGTGGCTGACTAAATACCTGTAGGTGTTCCTTTTGTCCAGATGGTAAAGGGCAGTGTGGAGTGCTATTGAGATTGCGTCATCTATGGATCTTTTGGGGCGATATGCGAATTGGAGTGGGTCAAGTGTATCTGGGCTGATAATGTTGATGTGGGCCAGGACCAGCCTTTCAAAGCACTTTATGGCTACTGACGTGAGTGCTACGGGGCGGTAATCATTTAGGCAGGTTACCTTCGCTTCCTTGGACACAGGGATTATGGTGGTCTCCTTAAAACATGTAGGTATTACAGACTCGGTCAGGGAGAGGTTGAAAATGTCAGTGAAGACACTTGCCAGTTGGTCCACGCATGCTTTGAGTACATGTCCTGGTAATCCACCTGGCCCCACGGCTTTGTGAATATTGACCTGTTTAAAGGTCTTGCACACATCGGCTACCGAGAGCGTTATCACACAGTCGTCTGAACAGCTGGTGCTCTCATGCATGCTTCAGTGTTACTTGACTCAAAGCCAGCATAAAATGCATTTAGTTCGTCTGGTAGGCTCGTGTCACTGGGCAGCTCATGGGTGGGTTTCTTTTTGTAGTTCGTAATAGTTTTCATGCCCTGCCACATCCGATAAGCGTCAGAGCCAGTGTAGTAGGACTCAATCTTAATCCTGTATTGACGCTTTGCATGTTTGATAGTACGTCCGAGGGCGTAACGGATTTCTTATAAGGGTCCACATTAGTGTCCCGCTCCTTGAAAGCGGCAGCCCTATCCATTAGCTCGATGCAGATGTTGCCTGTAATCCATGGCTTCTGGTTGGGATATGTACGTAAATTCACTGTGGGGACGACGCCGTCGATGCACTTATTGATGAAGCCGATAACTTGAGGTGGCATACTCCTCAATGCCATTGGATGAATCCCGGAACATATTCCAGTCTGTGCTAACAAAACAGTCCTGTAGCGTAGCATCCGCGTCATTTGACCACTTCCGTATCGAGCGAGTCACTGGTACTTCCTGCTTTAGTTTTTGCTTGTAAGCAGGAATCAGGAGGATAGAATTATGGTAAGATTTGCCAAATGGAGGGTGAGGGAGAGCATTGTATGCTTCTCTGTGTGTGGAAAAAAGGTGGTCTAGAGTTTTTTTCCCCTCTGGTTGCACATGTGCCTGCATTTAAGTCCTGGCCACTAGGAGTGCCGCTTCTGGATGAGTATTTTCTTGTTTGCTTATGGCCTTATACAGCTGGTTTAGTGCGGTCTTAGTGCCAGCATCGGTTTGTGGTGGTAAATAGACGGCTACGAATAATATAGATAAGAACTCTCTTGGTAGGGCCTCCCGGGTGGCGCAGTGGTCTGAGGCACTGCATTGCAGTTGCTTGCTGTCCCACTAGAGACCCTGGTTCAAGTCCAGGCTCTGTTGCAGCCGGCTGCAACCGGGAGACTCTTAGGGCGGGGCACAATTGGCCTAGCATCGTCCAGGTTAGGGGAGGGTTTGGCCAGCAGGGATGCCCCATCGCGCACTAGCGACTCCTGTGGTGGGCCGGGTTGCATGCACACTAAGTAAAAACTGCATGCTGAGTATTTTTTTATATATATATCTTTTTTTTAAAGAACTCTCTGGGTAGATAGTGTGGTCTACAGCTTATCATAAGGTACTCTATCTCAAGCGAGCAATACCTCAAGACTTCTTTAATATTAGACATTGCGCACCAGCTGTTATTGACAAATAGACACACATCCCCGCCCCTCGTCTAACCAGACGTAGCTTCTCTGTCCTGACGATGCATGGAAAATCCCGCAAGCTCTATATTATCCGTGTCGTCGTTCAGCCATGACTCATGAAACACAAGATATTACAGTTTTTCATGTCCCGTTGGTAGGATAGTATTGATCGTATATCATCCACAGAACGGATGGAAAATAAGTACAAAAATAAGTTACAAACAATGTAAAAAAACTAACAAAATAGCACAGTTGGTTAGGAGCTCGAAAAACGTCAGTCATCCCCTCCGGCGCCATTCTTCTAATGACCTCAGCCCCCAAACAAGACCAAATGTGTTGGTCCGGACTGGACTAAATCTGTACCAATCATAGACGTCTGTCTCACAAGTTTGAACATCACAGTACACCACAGCAATGCACAGTAGGGTTTAGTACAGTACAGTTCAGTATATTTCAGGAAAATACAGTAAATGTACAATACCGTACATTATACTGTACTCTAGTGTGCTTTACTGTACTAAACTCTACAGTACAGTACTGACCTATACTCTACCTTTCTTTACTTTACTGTACTACTGTGCTGTCCAAACTTGTGAAGCAGACGGCTATGACTGGTTCATATTTGGACTGACCAAATTTCAACATCCATGGACGTCCGGTGTTGGTCGGTGTCAGTGGGTGAGAGGGCTGGTTACAGTAAATGGAAAAAGAGGGGGCTCATGGGTAAGTGTCAGTAAGAGCCAGGAGAAGTGACATTAACTGGAGAGAGAGAGACAGGGAGAAAGAGAGAGAGGGGTTGTCCAGACTATTTTCAAACTCTTGCTTTAAACACCACGCGACAGAAAGAGAAAGAAAACAGTTATGAGCTGAACATAACAGTATGTCAGTGTATGGGAAGACAGTAGCAGGTGACCCAAATGTGGTTTGTGACTACTATGAATATTTTTAAATTGACTTTTCAATGAATAATAAAACATACAATCTACTTGCAGTGTAGCCGCTCAACATTAACATTAGGCATCTAAAAGACAGTCATCTAAAAAACTCCCATCCAGAGCGACCCACAGAAGCAACCAGGGTCAACGCCCTGCTTAAGGGCACGTCGACAGATCTCCCACAAGGTCAAAAACGGGGACCCAAACCAGAATTCATTGTAGTCAATTCAGTTGCAATCATTCTGTTAGAGATTTTTTGGTCATTCTGTTAACTATTTGGTAACAGAATGACGTGTTTTGAATCACTTAATAAATCATAAACCAAATTGTTATCAGTAAGTGTTGGTCCCATGTTTCATGAGCTGAAATAAAAGATCCCAGAAATATTCCATACGCACAAAAAGCTTATTTCTCTCACATTTTGTACACAAATTTGTTTACATTAGTGAGCATTTCTCCTTTGCCAAGATACTCCATCTACCTGACAGGTGTGGCATATTAATAAGCTGTTTAAACGGCATGATCATTACACAGGTGCACCTTGTGCTGGGGGTGGAGGATAATTTCTGTCTGTAATAAAGTCCTTTTGTGGGGAAAAACTGGCTCCCCGGTGGGTCGGTCTGGCTCCCAAGTGGGTGGGCCTATGCCCTCCCAGGCCCACTGGTGGCTGCACCCCTGCCCAGTCATGTGGAATCCATAGATTAGGGAGTAATTCATGCATTTCAATTGATTATATGAACTGTAACTCAGTAAAAGATATTCGTTGCCACGCTGTTGCCACGATGTTGCCAGGGTTGGGGCCAGGTAAACAGTGTTTCTGTGACATCACTACAATGTCCAAATGGGAGGGAACGAGAGAGCCAATTGGATCATAGCTCTGAGTGTTGACACCAAGGCAACGAGGGGCGGGGGTGGAGATAAGGTTGAGGAGGGGGGACAGGGGTGTAGGAGCCTACATAACCTATCCTCTCCATTCCCTGATGACACAAGATATATACCTGAATGGGTAGGCAGAAGGGGGGTGCATTAAAGCGAGGAGGATGTGGTCACCTAACAGCCAGGTTCAGGCAGAGTTGAAGCCACTTGCTAGCTGTGGTGCAGCTGGTAACATTGACCACCGCTCCAATCCCTACAATAATGTGTGTGTGTGAAGGGGCTCTTGAACACATAAACGAGACTCACTATTTTACAAAAAACAGAGCCCCCTTACACATTCTCCCCTCTCTCCAGACCCCTTTAACAACCTTACAGTCCATAAACGGAGGAGAAACGTGAAACTCTGGTTCCCCCCAATAACCCCATACCTTCTCCATGGGGCTCAAGAGGTGACAGCTTGGGGTTTTGATGACTGTCCATTGTACGTACTCGCACACGTCTCACAATTAAAGAAAATACACATTTCCTTATTAATGTTCTCTCCAATAAAGAGTGTGTTATGGTTAGTGAGGAGCCAATCCAGCAGGATGAACTCTCCATGCACCCTACAGGAGGCAGCCAGCAACCAAATAGAAACACCCTACATATCACTGACGCTCACAGGCTCACCACTAAGTGGATCTGAATTGAGAAACACACACAGTAACACACAAAGGAACACACACTCACACTAAGCGTGCCATCCTTGTGTGCCACTGGCACATACAGTGCCTTGCGAAAGTATTCGGCCCCCTTGAACTTTGCGACCTTTTGCCACATTTCAGGCTTCAAACATAAAGATATAAAACTGTATTTTTTGTGAAGAATCAACAACAAGTGGGACACAATCATGAAGTGGAACGACATTTATTGGATATTTCAAACTTTTTTAACAAATCAAAAACTGAAAAATTGGGCGTGCAAAATTATTCAGCCCCTTTACTTTCAGTGCAGCAAACTCTCTCCAGAAGTTCAGTGAGGATCTCTGAATGATCCAATGTTGACCTAAATGACTAATGATGATAAACACAATCCACCTGTGTGTAATCAAGTCTCTGTATAAATGCACCGGCACTGTGATAGTCCCAGAGGTCCGTTAAAAGCGCAGAGAGCATCATGAAGAACAAGGAACACACCAGGCAGGTCCGAGATCAAATCAAATCAAATTTTATTTGTCACATACACATGGTTAGCAGATGTTAATGCGAGTGTAGCGAAATGCTTGTGCTTCTAGTTCCGACAATGCAGTGATAACCAACAAGTAATCTAACTAACAATTCCAAAACTACTGTCTTATACACAGTGTAAGGGGATAAGGAATATGTACATAAGGATATATGAATGAGTGATGGTACAGAGCAGCATACAGTAGATGGTATCGAGTACAGTATATACATATGAGATGAGTATGTAGACAAAGTAAACAAAGTGGCATAGTTAAAGTGGCTAGTGATACATGTATTACATAAGGATGCAGTCGATGATGTAGAGTACAGTATATACATATGCACATGAGATGAATAATGTAGGGTAAGTAACATTATATAAGGTAGCATTGTTTAAAGTGGCTAGTGATATATTTACATCATTTCCCATCAATTCCCATTATTAAAGTGGCTGGAGTTGGGTCAGTGTCAATGACAGTGTGTTGGCAGCAGCCACTCAATGTTAGTGGTGGCTGTTTAACAGTCTGATGGCCTTGAGATAGAAGCTGTTTTTCAGTCTCTCGGTCCCAGCTTTGATGCACCTGTACTGACCTCGCCTTCTGGATGATAGCGGGGTGAACAGGCAGTGGTTCGAGTGGTTGATGTCCTTGATGATCTTTATGGCCTTCCTGTAACATCGGGTGGTGTAGGTGTCCTGGAGGGCAGGTAGTTTGCCCCCGGTGATGCAGACCTCACTACCCTCTGGAGAGCCTTACGGTTGAGGGCGGAGCAGTTGCCGTACCAGGCGGTGATACAGCCCGCCAGGATGCTCTCGATTGTGCATCTGTAGAAGTTTGTGAGTGCTTTTGGTGACAAGCCGAATTTCTTCAGCCTCCTGAGGTTGAAGAGGCGCTGCTGCGCCTTCTTCACGACGCTGTCAGTGTGAGTGGACCAATTCAGTTTGTCTGTGATGTGTATGCCGAGGAACTTAAAAACTTGCTACCCTCTCCACTACTGTTCCATCGATGTGAATAGGGGGGTGTTCTCTCTGCTGTTTCCTGAAGTCCACAATCATCTCCTTAGTTTTGTTGACGTTGAGTGTGAGGTTATTTTCCTGACACCACACTCCGAGGGCCCTCACCTCCTCCCTGTAGGCCGTCTCGTCGTTGTTGGTAATCAAGCCTACCACTGTTGTGTCGTCCGCAAACTTGATGATTGAGATGGAGGCGTGCGTGGCCACGCAGTCGTGGGTGAACAGGGAGTACAGGAGAGGGCTCAGAACGCACCCTTGTGGGGCCCCCGTGTTGAGGATCAGCGGGGAGGAGATGTTGTTGCCTACCCTCACCACCTGGGGGCGGCCTGTCAGGAAGTCCAGTACCCAGTTGCACAGGGCGGGGTCGAGACCCAGGGACTCAGTAGTCGTTTAACTCAGTTACCTTAGCTTTCTTGGGAACAGGAACAATGGTGGCCCTCTTGAAGCATGTGGGAACAGCAGACTGGTATAGGGATTGATTGAATATGTCCGTAAACACACCGGCCAGCTGGTCTGCGCATGCTCTGAGGGCGCGGCTGGGGATGCCGTCTGGGCCTGCAGCCTTGCGAGGGTTAACACGTTTAAATGTCTTACTCACCTCGGCTGCAGTGAAGGAGAGACCGCATGTTTTTGTTGCAGGCCGTGTCAGTGGCACTGTATTGTCCTCAAAGTTATTTAGTCTGCCTGGGAGCAAGACATGATGAGATACTGTTGTGAAGAAGTTTAAAGCCGGATTTGGATACAAAAAGATTTCCCAAGCTTTAAACATCCCAAGGAGCACTGTGCAAGCGATAATATTGAATTAGAAGGAGTATCAGACCACTGCAAATCTACCAAGACCTGGCCGTCCCTCTAAACTTTCAGCTCATACAAGGAGAAGACTGATCAGAGATGCAGCCAAGAGGCCCATGATCACTCTGGATGAACTGCAGAGATCTACAGCTGAGGTGGGAGACTCTGTCCATAGGACAACAATCAGTCATATATTGCACAAATCTGGCCTTTATGGAAGAGTGGCAAGAAGAGAGCCATTTCTTAAAGATATCCATAAAAAGTGTAGTTTAAAGTTGAAACATATCCAGGTGTTAGAATGGCCAAGTCAAAGTCCAGACCTGAATCCAATCGAGAATCTGTGGAAAGAACTGAAAACTGCTGTTCACAAATGCTCTCCATCCAACCTCACTGAGCTCGAGCTGTTTTGCAAGGAGGAATGGGAAATAATGGGAAATAATTTTGCACGCCCAACTTTTCAGTTTTTGATTTGTTAAAAAAGTTTGAAATATCCAATAAATGTTGTTCCACTTCATGATTGTGTCCCACTTGTTGTTGATTCTTCACAAAAAAATAGTTTTATATCTTTATGTTTGAAGCCTGAAATGTGGCAAAAAACCTTTTGCCACAAAGTTCAAGGGGGCCGAATACTTTCGCAAGGCACTGTATTTACATTGTTCCCCCACCTTGTGTTTGTATGAATAGTACACATCACACTGCCAGTGTCTCTGACTGTATTACTAGATGTAATATGACATGTCTGTGTGGGAATACTTTAACTCAATGTTCCACACTTAAAGGAAAGATTCAGTTATATTGTTTGAGCGATACATCTCTGAGTGATGTTCTATCGATTCCCAAGGTAATTTCATGTTTTCATGTGTATCTGAGCTATTGCCGTTCAAGCAGGCAGAAATACAGCCGGTATGATGTAACCTTGTGATAAAGTTGCTCTCACTACACTGGAAGTTGATAGGAATATGACTTTACATCATATAAGCGTCTATCATACATGTCAGATTTCAATACTGGCTGACGCGGGTTGTCTTCCCTCGAATGAGCCATTGATCATACTTTTGCGATATTCCTACCTCGAGAAATTATTAATTAAACAGGGTCCACCACATTTCTCCTATTTGTCTGCCTCTTCAGTCCAGGGTGCATTACATTGAGAATGTCAGACTCCACCCTGCGAGGCACCTCGATCTGCAGGTTGAACATGGTGAGATTGTAGACTCCTAAATTGATAGTGCAGTTTGTTTAGCCGATTTTACAGTTAAGTAGCTACTTCACATACTGATATTGACTTTGGTATTATTGTATTTAGCTATATTCACTATCTAGCTACCTAGCTAGCTAGCCAGCCTGCCAGCCCGCCCATAGAGAGAGCATTGCAGTGGCTTGGGCAGTATACAGTATATATGTATACCAGGATATTTGGAAAAAGCCACAGGATGGTTTTTCAAAACGATCAAACTATTTATTTTACGTTTTTCAATAAATGTGAATGTTTGTAACTACTTTAAGTTATTACGGGCAGTAAACTTGTGAAATACCTTAGGAAATAAAGCAGATTGAGTTCCTCATTTCCCCTGTCACATTGTTTTAAATGACGAAGCTTACCATAGTTCCCCAGAACAGTTGAGCCAGTCACGTTTGTTTGTAAATATCACAACGGGACAGTCCATAGAGTTCTATATCTATCGGCAAGTCTCTGTTGTGAGGCACACATGAGGTGATGAAGTTACACTTGTATGCAATTCAATACTAAATGTTTGCCATCAGATATCTTGTAATGGCTTTCTGCCAGAAGTCAAAGAGCTCCAGACAAGTTCTGTACAGTTGCCATTTTTCCCTGTGCTTCCTACTAGCATTTTTTTTCTTCTCCCATTGGCTCCGTGTACAAGTGCTGCTCTTCCTTCAGAAAAGCATGCATTACAACTTTATTCATTTGCGCAAATTGTCTTATTCACTTTCACTTGTAAAATGTCCACACTCACCAAAATGACGTTAGGTAGTTACTCGCTATGCTTGGATAACTTTATGAGTTGATATGACCCACAATTCAAAGCAAACTGTAGTCACATGTCAAACTCTGGGGGCCGGTAAGTGTCAAATTTAATCAACAAGGCTGCATTGGCATGTCAGCAAAAAGTATGACGCTAGCTTGCTAAAAATATATATATATATATATATATATATATATATATATATATATATATATATATATATACACATTGATTTTAGCGTTGGCAAATTGGCTTAGTCTCGTAGTGAGAAGTCTATAAAACGTTGCTAGATTCATAAACATATTTTTTGCAATTCTGAAATTTATTGGAATAATTTACCAAACTATATAACTAGCTAGCCAGCTATGGGTAACTGCAGCTAGCTACCTGACAGGAGTGCTAGCTAGATACGTTGGCTTACTAGGTACAGTTGAAGTCGGAAATTTACATACACTTAGGTTGGAGTCTTTAAAACTCGTTTTTCAACCACACCACAAATTTATTGTTAACAAACTATAGTTTTGGCAAGTCGGTTAGGACATCTACTTTGTGCATGACACAGGTAATTTTTCAATAATTGTTTACAGACAGATTATTTCATTTATAATTCACTGTATCACAATTCCAGTGGGTCAGAAGGTTACATACACTAAGTTGATTGTGCCTTTAAACAGCTTGGAAAATTCCAGAAAATTATGTCATGGCTTTAGAAGCTTCTGACAGGCTAATCAACATAATTTCAGTCATTTTGACGTCTATCTGTGGATGAATTTCTAGACCTACCTTCAAAATCAGTGCCTTTTTGCTTGACATCATGGGAAAATCAAAAGAAATCAGCCAAGACCTCTGATTGTAGACCTTCACAAGTCTGGTTCATCCTCGGGAGGAATTTCCAAACGCCTGAAGGTACCACGTTCATCTGTACAAACAATAGTACGCAAGTATAAACACCATGGGACCACACAGCCGTCATACCGCTCAGGAAGGAGATGCGTTCTGTCTCCTAGAGATTAATGTACTTTAGTGTGAAAAGTGCAAATCAATCCCAGAACAACAGCAAAGGACCTTGTAAAGAGGCTGGAGGAAACAGGTACAAAAGTATCTATATCCAAAGTAAAATGAGTACTATATCAAGATAACCTGAAAGGCCGCTCAGCAAGGAAGAAGCCACTGCTCCAAAACCGCCATAAAAAAGCCAGACTACGGTTTGCAACTGCACATGGGGACAAATATCGTTCTTTTTGAAGAAATGTCCTCTAGTCTGATGAAACAAAAATAGAAATGTTTGGCCATAATGACCATCATAATGTTTGGAGGAAAAAGGGGGAGGCTTGCCAGCCGAAGACCACCATCCCAACTGTGAGGCACGGGGGTGGTAGCATCATGTTGTGGGGGTGCTTTGCTGCAGGACTGGTGCACTTCACAAAATAGATGGCTTCATGAGGTAGGAAAATTATGTGGATATATTGAAGCAACATCTCAAGACATCAGTCAGGAAGTTAAAGCTTGGTCACAAATGGGTCTTCCAAATGGACAATGACCCCAAGCATACACAAACAACTGGATTCGTTATCCCTTTCATGCCCTGCCTCCAGTCCACTTACCAATATCTGAACAAGAGAGCCTCATCAAAATTGCAACAAGCAGTTCTGTGAAAATTTAATTTAATCAGAAGCTACTGCCAGATTTCTGGATTGGGCTGCGCTCAGAGTATCCTGCCTTGGCAAATTGCGCTGTTAAGACACTGATGCCCTTTGCAACCACATACCTATGTGAGAGTGGATTCTCGGCCCTCACTAGCATGAAACTAAATACAGGCACCGACTGTGTGTGGATAATTATTTAAGACTGAGACTCTCTCCAATACAACCCAACATTGCAGAGTTATGTGCATAATTTTAAGCACACCCTTCTCATTTACCTGTGGTGAGTTATTCACAATTTTCATTGAACAAATAAGGTTTTATATGTAAGATGGTGACAAAAACTCACACTCATTCTTATGTTTAATAAATGTATCGTATAGTGTGTGTGGCAGGCTTACAACTTTTGAGAGTGCGTTGACCCTGGTACTAGAGGGGGTACGCAGCTGGAGGTTTGAAGTGGTACGGAACTATAAAAAGGGGTACGGGACTAAGGGGTACGGGACTATAAAAAGTTTTGGAACCACTGCTCTAGAGAACGCAACACAAACCCTCCACTCTGGCCACTCACTGTATCTCCCCCTTGCTCTCCTCTGTTCTCTCTCCCCCTTTCTCTCTTCCAATTATGACTCTCTCTCCATCCCTCACTCTCTCCTTCTGACCAGCTAAATATTTTATCAGCTGGCAGAAGAACCTACAACCCCCAAGGCCAGGGGTTCTCTTTTGGTTGTTTTTTTATTATTAAGGAAAGAGGGGGGCAGTGAAGGGAAGGAAGGAGGGATGGAGGGAGGGAGGAAGGGTTGTTCACCGACCCTAACCCCAGTGAAGTGCTTGGTCACTTTGAAGTTGTTCTCTTCTCTCTTGCTGTCTGCCTGTCTCACTCTCTCCTCCCCTTCCTTTCTTGCTCTATCCGTGTGCATCTTGTGTATGAGTGTGTGGAGCACGCTGATCGGTTGGTTCAGAACGGGATGAACGACCTTGAGCAGGCGCACAGGGCTGTGTTGCCGTGGCAACGAAGCCTTGTGCAACCAGTAACAGCTGGATGCAACAGCACTCCCTGAATTTTAGCGGGAGTCACCACGTTAATAAAAACGACACACTCCTCCTCCCCCTCTTCTTTCTCCTTCTATTTCTCCCTCCCTCTCTCACATATGGACCTGTACTCTCAGACAAAAGAAAAGAGCAACACTGTCCAAATCATTGACTGTTTGCACACCAGTCAGTTAGATTAGAAGGTAATGCATTGGTCCCTGCGTCTATGGATTGGTTGTATACAACTTTTCCCAAAATTATCAATTACATAGTCATTAAATGGTAATACATGCCACTTCTTTACCTCAATTAAAATATTCAAGGGGTAGGAAACATAATGAGGGAAACGTAGGGGGAATGTAATTAGGTGAGTAATTGAATCATGTATTGTCAATCAAAGCGGTCGTACAGCCCTCGGCCATTAATATGCATCATTATTTAGTGTATCCTTGTTGGTCTGTGGACAGACAACACAGAGCTAACAGAGGAGTTGAGCTGGAGGGATCAGGAGCAGTGTGCAGGTGGTGGAGGAGGATGTCACAGAGTTGGTTCGCACCAGCTCCATCTAGAAACATTTCCAGCAGAGCTCGCTAGCTAGCATCACACACACACAACCAGGCAGGCACAATATCCACATGAGACAATGTCACCCTCTCCACACACAAACATAAGCTCACAAAACACACACACACACAAAAACACCCACACTTCCCAAAACACACATCTCTGCACGTGAAAACACACATGCACCACTCCCAAAAACACACGGATGCATAATACACACTCGCAAAAACAAACACTATGCAGTCAAATCCTCTCATCACCTCCCAGTCATTTAAGAGCAGACTTAACTTATTTAGCCTGAGTGCTGCGATTCAGGGGATTAGGACTTAGAATCAAATTAATTATGAGTAACTAATGAAAGAGAGAGAGGGAGGAAGGAAGGAGTCTGGCATAGAGATGGAGAGGAAGAGTATAAGAGGGAAAGCAAGAGATGAAATAGGTATGAGAGAGGGCAGAAAAAGAGAGAGACCCTCTCAGCTATCTCCCTCTTTCTATCCAGTCTCTCTCCATCCATCCCTTCACTACAGAGGCTTCTTAAAGGGATACTTTGGGATTTTGGAACTCGTGGTTACCATTGTTATGTCTATGTGTTCAGTATGAAGGCAGACCTGAGCCCTAGGACCATGCCTCAGGACTACCTGGCATGATGACTCCTTGTTGTCCCCAGTCCACCTGGCCGTGCTGCTGTTCCAGTTTCAACTGTTCTGCCTGCGGCTATGGAACCCTGACCTGTTCACTATGATTGCTATTATTTGACCATGCTGGTCATTTATGAACATTTGAATATCTTGGTCATGTTCTGTTATAATCTCCACCCGGCACAGCCAGAAGAGGACTGGCCACCCCTCATAGCCTGGTTCCTCTCTAGGTTTCTTCCTAGGTTTTGGCCTTTCTATGGAGTTTTTCCTAGCCACCGTGCTTCTACACCTGCATTGATTGCTGTTTGGGGTTTATGCTGGGTTTCTGTACAGCACTTTGACATATCAGCTGATGTAAGAAGGGCTATATAAATACATTTGATTTGATTTGAGTTAGAGGTAGTTTCAGGAGCCAATACCAACTAGCGTTAGCACAATGACTGGGAGTCTCTGGGTATCTGCTAGCATGCTAGACATGTATCTATTTTTATAAAAGAAGCTACTTCTATACAAATGTTGTTGGTCAGTACAATAAAATAAGTCCCAAATGGAACGGATTGTCATCTGTATCCCTTCAACAACTCAATGCATGCACACTGTCCTATTGAATATGCATTCATCTGTGTTGTGGATAGGCATAGGCTACATCTTGATTTACCCAGTTTATCAATAGAGATTTACCATTCAAATAAATTATTAGCATTATGTATTTGGATTGTTTAGACCAAAGTCAAACTGATTGTATGATTGTATAATTGATTGATTAATGCATACAGTTGAAGTCAGAAGTTTACATACACTAAGTTGACTGTGCATTTAAACAGCTTGGAAAATTCCAGAAAATTATGTCATGGCTTTAAAAGCTTCTGATAGGCTAATTGACATCATTTGAGTCAATTGGAGGTGTACCTGTGGATGTATTGTGCCTCTGTGCCTCATTGCTTGACATCATGGGTAAATCAAAAGAAATCAGCCAAAAACATTGGAGACCCCATAAGTCTGGTTCATCCTTGGGAGCAATTTCCAAACGCCTGAAGGTAATACATTTATCTGTTCAAACAATAGTACGCAAGTATAAACACCATGGGACCACACAGCCATCATACCGCTCAGGAAGGAGACACGTTCTGACTCCTAGAGATAATTTGGTACAAAAAGTGAAAATCAATCCCAGAACAACAGCAATGGACCTTGTGAAAATGCTGGAGGGAACAGGTACAAAAGTATCTATATCCAAAGTAAAACGAGTCCTATATGAACATAACCTGAAAGGCCAGCAAGGACGAAGCCACTGCCCCAAAACCGCCATAAAAAAGCCTGACTACGGTTTGCAACTGCACATGGGGACAAATACTGCACATGGGACCAAATCCTCTGGTCTGATGAAACAAAAATAGAACTGTTTGGCCATAATGACCATCATAATGGTTAAAAGGGGGAGGCTTGCAAGCCGAAGAACTCCATCCCAACTGTGAAGCACGGGGGTGGCAGCATGTTGTCCTGTGGGGGTGCTTCGTTGCAGGAGGGACTGGTGCAAATAGATGGCATCATGAGGAAAGAAAATTATGAGAGACATTAAAGACATCAGTCAGGAAGTTAAAGCTTGGTCGCAAATTGGTCTTCCAAATGGACAATGACCTCAAGCATACTTCCAAAGTTGTGGCAACATGGCTTAAGGACAACAAAGTCAATGTATTGGAGTGGCCATCACAAAGCCATGACCTCAATCCTATCGAAAATGTGTGGGCAGAACTGAAAAAGTGTGTGCGAGCCCGGAGGCCTACAAACCTGACTCAGTTACACCAGCTTTTCAGGAGGAATGGGTCAAAATTCACCCAACTTATTGAGGGAAGCTTGTGGAAGGCTACCCGAAACGTTTGACCCAAAGGTACAGGGGATTGGTCTGACCACCAATAGGGGATAATAGTAGGCTATATGTTTAGATACTATTAATGACCCAAAGAAATAGAAGATGACCCAAAATTCCAGCAGGTTGCTCAACCTGTCCTGAGCCTCTTCCCTTAGGCACTCCAGACACACACGTACTCCCCATAATCCCAGGCTAGTTTGTCAAGTCATGACTCCCCTCTTACCACTGCCTAGAAAGGAGTACTACTCCCCATCACCCCTCCACCCACACAGCCCGACCCAGTCACCAACACCCCCACTGACCTCGACCCCCCTTACTCTGTTCAGCAAACACCTTGCATCACCCCTCATCCATCCATCAATCCATTCGGGCTGGCACAATTAGATTATAATCATGTAACTGACGATTACAGGAAACAACCGTGAACTAAAAAAGATAATTGTCATAATTATCTTCATATGTTTAATACATTTATTTTGGGGGGGATTGAACTTTATTTACAAGTAGATATAGTTTACCCAATAGAAGTCCCCACCACCCCAATTGACAATTAAGACAATAACTGTAACCACTTGCCAATTAATTATCATTACCCAACATTCCATAATCATCACAGTTAGTGATGCAGCGATATGACATTTTTGGCCGATACCAATATCCAATATCATCCTTGCTAAAAAACGATACCAATACCCGATATTTAAAATGTTTGCGGCCTTTTAAGCATTCTAGTACAGTTAAATAGTTAACACACACACACACATGGACGCAGCGGTCTAAGGCACTGCAGTCCCTGGTTCGAATCCAGGCTGTATCACATCCGGGCATGTTTGGGAGTCCCATAGGGCGGTGTAATTGGCCCAGCGTCGTCCGGGCTGTCATTGTAAATAAGAATTTGTTGTTAACTGACTTGCCTAGTTAAATAAAGGTTACACACACAAACAAACACACTGACCAAAAAGTTATTTTGTTGGCATTTACGTATGTCCCCATTACCAGTAAAACATAATCAAAACCTATTACTTATTTGCTGTGCTGTTTTGTTGTTCATTTGTTCAGTTGTTTCATTCTCAACCATGATTTCTATGGAACACAGTTTGGGTCTTTGCATGTCAAAAAAGATACACGTCAAATAACACAACATATTCTGTTTCAGTAGCTATAGTTAGCTAGCTAATTATATTGCTAGGTGTCATCATCTAAAATAACCCTAAATGATAAATGAGTTCATATTTGATTAATGGTGGTCGGACCCATCTATGTGAAGCTAGTCACAATAAGGATTAGCCAGAATAGTGGACTTTGCGGTTAGCCTTCAAAATAAAAGTATGGCATAAATCTACTATATGTATTCATTTGCATCACTGTCAATGACATACTTTTAGGCAAACCACAAATTCTACTATTGTGCCTAATCCTTATTGTAGCTAGCTTCACAACACATAACCCGGTCCGGTCGAGCCTCACTAGCCAGATGAAGCTAGCTGGCTGCTTATAACGTTAGCTTTGGGCAACAGGGTTAAGTAGCTGGCTAATTATTTATTTTCATGAACTGAAGTTCAATTTCAATAGGCAAACAACAAGTGACAACCTAGCTAATACTTACTCACAAGGATTTCAATATCATTGCTAAGAATAATGAAAATAACTGCAGTTTCTACTGGTCATTGTTTTCAGGCTGGTTGTATTGGTGCTAGCTAGGTACCAAGCTAAAGCTAGCTACCCCAGAAGTTGAGGTCGAAGAACTGATGCTTTATTACCAACGAAGTATTGTAAACCCATCGTTCGTGGCTGGTGTTTGGTTGTTTGCTGACTTTTTTGTACAGCTTTGACAGTGCTACTGTACCTTTTTTGAATCTGAAAAATAGCACACTTGGTAGTGTTAACCGGTGCTCGATCAGTAGGCGAAATCCAACATCACCCACAACAGAGAACGGTTGATTGTCAAGGGCAATGAATTTGATTATCTTGGCTTTGGATTTCACCTTTGAGTTGTCTCGCAGAAAGGTTGTTACTCTTTCAAATGACTGCTCGACTTGTTGACTGTTCGATCCACACAGCAGACATTGTGGGCTAGGTTAGGCATGTTGTGTTGCACGTGTAGCGCAACATTTTATGTGGCGTCATTACGTCATGTACCTTCGTTATATAGGTTTGCACGGTAGCTTTGACATCGGTTTTAAACATCGGCGTTAAACTAGATATCGCTGATACCGATGCTGGCAATTTTAACTAATATTGTTCGATTCCGATATGTTCACCGATATATCGTGCATCCCTAGTCACAGCCCTACCATGCATTCATTCATCCCCCTCCCTGACCCCAACATGATGGCCTATAGGCCCAGCAGCCTGTCCATGTCCAGCATCCCTGTTCCCCCTCGATTTAGGAGCCCTCTGGAAACCCCCGTGGAGGGTAGAGGTGGGGTAAGTGTGAGTGTGTGTCTGCGAGGGTGTGAGCGTGTGTGTTTGTGTTAATTGACAGTTTGGTCACAGAAAAAATCGACTGTAAATCTGCCAGGAGGGCACTGGGGAACAAAACACTGTCTGCCTGGCCACCACACCCCTCTACTCTACCCTCTATTAGGGCAACACACAGACACACAGCCAGGTCATCCTGGAACAAAGCCAGAGACATAGAGCTACATTTAAACTATGGCTTTTATAATTAACTAAACCTCATGGCCCAGGCCCTGCAACACACCTCTCACACTTCCTCTCCTAGAATATGGAGACACTACATTAACAAGCAGCAGCACATAATAAGATTATATATATCATGTAACAGAACTATGTAACAGGACGGTTATATATGAAGAGGGAGGGGTGGAGGGGTGCATAAATGACAGGTCCTTTAGTGTAGATCATTAACCCAGTTTCACACACACACACATATAGTGTTATATAACTAACTTTGTGGGGACACACAATTCAGTCTCATTCAAAATCCTATTTTTCATAACTCTGAACCTTAACCATAACCCTAGTTAACTGATCCTAGCTCCTAACCCTAACCCTTAATGTAATTTTAACCCTAACACTAATTTGAACCTTTACCCTAAACCCCCTCAGAATCGCATTTGACCTTGCGGGGACTGGCAAAACGTCCCCTGTTGGTCAAATTTTTGTTTGTTAGCTATTGTTGTGGGGTCTTCTGGTCGCCACAAGTATAGTTAAACAGGTCTACACACAGCAGCAACATCTAAAGCAGTTAACATCTAATATTACACTTTGACATAAGTGAGATTGGAAATCAAATCAACTGCGTTGGGCACAGGGAAGGGGAATATTAATAGTATCTAAACATATAGCCTACTGTATTATCCCCTATTGGTGGTCAGACCAATCCCCTGTACCTTTCTCATGTAACTATAATAACATTTCATCACAGTGCATGCCGCCTAAACGTATCCATGTACAGGGTCATGGCCTATGGTCATTTCCATGTAAAAGGTCCCATGAGCACCAACATGTGAAGTTTATAGGAACATATCAAAAGAAAAGCTAAGAGTCGATATTTTGGGGAAATTGAGGCATAGATATGTTTTTCAACCATTTTCCATCCTAAAAATTAGGACATAAAAAATATTACTAGAAAAGACTTAAAAAGTTACGAGAAACAGGAGTTGGAAGGAACCAAAAGTATGAACAGAACCCCTAGATTTTCTTTTTCGTTCCACTGGTCCCACCATCAAAATAAAGTTCAGAATCGTACCTTTCTCTTCCTTTTTTAACCTGTGAAATACATTTTTTAAATCCATTTAGCTCATAAAATTACTTCACCAATCAGTGTGGATAGAGCAGGCAAGGTAGTTGTTTACATGCGTGATGGACAGACAAGTGTAGGCTAAGGCAAAAGATGCAACTGAAATTTTGCAGGTGGGGAGAGAGCAAGACAGGGTTGAAGGTCCACAGAATTTATACCAAGGAGGAGCGGCTTCTCTGGAGGAACTTTGAATGTCCTTTGAGGTTGCAAGCTAATAGGAAAGGGAAACGGGGGATACCTAGTCAATTGTATAACTGAATGCATTCAACTGGAATGTGTCTGCCGCATTTAACCCAACCCCTCCGAATCAGAGGTGCGGGGGCTGCCATAATAGACATCCATACCCGGGGAACAGTGGGTTAACTGCCTTGGTCAAGCTTGTGTGTGCTGAGTGGCACCAGAATTACAAACACATCTTACCTTCTTGCAGTTAATAAATCCAAAGTGAAAAGTGATAACTTGGCCTATAGTATCCTTAACTAGCATTGAAAAAGTTAATCCATTCTTCTCTAGCTAATTAAAAATCTCTCTCTCTTTCTTCTGAATCAAGCTTGTAACATCAGTAGAGTAGCCTATTATTTGGAGGGGGAGGGGCAGGTAGCCTAAACACGCACAGGCAAAGATTTTCAGCTAGCAGGCAGACACTGGAATACATTTCTGAGTGACAGAATGAGGGCTTTGCATATGCACTTTGTTGTGGGACTACAACATTTCACATGGAATGTAAAATAACGTTATTAAAAGCTTCCAATGCTTTTAAAATAATGTTTCTGTTCCAGAACACTATGGATCACTTTCGTTCCAGGTTCTGTTTCTGTTCCTTGACATATGTATTTATTTTCCAGTTTTCGGTTCTGCACACTGAACTGGTTCCAACCCCTGATTAGAAAAACAATAGAAACACAATAATGTTAGGGGCCCCTGCCAACTATTATATTTAGTTTCGCCTTCTGTAAGTCAATTTTTTTTTGCCTATTTTCGTTATTCTGTTAGCAAAAACCCACATACAATTGAAGTCGGAAGTTTACATACACTAAGTTGACTGTGTCTTCAAATAGCTTGGAAAATTCCAGAAAATGATGTCATGGCTTCAGACGCTTCTGATAGACTAATTTACATAATTTGAGTCAATTAGTCAATGTATTTCAAGGCCTACCTTCAAACTCTGTGTCTCTTTGCTTGACATCATGGGAAAATCAAAAGAAATCAGCCAAGACCTCAGAAAAAAAATTGTAGACCTCCACAAGTCTGGTTCATCCTTGGGAGCAAACAAGTATAAACAAGTATAAACACTATTGGACCACGCAGGCTTCATATCGCTCTGGAAGGAGACGCATTCTGTCAACTGGAGATGAACGTACTTTGGTGTGAAAAATGCAAATCAATCCCAGAACAACAGCAAAGGACCTTGTGAAGATGCTGGAGGAAACAGGTACAAAAGTATCTATATCCAAAGTAAAATGAGTACTATATCGAGATAACCTGAAAGGCCGCTCAGCAAGGAAGAAGCCACTGCTTCAAAACCACCATAAAAAAGCCAGACTACGGTTTGCAACTGCACATTCGAAAATGTTTTGGCAGAACTGAAAAAGCATGTGCGAGCAAGGAGGCCTACAAACCTGACTCAGTTACTCCAGCTCTGTCAGGAGGAATGGGCCAAAATTCACCAAACTTATTGTGGGAAGCTTGTGGAAGGCTACCTGAAACGTTTTACCAAAGTTAAACCATTTAAAGGCAATGCTACCGAATACTAATTGAGTGTATGTAAACTTCTGACCCACTGGGAATGTGATGAAATAAATCAAAGCTGAAATAAATCATTCTCTCTAGTATTATTCTGACATTTCCCATTCTTAAAATAAAGTGGTGATCCTAACTGACCTAAGACAGGGGATTTTTACTCTGATTAAATGTCAGGAATTGTGAAAAACTGAGTTTAAATGTATTTGGCTAAGGTGTATGTAAACTTCCGATTTCAACTTTAAGGGAGAATTATGAAAGTTCACAGAAGTAACACGTACAGGTAGACCTGTCAATTAGTGAGTGTTTTTACTGGTAACAATTTTGTTTATTAATTATTAAGTGATTAAAATGTGTCACTCTGTTAACAATGACACAATGGGAAATTATTGTAGTCACATAACAGAGTTGCAGTAGAGCACAGCACAGTAACTCAGTACAGTAGAGCACACTAATATGCAGTGCCTTAGGAAAGTATTCAGACCTCTTGACTTTTTCCATGTGTGGTTACGATACATCCTTATTCTAAAATTCATTAAATAGTTTTCCCCCCTCATCAATCTACACACAGTACCCCACAAAGCAAAAACAGGTTTATATAATTTATTTAAAAAAAAAACTGAAATATTAAATGTACATAAGTATTAACACCCTTTACTCAGTACTTTGTTGAAGCACCTTTGGCAGCGATTACAGCGTCAAGTCTTCTTGGGTATGACAATACAAGCTTGGCACACCTGTATTTGGAGAGTATCTCCGATTCTTCTTTACAGATCCTCTAAAGTTCTGTCAGGTTGGAGGGGGAGCATTGTTGCACAGCTATTTTCAGGACCCTCCAGAGATGTTCCATCAAGTTTAAGTCTGAGCTCTGGCTGGGCCACTCAAGGAAATTCAGAGACTTGCCCCAAAGACACTCCTGTGTTGTCTTGGCTGTGTCCTTAGGGTCATTGTCCTGTTGGAAGGTGAACCTTTGCCCCAGTCTGAGGTCCTGAGAGCGCTGGTTTTCATCAAGGATCTCTCAGTTCTTTGATCCATTCAGCTTTCCCTCGAACCTAACAAGTCTCACAGTCTTTGGTGCTGAAAAACATCCCCACACCATGATGCTGCCACCACCATGCTTCCCCGTAAGAATGGTGGCACGTTTCCTCCAGACGTTCCCCCAGGCCAAAGAGTTCAATCTTGGTTTCATCAGATCAGTGAATGTTTTGGCAAACTCCAAGCGGGCTGTCATCTGCCTTTTACTGAGGAGTGGCTTCCGTCTGGCCACTCTACCATAAAGGCCTGATTGGTGGAGTGCTGCAGAGATGGTTGTCCTGGAAGGTTCTCCCATCTCCACAGAGGAACTCTAGAGCTCTGTTAGAGTGACCATCTGGTTCATGGTCCCCTCCCTGACCAAGGCTCTTCTTTCCCGATTGCTCAGTTTGGCCGGGTGGCCAGCTCTAGGAAGAGTCTTAGTGGTTCCAAACTTCTTCCATTTAAGAATGATGGAGGCCACTGTGTTCTTTGGGACCTTCAGTGCTGCATAAATGTTTTGGTACCCTTCCCCAAATCTGTGCTGACACAATCCTGTCTCGGAGCTCTACTGACATTTCCTTCTACCTCATGCCTTGGTTTTTGATCTGACATGCACTGTCAACTGTGGTACCTTATATAGACAAGTGTGTGCCTTTCCAAATCATGTCCAATCAATTGAATTTACCACAGGTGGACTCAAATCAAGATGTACAAACATCTCAAGGATGATCAATGGAAACACGAAGAGTCTGAATACTTATTTAAGTAAGGTATATCTGTCATGTTTTGTCATATATTGTCTTGTCATTATGCTTTCCCTTCTGTTCGTTTCCCCCTGCTGGTCTTATTAGGTTCGTTCCCTCTTTCTATCCCTCTCTCTCCCCCTCCCTCTCTCACTCTCTCGCTCTCTCTTCTCTCTATCGTTCCGTTCCTGCTCCCAGCTGTTCCTATTCCCCTAATCAATCATTTAGTCTTCCCACACCTGTTCCCGATCCTTTCCCCTGATTAGAGTCCCTATTTCTTCCTTTGTGTTCCGTTCCTGTCCTGTCGGATCCTTGTATGTATTGGTCACCGTGCTGTGTTTGTGTATCGCCCAGTCGTGTCGTGTTTCCCTCAGATGCTGCGTGGTGAGCAGGTGTCTGAGTCTGCTAGGTTCAAGTGCCTTCCCGAGGCTACCTGCTGTTCAAGATCGAGTCTCCAGTCGGTTCTCGTCATTACGAGTGGAAGTTGTGTTTTTTGATTGTATTTTACTTTACTGGATTAAAGACTCTGTTTTCGCCAAGTCGCTTTTGGGTCCTCATTCACCTGCATAACAATATCTGTTTATAATTGCTTAGGATTATTTTTTTTTAAATCTATTTTAGAATAAGGCTGTAACGTAACAAAATGTGAAAAAAGTCAAGCGGTCTGAATACTTTCTGAAGGCACTGTACTCAACTGAAGTGTACTGTACTCTGCTGTACTTTACCCTTCTATACATTAGTTTACTGTAAATGTCTTTATTGTACTGTCCTCTACTGTACTGTACTGAACTCTACTAAACTGTACTGTCCTGTGCAATGTTCTACTTTGCTGTACTGTCCAAACTTGTGAAACATAGACGTCTATGATTGGTTCAGATTTGGTCGGGTCTGGACAAACCAAATTTGGTCTTGTTTGGGGGCAGAGCTCATTAGAATAATTGCTAGTGTATAATAACACCCAGACATGCACCTAGCTACCTTTGTGTACATATTCAGGATACATCACCATGAAGGGAATGACACTCATAATTATGCATTTCTGTATAGTACAGATGAAGGACCCAAGATGTCATTTTGTTACCGGGTGTTGATCCACTTCAAACTCAAGGTGTCATATCATAGCTGACACCCCATTCTTTCTGCAAACATCTTTGAGCCTTAATGTTTTTGTAAAACATGGTCACGAAAAAGATTTTACTGTCATTCCAAACTTTGCATCTGCACTGTTTCTCAAGTAAATATGTTTTAGTAAAATGTTCTGTGGCAATTGTTAAAGGTAGACTTCTACACATGGTTTGTTGAACTTTGCAATCAATGGTTTTTGCTTAGCATACATTTTAATGTGAAAAAGTGAGTCTCAGCGTTACTATTTTTAGGTGGTGGCCGTTGCAAACTATCTGCTTCAGTTTTCGAAATTATCGATCTCTGTCAAAGGAGGAGCTGGTTTTTACATAGTGTACATTTATTTCTTCTGAACACATTTCCGTTTCTTGAGAATGTTAATTTTTGCAAATATTTTCTAAATACTAACTTTTATGTTTGCTCACTGAACAGGCAACACCGCAGAGTTCTAAACTGTAAACCAATCAAAAGTGTCACGCCCTGACCTTGGATATCTCTGTTTTCTATATATTTTGGTTAGGTCAGGGTGTGTCTAGGGTGGGTACTCTAGGTTTTTGTATGTCTAGGGTTTTTGTATGTCTATGTTGGCCTGATATGGTTCCCAATCAGAGACAGCTGTTTATCATTGTCTCTGATTGGGGATCATATGTAGGCAGCCCTTTTTCCCATTTTCTAGTGTGGGATCTTGTCTACAGTTAAGTGCCTGTGTGCACACTAGTAGCTTCACGTTGCGTTTGGTTGTTTTGTTTTGCTGAGTTTCAGTTCATAAAAAATATGTGGAACTCTATTCAGGCCTTGGTCTCACTCATACGACGATCGTGAATGAAGATCCCACCAAAAATGAACCAAGCAGCGTGTTCAGGAGGAATTGACCTGGGAGGAGATCCTGGATGGAGCAGGACCCTGGACACAGGCTGGGGAGTATCGCCGTCCGAGGGAGGAAATTGAGGCAGCAAAAGCGGAACGGCGACGTTACAAGGAGTATTACCAACCTGGCAAGCACGAGAGGCAGCCCCAAAATATTTTGGGGAAGGGAGGCACACGGGGAGATTGGCAGAGGTAGGGTTTAGACCTGAGCCAACTCCTCGTGCTTACCGTGGGGAGCGTGTGACTGGTCAAGCACCGTGTTATGCAGTGATGAGCACGGTGTCTCCAGTGCGCATTCATAGCCGGTGCACTCTATTCCAGCTCCCCGCATTTGCCGCGCTAGATTGGGCATCCAGCCAGGACGGGTTGTGCCGGCTCAGCGCTCCTGGTCTCCAGTACACCTCTTCGGACCAGGATATCCTGCCCCGGCTCTAAGTACTGTATCGCCAGTACGCCTTCACAGCCCAGTGCATCCTGTGCCAGCGCCCTGCACGTATCGAGCTAAAGTGAGCATCCAGCCAGGACGCATTGTGCCAGCTCTACGCTCCAGGTCTCCAGTGCGCCTCCACAGTCCAGTAAGTCCTGTGCCTCTTGCCTTCACTAGCCCTGAGGTGCGTGTCATCAGCCCGGTGCCACCTGTACCAGTCCCACGCATCAGGTCTCCAGTGCGCATCCACAGTCCAGTACGTCCTGTGCCTCTTCCCCGCATTCGCCCTGAGGTGTGTGTCATCAGCCCGGAGCCACATGTACCGGTCCCACGCATCAGACCTCCAGTGCGCCTCCACAGTTCAGAGCTTCCGGCGACAGTTTCCAGTCCAGAGCTTCTGGCGACAGTTTCCAGTCCAGAGCTTCCTGCGACAGTTCCCAGTCCAGAGCTTCCGGCGACAGTTCCTAGTCCAGAGCTTCCGGCGACGGTCCACAGTCCGGAACCTCCAACGGCGGTCCACAGTCCAGAACCTCCAACGACGGTCCACAGTCCGGAACCTCCAACGACGGTCCATAGTCTGGAACCTCCAACGACGGTCCCCAGTCCGGAACCTCCAACGACAGTCCCCAGTCTGGAACCTCCAGCGACAAGCTACAGTCCAGAGTCTTCAGCGACGAGCTGCAGTCCAGATCCTCCAGCGGTGGTTCCCAGTTCTGAGCCTCCGGCGATGATCCACGGTCCGGTTCCTCCGACAACGATCCACAGTCCGGTTCCACAGAAGCGGAGGGATCAATGTAGGGAGCGGGGACTGCGTCCAGAACCGGAGTCGCACCGAGGGTAGATGCCCACCTGGACCCTCCCCTATAGGTTTAGGTTTGCGGCCGGGAGTCCGCACCTTTGGGGGGGGGGGGGGTACTGTCACGCCCTGACCTTAGATATCTCTGTTTCTATATATTTTGGTTAGGTCAGGATGTGACTAGGGTGGGTACCCTAGGTTTTTTGTATGTCTAGGGTTTTTTGTATGTCTAGGGGTTTTGCATGTCTGTGTTGGCCTGATATGGTTCCCAATCAGAGACAGCTGTTTATCGTTGTCTCTGATTGGGGATCATATTTAGGCAGCCCCTTTTCCCATTTTCTGGTGTGGGATCTTGTCTATAGTTATGTGCCTGTGTGCACACTAGTAGCTTCACGTTTCGTTTGGTTGTTGGTTGTTTTGTTTTGGTGAGTTTCAGTTCATTAAAAATATGTGGAACTCTATTCACGCTGCGCCTTGGTCTCACTCATACGACGATGGTGACAAAAAGTTGGGTACTATCCATGGTACTATCTCTGATGATCACGTCCACCAATCCCGTTATCTGTATCTAAGGTAGTAGACAGCTGGCGACAAACTGTTATCGGGTGATGCATTATTTGTATATGTGTAATGAACTATTTAGTTATAAAAACATCATACCATCCATGCAAGCTGTAAAATGACTCCCAACTTAAAACACAGCAACCTTAGTAATGTAGCTAGCTTGCTAGTTAGCTAGTTGCAACAAGAAGATCTGTTTCTACTGTAGCTAGCAGGAGCAGATAACTTTAGCACTAGCTAGCATGTCATTCCGGGACAAGGAGCATTTTAACTATCCGTTTTTTCCAAGTAATAATTGAAGACTCCAAAAATCAATAGGACAAGTAGTGTAAATCGAATACAGTCATCTACAGCTAGACCCACAAATTTAATTCTGACAAATAACAAATGCCACATTATCCCTGTCAATAGTAGGATGAGTGCAGAGCAGCCAGCCTCAGACTGTCAGGATGTTCCTTTTCTAGCTCACAAACTACATTCCTTTGTTGTGATGATTTATTTGATTAATCCTTGTCTCTTTTGTCTTACATCTATTCAATTATCCTGTGTCCTGCTCCCAGAGATCAACCAAGTGCTATTCACCAAGCATGGGCTGATTCACTCACCTGTGAGGAGAACCTTCCTACTGCAGTTTGAACAAACCCTGCTGTCACTATTTAAATATTGGACCCACATATACATGTGCCTTTGTCTTTTCTTTGTGGGTTTTGTCTTTTCTTTGTGGGTTTTGTCAGTGTTGTGCATTTTAGAATTGAAGAACAACTACAGATACACATGCTTGTTCGAGCATCTCAAAGATTACATTAGTAGAATTAGTACAATGGGACAAACAGATTGTTTTATTATTGTAACCTGCAGTTGGGGAAATTCTACAGGCCCCATCAGGAACCCAGGCTTTTACCATAGATGGTGGAGTCCTTTAGATTACATTCTACTAAGGTCCTTGTCTCTCTCTCTACATCGGTCAGGTACTTTGGTGACTAGGGTGGGATCCTATAGGGCCTGGGCCCACAAATGTCACTTGAAGGAAAGGGGAAATACTGAAGCATGTGTTGATGACAGTTCTACCGTCTCTTGGCATAGATGGTTAGCTCTCATTTCTGGACTGCAACATTGTAAGATTGTGCCCTCCACGGCACTTGATATACGTTGATTGGTAGGCTACACTATATTTAAATACTTAAAATACTGTGAGACACCTTTGCTATTTGTCTCTGTACTCAATAAATGTTGAAACATGATTTGTGAGTGTTCTTTGATCGAATGTATATGCATGAAACCTACATTATGGAAAACATGTATCACACTCAGTCATAGTTAGTAGAATAATGATTTTGGCACGTCAACATTTAGAAGGTTAGTAGTAAAGTTAATAACGTAAACCACCTAAATATACTTACATTCACTGAACATTTAGTCGTTAAAACTCACCAACATTAATTTCCCAACTGATTTTTCTATAATCCTACAGGCTCTTTATCATTCGCCATAACTTATATTCCAATGCATCAGACATGATCATGCCCACTATGGTAGTATTGGGTAGCTGGTATTTGAGAAGTCATCTGGTTTAAAAATCTAGCAGAGAAATGTGCAAGAATTGAAGATGCCAACATATTTTATAGTCATCATACGTTTTACTGTCATATACATAAAAAATCTGCTCCTCCCTCGGCAGGGATCAGTCAACTTCACTCTTTTGAGCTTCGGCCCACCACCTATTTATTGTGGAATTGTCCCTATATCATTCAGCGATAGGACAATATTAAAATTTGAGCTGGTCATTTATATTTACATTTGAGCTGGTTAGACTTTACCCCTTCACTGCCGGGCGACATGAACTTACTGAATGAAAGCAACATGTCCTAAAGCAGGCTAGCCCAAGAGTCCGAAATATATAGAATGTATTATGTGCTTTCTGCGCAATGGTTACCAATACACGTTTTAAAACATTGTCTTAGTAAGTTAAAAAAAAACCTTCCCTCAAAGTTCTAGGTCCAAACGAATGGGCACTTTATTTTAAATTCCTCAGCTATGACAAAAACATTCAACCCCACTAACATGTCAGAAACCATTTATATAGCGCGCTATATCTACACCAAAATCCATGACCTTGGCTTGGAGCGTCACTATAAAACAACAAACACTTTTGCTGTCAAAGTAAATGGGCATGCACGGTGCCCGTACACCGTAGCGTATATTATTGTGTTACGACGAGTATATAGAGTCCTACTACACATCAGTGGAAAACGATGTCGGGGCACTTCCGTCCAACCAAACGAGGAACAATGCCGTCGTACGTAAAACCGAGCTTTATTAAAAGGAACAAGTAAAGGGAAAATGTAGTAAACTCACCAAATATATAGATGTCTGTGAGCGCACCAATAGCTTCTTCCTTTCCCTATTAACTATCCGCCATCTTCAGCACTGTGTTTGTTTAAATGGGAAACACTCTCGAAGAGAAAGAAGCCAGCTTGTGCTGAGCGTTGGGGTTGCTGGGGAAAGTAGTTATTCACGTCGAACGTTGTTATTTTAGGTAGGGCAGACCTCCCGGATACGGACTACAACTACATGTATGCCCCAAGAGGAGATATTGGGTTCTAGTGTAGACGGCTGAACAGCGACGATATTAGAACAGAATAATGCCACGGTGTTTATTTTTAGTTATAAACTCGGTGATTAGCAGACAGCCGTGGTATATCCGACCGTATACCACTGGTATGACACATTCATTATTTGTACTGCTCTAATTACGTTGGTAACTAGTTTATAATAGCAATAAAGCACCTCAGGGGTTTGTAGTATATGGCCAAAACACCACGGCTTAGGGCTGTGTCCAGGCACTCCGCGATGCGTCGTGCATATGAACAGCCCTTAGCGGTGGTATGTTAAACATACCCCCCTGCCTTATTGCTTAATAAACCTGAGGAACATTGAATTGTGTGCAAATGCCTGTAATACTTAATAGGCTGATCAGCTATCATCTGATTTAACATGGTAATGATGGTTTACAGAAGGTGTGTGGCTTGGACAACTTAACATTTACAGTATTCTAGTGTAGGCAGGCTATTCAGTATTCAAATATTATCTCAGTATGTGTATGTTAGCCAGAAATAGATGGTGATAAGAAATACATTTATACAAATTGTATTTTTTTGCATTTTGATGAAATTCTATATTTAATCAACTGAATTAACAAGGTCCCATATTCAATCAAACCCCTTTATCCGGGACTGCGAGTTTGATTGCGTATAAATTAGATAATGTTTTGCTTTGTTATAAATAATGTATAGTCCGAAGCTTTATTGTGACATAACTCTAAAATGCTAGCCCTAATGATATGTTCTGTACCTGGAGAGGGCTGTGTGGTTTGGTTCTGTATCTGTAGAACAGTGGGACATCCAGAACTGTATATCTTATAGATGAGGCCCATATGTGGGCTCCATTTGGTGGAGCTGGCAGGTTCAGTGTGGACCGTTGGCGTCACAGCCTATTGGCCTGGGGACTAGGGCAGATTCGTCCCAGAACCAGTACCCTTGCCAAGAAGAGACGAGGTAAGATAGCACCAACCCGTCACCATGGTGATACCAGGCAGGCAGGGAAGTAGGCACACACACACACTCTGGCAGAGCAGACAGTAGGGTTTCAGCTGTGTCAGGGAGGGGTAGAGGTGGAGGGAGGGAGAGAGAGAGAGAGAGGAAGAAAGTGAGAATCAGATAGAGAGTGTAAAGACAGAGTTTGAGCGACAGAAAGGCTGGAAGACACAGGTAAAGAGGGACAACAGATGTATATATATAATGATTGTGAGAGCAGCGGTAGAAACATAGCTGAAATACAGTTGACAGGGAAAGGACAAGATGAGGAAAAAAGAAAGCAAGAGAAAGAGAGGAAGCGATGGTGAGTAATGTGAATCTGCAGAGTAAGTGAAGATGAGGAGGGAGAGAGTGATAGAAAACATTAGGTAGAGCCAGTCAGAGAATTACCCAGAGAAAGAAAGAGAGAGCGAGTGCTGAAGGAAAGAGAGAGGCGACAGAGGGGGGAAGGGGAAGGAATGAGGAGGAGGAGAACAGGACATTGCAATTAGCCTGGCCTGAGCAAAATCCACCCAAGTCAAGGAACACAACCAGAGGAAAAGAAAGAAGGATATGACTTGAGTTACAACTGTGCTTGGATTATGTGTCCTTTCAAAACGTTTTTTTTTTTGGGGGGGGGGGCATGTGACACTGCAGAAGTTATATTAAGTTAGGGTGAGAAAATGTGTAAAATTGTAGCTCTAGTAGGAGCAACAGGCTGGCAGGCAGCATATTTCTGAACATGTCTCAAACAGCCTTGACAAACAAGACACACACTATTTATACCGCTGGAGAAAAGCCTTCTGTTATGACATTCGTTTTTGAAAGCAGTGTCAGCACAAACAGACTGGAACTTGACAGCATTGATGATTATGATTTGCTGCAAAAGTGCTGCAAGATTATCCTGAATCTTAAGTTTGTTTTTCTTTTGATTTAACTTTTTCTTTTGATTTAAACTGTATATGTGATTATATCAATACTGGTGCGAAGTTATTGATGGCCCATCAAGCCTAATAGTGTCTTTGATAGGATTTGCATTGATAGTTGTCTGTTTATGTATGTAACTGTGTATGCGTCCTTAAGTTCTTCTCTTCCCCCTCCCCCATCACCACACAATGCATAGAGCCAAACCACTATCACTGCTTTTGTCCATACTCCCCATTAAAGAAGGAGGGGGAAAGGAGAGAGAGGAGGAGGGTGAAAAGAAACGAGAGGTGAAAAATGAGTAATCTGTCATGAAGAACATTGTGTGAGAGAGGTTGAAAAATATCTCCTTTCTCCAAACACACACACACACACACACACACACACACACACACACACACACACACACACACACACACACACACACACACACACACACACACACACACACACACACACACACACACACACACACACACACACACACACACACACACACACACACACACACACACACGCAGATACACACACGCAGATACACACACGCACTCTCTCTCACACACACACACACACACAAAAAAACAGTGGTGGAAAATGGACACATAAAAACTGAGCAGGCAGGGAGCCATGCAAACTTTCAGATGGTTCTGTATCACACAGATATAGAGCAGAATAAGCCAAAGCGCAGTAATTGGCTAGATATTGATGATGTGATGTCTAACGAATGTGACTGAGACAGAATCTAAAAAAGTTTTCACTACTGCGGTGACAGTGAGAGTGAGGGAGGGAGAGTGAGACGGAAAGGAGCTGTTTAACATTCCAAACGGGTAGACAGAATTCAGGAGCAGCAGAGCAGCCATCGGCACACAGGTATAATGCAAAGGTCTCAGAGGGAGAGAGAGAGGGGGAGGCAGAGAGAGAGAAAGAGAATGAGAGGGAGAGTGCAGAGGAGAGGGATGGGTTTGGAAATGTCCACTTGCACATAGGTGTAGTGCAGGGAAAAGACAGGGAGGGGGTAGAGAGTAATGGGAGAATGGTAGAGAGAGGGACAGGTAGAGGCAGAGAGAGAGAGCATGGGGTGAATAGAGAAGCTCGCCGGCACTCAGGTGTATCAAACAACATTTTGAAGAAGGGAGTGAGATAAGGGGAGATGAGTAAAGACACAAAAGGGAGATGAAAAGAGATACACGAAAAGGGGATAGGATAGATAGGTGTAAAAAGCACAGACGCCTGTGAGAGAGAGACTGACAGCAGAGACAAAAAGATGGCTGGAAGCAAAGATAATATAAGGAATGCTGACCACCTCTATGCTTAATATTGGCCATCTCTTTCTAGCCTCAGCTACCATCTCACTCCTGCAGCCAACTCCTACTACAGCCACCTCTCATTGCAGCCTGTGGAGTTCCTGTCAGCACAACCACCCAATGCCAAATCAGAAGGACATGATAATATACTGTAGGTTAGAGGAGATAAATCGGCTGAATGTTGCTCTCAGACCATCCTCAGAAAAAGCTTCTAGAGACTCTTATGTGGTTGTCCTCTGTGAAAACATACTTAACTAAGGTATGTGAGCAATGTTCCCTCTAAGTTGTGCGCGGGCGCGCTGCTCCCCAGGGACTGCAATGCAGAAAAAATATCAGCCAGTGCAGAGAAGCACGAGATTGAACTTCACTCAACTTTCTAGTTTTCCCCTTTAGTTAACACTACCAACGTTTCCCTCTACTGTGGGATATGCCACTATTAGCCACTTTCAATTCAACATACTGTCGTGTCTTTGGCTATGCCGGATTAAGTGATATGACATTCTCTGTAATTAATATTACCTGATTGAGCTAATCATGTAAATGCAATTAACTAGAGAGTCGGGGCACCACGAAAGAATATTTATAGAGCTGTTATCATCTGAATAAACTCTTAAAGACCTAGTAATATTTTACATCAATAGCAGTCAATATTAATTGTCACCTTAATTCAGTCTCACCTGAAAGTTGCAAATTCTTGGTTATCTTCACGAACCCTGGCTAACAAGTTGAATCAGCAATACAAAATTGGGCTTAATTATTTATTTACTAAATACCTAACTAATCACACAGAATTACATATTCACAGAATGACTCATACCTTGATTACAAATTTCGTCATAAAGGAGAACGTCCCTGGCGGGCGGAACAGATATGACAGCTGGTTACACAAAAGAAAAGGGTCTGGGTTTGAGTGAAAGAGCGGGAAGACTGAGGAACAAAGGGAGAAACTGTGCTATCATAAATACAGTATCTTATGCATTCTAAATTAGCGCCCATTTGGAAAAGGAAAATGCAATAAATATTTACTCTGAGCTGCGCTTCGGTAGGTTGGTGGTAGATGGAAGGTCTTGTTGCCCAACCGAGTCCTTTGAAGAATGTCTCTGGTGGTAAATTGTATACGTTGTAGTAACGTCGTTGTGTGGTAGACGGGATACTCTGTCTGTTTTTTCCTAGCCCACGTTTGGAACTGCTGTTGCTAACTCAACGGCTAGGAGGTATCACTTCTGTAGTGAATAAGAGTTCAAAGTTCATCCCATTCGCAACCAAAGCTCACGCTGAGGTTGGCTTAGTTCTGTAGTTGACATGTTAGTCCTTTTAACACAGAGGCTGCAGACCTCACGTACATGGAACAGGTTACATTTTCGTCAAGGCTTTATATAGTGGAGCGAGAAGGGTGTGTTTGAAAAGTTTTATAACCCATGTCTCTTCACAGGGACGGGCCACTGACTGAGCAGAGCCCTAAACTTATGAAAACCCAAAGCTCTCATTTGGAAGCTAAAATTACATTTAGTCTCTTCACCAATAATTTTATATTCAAACATTTAAATTGAACAACAATTACATGTTAATCTGATAACTCTGATGTGCAGACTTTCCACTGTAGAGTTAATGTCATCTTATCATTGATGAGAATGTCTCAGATGACAACCGAACTGACATCATATTAATTAAGTACCACCGCATATGTTCAATTGGTCGGATTACCAGAATATAGTTAATTTCCCCCCACCTTCTGATGGTCCCAGAATCTCTATGTTAACCAAGGGGTTTTCAAATGTCACATCAGTAGGGTAGAGAGGGGAGAAAGGGGGGAAGAGGTATTTATGACTGTCATAAACCTACCCCCAGGCCAACGTCATGACAATACCGAAAGAAAACAAACTATGCAAAATAATTTATTTTAGGCAGAATGCACCGGACTGGGTTTACATCATGAGTGATTAGAGTAGATGTGCTTGTTTTGAGATCAAAGCCAGAGTTTCGTGTAGCCATGTGTTCAAATTTGTTCATATTCTTTGCTAGTAACAGAGTTATAGCTCATTTCTAGTCACAAATATGGAGTGGTTGCTTCCTACAAGAGCACAAAACATGTGCATTTCTAGCCATCATTGAAAAGTGAGTCAGGTAAAGAGCATTTTTTCTGGCTTAACATGACAGTGTGGTATTTTGAGACAGCTTTAAATAAGCTAAGTAGCCAATAGGCAGAGCGTAGCATCCTTTTTCTGATTCTCTATAATAATCGTATGGGAATAATAATGAACTTTCTTTTGTGAAGTGGTTGCATAAAACAACACATTTTCAGTCACCTTGTCTGAAGGACGTGGATGAACAGGTTAATGTCAAGCCCTCATGGAAGGTACAGTACCAGTCAAAAGTTGGGGACACCTAATCATTCAAGGTTTTTTTTATACTATTTTCTACATTGTAGAATAATAGTGAAGACATCAAAACTATGAAATAAGGAGTAATGTATCAATATGCAACAATGTATCAACCAAAAAAGTGTTAAACAAATCTAAATATATTCTACATTTGAGATTCTTCAAAGTAGCCATCATTTGCCTTGATGATAGCTTTACCTTGATGATAGCTTTGCATTCTCTCAACCAGCTACACCTGGGATGCTTTTCCAAGAGTCTTGAAGGAGTTTCCACATATGCTGAGCACTTGTTGGCTGCTTTTCCTTCACTCTGCAGTCCAACTCATCTCAAACCATCCCAATTGGTTTGAGGTTGGGTGATTGTTGAGGCCAGCTCATCTGATGCAGCACTCCATGACTCAAATAGCCCTTACACATCCTGGAGGTGTGTTTTGGATCATTGTCCTGTTAAACACAAACCAGATGGGATGGCGTATTTTTATTTTTATTTTATTTCACCTTTATTTAGCCAGGTAGGCTAGTTGAGAACAAGTTCTCATTTGCAACTGCGACCTGGACAAGATAAAGCAAAGCAGTTCGACATACACCAATACAGAGTTACACATGGAATAACAAACATACAATCAATAATACAGTAGAACAATCTATATCACCCCTTCATTCATTGAATCAGATGGCTCATTCATTACAAAGCCCACTGATATTGCAAACTACTTTAATTACTTTTTCATTGGCAAGATATGCAAACGTAGGGATGACATGCCAGCAACAAATGCTGCCACTACACATCTAAGTATATCGGACCAAATTATCAAGGACATTCAAAGACTTGTCCCGATGCCACTTCTGCGTCGTCTTGGCTGTGTGCTTAGGGTTGTTGCCCTGTTGGAAGGTGAACCTTCACCCCAGTCTGAGGTCCTGAGCTCTCTGGAGCAGGTTTTCATCAAGGATCTTTCTTTACTTTGCTCCAATCATCTTTCCCTCAATCCTGACTAGTCTCCCAGTCCCTGAAAAATATCCCCACAGCATGATGCTGCCACCACCATGCTTCACCATAGGGATGATGCCAGATTTTCTCCAGACGTTACACTTTTTTATCAAGGCCAAAGAGTTCAATCTTGGTTTCATCAGACCACATAATTTTGTTGGTCTGAGAGTCTTTAGGTGCCTTTTGGCAAACTCCAAGTGGGCTGTCATGTGCCTTTAACTGAGGAGTGGCTTCCGTCTGGCAACTCTACCATAAAGGCCTGATTGGTGGACTGCTGCAGAGATGGTTGTCCTTCTGAAAGGTTCTTCCATCTCCACAGAATAACTCACGAGCTCTGTCAGAGTGACCATTGGGTTCTTGGTCAACTCCCTGACCAAGGCCCTTCTTCCCCGATCGCTGAGTTTGGCCAGGCAGCCAGCTCTAGGAAGAGTCTTGGTGGTTCCAAACATCTTCCATTTAGAATGATGAAGGTCACTGTGTTCTTTGGGATCTTCAATACTGCAGACATTTTTTGCTACCCTTCCCCAGATCTGTGCCTCGACACAATCCTGTCTCAGACCTCTACGGACAATTCCTTCGACCTCATGGCTTGGTTTTTGCTCTGACATGCACTGTCAATTTTGGGACCTTAGGTGTGCCTTTCCAAATCATGTCCAATTAATTGAATTTACCACAGGTGGACTCCAATCAAGTTGTAGAAACATCTCAAGAATGATCTTGGTTTTTGTTCTGACATGCACTGTAGACTGTGAGACCTTTCCAAATCATGTCTAATCAATTGAATGTACCACAGGTGGACTCCAATCAAGTTGTAGAAACATCTCAAGGATGATCAATGGAAACAGGATTCACCTGAGCTCAATTTTGAGTCTCATAGCAAAGGGTCTGAATACTTACAGTGGGGAGAACAAGTATTTGAAACACTGCCGATTTTGCAGGTTTTCCAACTTACAAAGCATGTAGCGGTCTGTAATGTTTTATCATAGGTACACTTCAACTGTGAGAGACGGAATCGAAAACAAAAATCCAGAAAATCACATTATATGATTTTTAAGTAATTCATTTGCATTTTATAATGTGTACGTCACATCTGCACCCGCTCTCCCCATCCCTCGGCGCTTGAGGGAGCCAGGTTACCCTGCATCACGAACTCCGATCATCCATTACGCACACCTGCCTTCCCTCGTCACGTGAATCAGCGATATTGGACTCACCTGGACTCACTAATCACCTGTTATTATCTCCCCTATATTTGTCAGTTCCCAGCTCTGTTCCCCGCTTCTGCATTAGTTATCTTTTGTTTGTATTACTAGTTTGCTGACGCTGTTCCTGTCTCGTTCTATGTCCGTTCTTTATTAAGTGTTTGACTCCCCGTACGTGCTTCGTCTCTCCAGCGTCATCTCATGTGACAGTGTATATCTGACATTCTACAGGTGTCTTCTTTTTTTAAGCCCACTGTGAGACAGTGCTTAATTTGTAAATCGGGAAGTGCCTGAGCAAAATGTAAGTGGGAGAGGGTGGTGACTTGGGAGCTCTGAAGTACCTGAACGTGTGAGAAACAAAATCACCTCTATAGTAAAGCATTCCATGTATATCATTACATTTGCGTAGTGGCATAGAGCAGTAGACTGCCCTACAAAGCAACATTAGATACATTTTGATACATTAGATACATGCTTTGTCATGTGGACAAATATCTTGCCTCCATTGCGTTGCGTTATGGATCAAATGTGAAGTCACGTTTTCAGTAACTGCAAAAAGTTACAGTGAAACCAAGGAGCAGTCACTGCCATCACTCACGTCAGTTACTGCCTTTTACGTTGGTTTCACAAAGTTTTGGACTGCAGTGTCTATGGGTTACCTTAGTATTATTGACTGTTCTTTGCTGATACAAGTTTCATATATGAAACTGACAGCCACATACAACAATATTTATGATCATAAGCTTGTGTAAAAGAAAATTGTCATGGAAACATTTTCCAGTGGGTGTACCAAGCAAAAAGGCAGGAAATTAAAGTCCTAAAAATGCTTCTCAGTTTCACTGACTCACCCAATGATGAGCCGCTTACTCGCTGGTGATGGCCGATGCGCTCGTGCCAAAAGCCTCTCTCTCTTTTGTTTTACTTTGTAAAACAATTAGCCGACTTAGAAGTTGATCAAATATTTTAGTAGCCTACAGCAGAAAGATTAGAGTCTTCTCTTTTCAGCAGGATCTACAGTGGGCTCCAAAATTACTGGCAGACTGGCAATGCACAAACAATACTTTAAAAAAATAGAAACAATATAATTATAGAGATAAACTCAAAATACCAACATGTGAAAAATAGTGTACTTTATTAATGTTTCAATGGAACCCACCAAAATAATTTATTGATTTAATTAAAAATCAATGTCCTCCAAGTCAAGGTTTCACAATTAATGGTACCCTTAAATATTATTGTAAATAACATCTACCAAAATTAAACCAGGAATTATATTCCACTTATTTAAGTTTATCTAAGTGTTAAGGAAATATGTTGAGCCATTACATCACTTCCTTTTTCACTAGGGTATAAAAATGAGGTAACATGCATGCAATATCCCTTTGTCATCCAACACCATGAAGAAAAGAAAAGAACTGGCAGTTCAAAAGAGACAGATGGTCATAGACCTTCATAAATATGGTAATGGCTACAAGAAGATCCACAAACGATTGAATATATGACTGAGCACTGTCAGGGCAATTATTTAAAAATTAAAAAGATATGGAACATTTGAAATCCTCACGGGTAGAGGATGCAAATGCATGTTGCCCCCCAGGATAGGGAGGAGGATCGTGAGAGAAGCAACAAAATTCCCAAGAATCACTGTGAAAGAATTGCAGGACTTGGTGGAGTCTTAGGGTCACCAGGTTTAAAAAGTACCGTCAGACACCACCTCCACAACCACAGGCTCTTTGGAAGGGTTGCCAGAAGAAAGACCTTAATGACCCCAAGACACAGACGCAAGCGTTTGGAGTTTGCCAAACGTCATTTAAATTATGATTGGAAGAAGGTGCTCTGGTCAGATGAGACCAAAATTGAACGTTTTGGTCAGATACAGCATCGGCATGTTTGGCGTCGAAACAGAGATGCATACAAGGAAAGGCACCTCATACCCATGGTGATATATGGTGGTGGGTCAGTGATGTTTTGGGGCTGTTTTAATTCCAGAGTTCCAGAGGCACTGGTTAAGATTGATGGCATAATGAATTCCACCAAGTATCAGGCAATTTTGGCTGACAATCTGGTGGCCTCTGCCAGATGGCTGGGACTTGGCCGTATGTGGACTTTCCAACAAGACAATGACCCAAAACAGACCTCAAGATCCGCACAGAAATGGTTCTGTGACAACAAAATCAATGTTCTGCCGTGGCCATCTCAGTCGCCGGTCCTCAATCCAATTGAAAACCTGTGTGCCAAGTTGAAGAGGGCAGTTGATAAGCGCAAACCCAAGAATGTGAAGGACATTGAAAGGATCTGGAGGAATGGTCCAAAATCCCTCCAAATGTGTTCCTTAACCTTGTCAAACATTACAGGAAAATACCATGTTGTCATATCCTGACCTTAGTGCCTTTTTTATGTCTCTATTTTAGTTTGATCAGGGCGTGAGTTGGTGTGGGCATTCTATGTGTTATTCTATGTTTTTGTGTTTCTGTGTGTGGCCTGGTATGGTTCCCAATCAGAGGCAGCTGTTTATCGTTGTCTCTGATTGAGAACCATACTTAGGCAGCCTGTTTTCCCACTATGGGTTGTGGATAGTTGTTTCCTGTTTTGTGTTGCTGCACCTTACAGGACTGTTTAGTTTTTGTTTCACTCTCTTTGTTATTTTGTTTAGTGTTTCTGTTCCAAATAAATATAACATGAACACTTACCACGCTGCACATTGGTCCAATCCTTCATACTCTTCGTCAGAAGAGGAGGAAACCGTTACACATGCTGTTATCCCTGCCAGAGGTGGTGGCACTAAGTACTAAATGAGGAGTGCCAATAATTATGAAACCTTGATTTTGGTGAAATGTATTTTGTATTAAATAGTTGTGTGATTTTGGTGAGTTCCATAGAAACATCAATAAAGTACAGTATTTCTCACATGTTGGTATTTTGAGTTTCTCTATAATTATATGGTTTCTATTTTTTTAAATATTGTTTGTGCATTGCCAATCAGGGGTGCCAGTAATTTTGGAGCCCACTGTATTTGCTTTTCAACCTGTTTTCCAGCTATTTATTTTGAAGTATTGTGAAAGTGCCTGTTTTGTCTGCATGCTGTTTGTTCACTGACAGATTTGTCACGTGTTTCCTGACTGTAGGCTATGCCTTGTTACTGGACTACACTCCTAGACAGCTAGGCATTTTTTTAAAGAAGCTGTTGATCCTCTGTAACTAATTGTATGCTTTTTCATGGTGTACTAGGCTATTCTGAATTATTTCATTTCTTTCTGAATAGACAGCAGTAACTCTATAACTTTGGCAAATGTATTTCAATTTATCAGGGGGGCTGCAGCTCCTCCAGGATAAGAGGCAAGACCAATATTTATACCAGGATATTGGTCCCAAGATTCAGACCCAGTGAGTTGAGATCATGACAAGTTAAAACTTGAATTAATGTGGTGATCTCAAAACCAAGACCGCTAGATCAACAGTCCATGGGCCATTTCTTGAAGTAAACGTGAGTACAGTACAGTACAGTAGAGCACAGTAAAGTAGAATACAGTAGATTACTGTAGAGTAGGGTAAAGTATAGTAGAGCACAGTACAGTAGTGTACAGTAGAGTAGAGCACAGTACAGTAGAGTACAGTACAGTAGATTACAGTACAGTAGAGTACAGTACAATACATTACGGTACAGTACAGTACATTATAGCACATTATAGATGTCTATGTTTTGGCCAAGTAGATGTCAATGTTTGTGTTCTTGGAGGTTTGGAGCCTCCCTGCTGGCTATGCATCTCAATACTCTTTTTCGTGAAGTGTGCTCTTGTCCGCTACCCACATGGTGGTTCTCGGTAGCTCAGTTGGTAGAGCATGTGGAATGCAACTTTAAAATGGAGATAGCCTCAATGGCGCTGCCCGTGCTGTCACAGATGCCATAATGGCACAGATTCAAAGATGAGATCTCTGTATATCTCTATGGTGTCAATTGTTTCGGTTGTGACCGTTTCGGTTTGGACAATTTTATAATTATTTTGGACACGTACACAGGCAAAGAATCCCCATAGCTAACATATGGCTGGCTATTTTTCATTTGGACATACAGTATGTACATCCCAGCAAACATTCCCAGTGGGTCAGAAGTTTACATACACTCAATTAGTATTTGGTAGCATTGCTTTTAAATTGTTGAACCTTTTTGGGATAGGTGGCAGCATTTTCACTTTTGGATGAATAGTGTGCCCAGACTGAACTGCCTCCTACTCTGTCCCAGATGCTAATATATGCATATTATCATTAGTATTGGATAGAAAACACTCTGAAGTTTCTTAAACTGTTTGAATCATGTCTGTGAGTATAACAGAACTCATATGGCAGGCAAAAACCTGAGAAGAAATCCAAACAGGAAGTGAGAAATCGATATTCAAAAGAGTGCCTATTGAAATCCCAGTGAGATATGAATGAGGATGCAATTCCTAGGGCTTCCACTAGATGTCACCGTCTTTAGAAACTGGTTTGAGGATTCTACTATAAAGGAGGGGTTCATAATAGCTCTTTGAGTGAGTGGTCTGGCAGAGAGCTTGTTCTCATGACGCGCGCTCCCGACAGAGTTTGCTCTCGTTCCAATGCTTTTCTTTAGACTATGAAATTCTCCGGTTGGAACCTTATTGATGATTTATGTTAAAAACATCCTAAAGATTGATTGCATACATCATTTGACTTGTTTCTACGGACTGTAACAGAACTTTTAAAGTTTTTGTCTGGAGGAAGTGTTCACGCCTCATGAAGATGGATTACTGGGCTGAACACGCTAACAACAAGTGGCTAAATGATGGGCTTTATGGAACTTTATGGAACAAATCAGTCATTTATTGTCAAACTAGGATTCCTGTGAGTGCCTTCTGATGAAGATCATCAAAGGTAAGTGAATATTTCGTGTTTTTTCTAGCTTCTGTTGGCACCAAAATGGCGGATATTCCTCTGGCTGTTTTGGGTTCTGAGCGCCGTTCTCAGATTATGCTTTTTCTGTAAATTTTCTTTGAAATCTGACACATCGGTTGAATAGAGGATAAGTCTATCTTTAATTCTGTGAATAACACTTATAAGATGAATGAGTGAGGATGATACTGTTTGTGAAATTGTGTAATATGATTTTGGACTGTTTAATAAAGGAAACTCCAATTCCCTTTGAAGTTTAACTAAATCAGAGGACCGCCCATGAGAACAGTTATGGTCTGGCGTCATGGGACAGGCCCTTTTCTGCTCTTCCAAATAAAACTCCCACCCGGGTTTTCTATCACCAGACCAGCTTACCTCGATAACGAGAGTGGAGACCGAGAGGAGACCGAGCTTACCTCAATTACGAGATGGCTAAAGGTTGTAGACCAGCTTACCACGAGAGGGCCAAGGTTTGAGAAGAGACCATAAACCTGAGTATAAGCTAAGGTTTGAGTAGAGGGTTGAATCTTTTGACCCCGTTCCGCTAGTGGAACCCCTCGCCAACAGCCAATGAAATTGCAGGGCGCCAAATGCAAATCAACAGAAATTCTAACCACGACAGAGAGAGAGTGCGGACAAATTCCAACAGAAACAAACTTTTCAACAGAGATCCCGACGACACACTGAGCGTAAATATATTGATTGATTGCAATTATTCCCGAATGAGTGAGCGTTCATGTGCAAAGGATTAGCATTTCAACAAGCCGACATGCCGGTTTAGACCACTAGGGCACATCCCCCTATCATTTCGTTGTAACGATATCTACTTTTTTTGTTTGTGTTATGCATTTCTGTGAGTACTTGGTTAGCAAATAAATGATTTTAAGACAGCTGATGTATGGACGACTCATAGTGAATGCGGAGTTTGTGCAGATAACCAACAATTTACGACGTTTGGAATGAGACTAACGTGAGGTAAATAATAATTCACTAATTCAAAGACTAATTGATCAGATATTAAAATATCTGAAAGTTATATTAGGAAAATTATAACATTGTAATCTGAATATTTTCCTTGGTGCCCCGACTTCCTAGTTAATTACAGTTACATGAATAATCAGTTTATTCGCATAATAATAATTACAGAGAGTTATTTGATAAATAAGTATTCTGTTTAATGATGCCAAAGAGACGATACAAGCCTCCCCCTTTTTCCTCCAAACATAATGATGGTCGTTATGGCCAAAAAGTTCTATTTTTGTTTCACATTTTTGTTTAAGCCTTTCAGGTTATGTCAATATAGGACACGTTTTACTGTGGATATAGATACTGTTGTACCTGTTTCCTCCAGCATCTTCACAAGGTCCTTTGCTGTTGTTCTGGGATAGATTTGCACTTTTCGCACTAAAGTACGTTCATCTCTAGGAGACAGAATGCATCTCCTTCCTGAGCGGTATGATGGCGACGTGGTCCCATGGTGTTTATACTTGCGTGTTGAATGTGGGTCCTTCAGGCGTTTGGAAATTGCTCCCAAGGATGAACCAGATACACCTGGTGTATCCAAGATGGCATAGCAGTCGAACTTCTTGTCGTGTCGTGTCCCTTGTATAAGGTGAATGCGGATGTCATAAGGTGAATGCACCAATTTGTAAGTCGCTCTGGATAAGAGCGTCTGCAAAATGACTTAAATGTAAATGTAATGTAAAATATTTTTTAAACATATTTTCTTCGCATATCTTGCTATATCTATGCCCAGAAATGCCCAGAGGTAAACCCAGGCCCTGCATGTCCCCAGGCACCCTCATTTGTTGACTTCTGAGATCGAAAGAGCCTTGGTTTTATGCATGTCAACATCAGAAGCCTCCTCCCTAAGTTTGTTTTACTCACTGCTTTAGCACACTCTGCTAACCCCTGATGTCCTTGCCGTGTCTGAATCCTGGCTCAGGAAGGTCACCAAAAATTCTGAGATTTCCATACCCAACTATAACATCTTCCGTCAAGATAGAACTGCCAAAGGGGGAGGAGTTAGCCTGCAAAGTAATGTCATACTTTCCAGGTCCATACCCAAACAGTTCGAACTACTAATCTTGAAAATTACTCTCTCCAGAAATAAGTCTCTCACTGTTGCCGCCTGCTACTGACCCCCCTCAGCACCCAGCTGTGCCCTGGACACCATTTGTGAATTTATTGCCCCCCATCTAGCTTCAGAGTTTGTTCTGTTCGGTGACCTAAACTGGGATATGCTTAACACCCCGGCAGTCCTACAATCTAAGCTAGATGCTCTCAATCTCACACAAATCATCAAGGAACCCACCAGGTACAAGCCTAAATCTGTAAACAAGGGCACCCTCATAGACGTCATCCTGACCAACTGGCCCTCCAAATACACCTCCGCTGTCTTCAACCAGGATCTCAGCGATCATTGCCTCATTGCCTGTATCCGCTACGGAGCCGCAGTCAAACGACCACCCCTCATCACTGTCAAACGCTCCCTAAAACACTTCTGTGAGCAGGCCTTTCAAATCGACCTGGCCCGGGTATCCTGGAAGGACATTGACCTCATCCCGTCAGTTGAGGATGCCTGGTCATTCTTTAAAAGTAACTTCCTCACCATTTTAGATAAGCATGCTCCGTTCAAAAAATGCAGAACTAAGAACAGATATAGCCCTTGGTTCACTCCAGACCTGACTGCCCTCGACCAGCACAAAAACATCCTGTGGCGGACTGCAATAGCATCGAACAGTCCCCGCAATATGCAACTGTTCAGGGAAGTCAGGAACCAATACACGCAGTCAGTCAGGAAAGCTAAGGCCAGCTTCTTCAGGCAGAAGTTTGCATCCTGTAGCTCCAACTCCAAAAAGTTCTGGGACACTGTGAAGTCAATGGAGAACAAGAGCACCTCCTCCCAGCTGCCCACTGCACTGAGGCTAGGAAACACGGTCACCACCGATAAATTCATGATTATCGGAAACTTCAACAAGCATTTCTCAACGGCTGGCCATGCCTTCCGCCTGGCTACTCCAACCTCGGCCAACAGCTCCACCCCCCCGCAGCTACTCGCCCAAGCCTCTCCAGGTTCTCCTTTACCCATATCCAGATAGCAGATGTTCTGAAAGAGCTGCAAAACCTGGACCCGTACAAATCAGCTGGGCTTGACAATCTGGACCCTCTATTTCTGAAACCATCCGCCGCCATTGTCGCAACCCCTATTACCAGCCTGTTCAACCTCTCTTTCATATCGTCTGAGATCCCCAAGGACTGGAAAGCTGCCGCAGTCATCTCTCTTCAAAGGGGGAGTCATCCCTCTTCAAAGGGGGAGACACCCTGGACCCAAACTGTTACAGACCTATATCCATCCTGCCCTGACTATCTAAGGTCTTCGAAAGCCAAGTCAACAAACAGGTCACTGACCATCTCGAATCCCACCGTACCTTCTCCGCTGTGCAATCTGGTTTCTGAGCCGGTCATGGGTGCACCTCAGCCACGCTCAAGGTACTAAACGATATCACAACCGCCATTGATAGCAGACAGTACTGTGCAGCCGTCTTCATCGACCTTGCCAAGGCTTTCGACTCTGTCAATCACCATATTCTTATCGGCAGACTCAGTAGCCTCGGTTTTTTGGATGACTGCCTTGCCTGGTTCACCAATTACTTTGCAGACAGAGTTCAGTGTGTCAAATCGGAGGGCATGCTGTCCGGTCCTCTGGAAGTCTCTATGGGGGTGCTACAGGGTTCAATCCTCGGGCTGACTCTTTTTTCTGTATATATCAATGGTGTTGCTCTTGCTGCGGGCGATTCCCTGATCCACCTCTAAGCAGACGACACCATTCTATATACTTCCGGCCCGTCCTTGGACACTGTGCTATCTAACCTTCAAACGAGCTTCAATGCCATACAACACTCCTTCCGTGGCCTCCAACTGCTCTTAAACACTAGTAAAACCAAATGCATGCTTTTCAACCGTTCGCTGCCTGCACCCGCACGCCTGACCAGCATCACCACCCTGGATGGTTCCAACCTTGAATATGTGGACATCTATAAGTACCTAGGTGTCTGGCTAGACTGTAAACTCTCCTTCCAGACTCATATCAAACATCTCCAATCGAAAATCAAATCAAGAGTCGGCTTTCTATTCCGCAACAAAGCCTCCTTCACTCATGCCGCCAAATTTACCCTAGTAAAACTGACTATCCTACCGATCCTCGACTTCGGCGATGTCATCTACAAAATTGCTTCCAACACTCTACTCAGCAAACTGGATGCAGTTTATCACTGTGCCATCCGTTTTGTCACTAAAAGCACCTTATACCACCCACCACTGCGACTTGTACGCTCTAGTCGGCTGGCCCTCGCTACATATTCGTCGCCAGACCCACTGGCTCCATGTCATCTACAAGTCCATGCTAGGTAAAGCTCCGCCTTATCTCAGTTCACTGGTCACGATGGCAACACCCATCCGTAGCACGCGCTCCAGCAGGTGTATCTCACTGATCATCCCTAAAGCCAACACCTCATTTGGCCGCCTTTCCTTCCAGTTCTCTGCTGCCTGAGACTGGAACAAATTGCAAAAATTGCTGAAGTTGGAGACTTTTATCTCCCTCACCAACTTTAAACATCTGCTATCTGAGTAGCTAACCGATCGCTGCAGCTGTACATAGTCTATCGGCAAATAGCCCACCCATTTTTACCTACCTCATCCCCATACTGTTTTTATTTATTTACTTTTCTGCTCTTTTGCACACCAAAATCTCTACCTGTACATGACCATCTGATCATTTATCACTCCAGTGTTAATCTGCAAAATTGTAATTATTCGCCTACCTCATGCCTTTTGCACACAATGTTTATAGACTCCACTTTTTTTCCTATTGTGTTATTGGCTTGTTAATTGTTTACTCCATGTGTAACTCTGTGTTGTCTGCTCACACTGCTATGCTTTATCTTGGCCAGATCGCAGTTGCAAATGAGAACTTGTTCTCAACTAGCCTACCTGGTTAAATAAAGGTGAAATATATATATATTTTTTTAAACCTCCAATTGACTCAAATTATGTAAATTAGCCTATCAGAAGCTTCTAAAGCCATGACCTAATATTCTGGAATTTTCCAAGCTGTTTAAAGGCAGAGTCAACTTAGTGTATGTGAACCTCAGACCCAAAACTATGGTTTGTTAACAAGAATTTTGTGGCGTGGTTGAAAAACAAGTTTTAATGACACCTACCTAAGTGTATGCAAACTTCCGACTTCAACAGTAGGTGTATGAGCAATTACTTTGTACAATATTAATTAAACAATATGTTTGCCTTGGATTGAATTAGAACATATCATGATGTAAATAAATGTTGTTTTGGGTGGGAGTTAGATTTGCACCACTTCTGTAGAATCACCCATATAAGGAGAAAACGAACCAAACAGTACACATACATGCGTCTCAGGAGTGAGACTGATCTAAACAAACACATGCAGCTGGCCACCTCCCTGTTGTGTGTGTCGTGTGTGTTTGCTTGTGTGTGTAAATATTCACTGTGCCAGATGCACAGCTTGTTGGAGCCCAGCTGCACAGACATGATCAAAATGATCAAACACGCACAGACACAGACACATGCACACACACACACACACGCACACACACACACACACACACACACACACACGCACGCACGCACGCACGCACGCACGCACACACACTAAACGGATTTGTTGCGGATATAAATAATTGTTGCGGGTAAAAAAATCAGCGTGTGATAACGTAATGCACACAAAAATGTACTTTTTTGCGTACGTTTTCATGTACCAAATAAAATTCTAACGCATTTTCAACTCTACCGATAGTTTTGTGACAAAAACTGTTGAGTTAAATAGCAAATGTGGCTACTCTAGTCTTGGCACATGTGCACTAGCCAACAGCTCACAGACACAGTGTGGGTAGGCTAGTCTACATGATGAGATTATTATGGATAAGAGCGAGAAAAATATTACTTGCCAAACGGCAGTCAAGCATCGATAATTAAGTCACCAGAATCAGACCCTTGACATGTATTAGAAAGGGGCATCAAGATCACTGTGCACTTATTGGAAAGGAGCATCGAGTTCACCGTGCACTTTCACCACCCTGTGAAGTTAATCATAAATTATTTCATCTGTAGCCTAATAAACTGCATGATTTCCTGAGTCGTAGTGGGAGGACTTCACACCATATCATCGCATGATTCAGTTTACTTCGATATAATGGTTATTATATCAATATTTGTGCTAAAGGCGTTTTCACTGCCATTTCTCGCATAATTCATTTTGCCGACACATAAAGATCCTACCATGTCTAACAAACAATGCAAATAGTCCGGGTAGCCATTTGATTAGCTGTTCAGGAGTCTCATGGCTTGGGGATAAAAGCTGATAAGAAGCCTTTTGGACCTAGTCTTGGCGGTCCAGTACCGCTTGCCGTGTGGTAGCAGAAAGAACAGTCTATGACTGTGGTGGCTGGAGTCTTCGGCAATTTTTAGGGCCTTCCCCTGACATAGAGGAAGGCCCTATAGAGGTCCTGGATGGCAGGAAGCTTGGCCCCAGTGATGTACTGGGCCATACACACTACCCTCTGTAGTGCCTTGCGATCAGAGGCCGAGCAGTTGCCAAACCAGGCGGTGATGCAACCAGTCAGGTTGCTCTCGATGGTGCAGCTGTAGGACTTTTTGAGGATCTATGCCAAATCATTTCAGTGTCCTGAGGGGGAATAAGTGTTGTCTTGCCCTCTTCACGACTGTTTTGGTGTGTTTGGACCTTGATACTTCGTTGTTGATGTGGACACCAAGGAATTTGAAGCTCTCAACCTGCTCCACTGCAGCCCCATCTATGATAATCTCTTTTGTATTGATCGCATTGAGGGAGAGGTTGTTATCCTGGCACCACACTGCCAGGTCTCTGACCTCCTCCCTATAGGCTGTCTCATCGTTGTCGGTTATCAGGCCTACCACTGTTGTGAAGTCGGCAAACTTAATGATGGTGTTGGAGTCATGCTTGGCCATGCAGTCATGGGTGAACAGCGAGTACAGGAGCGGACTGAGCATGCACCTCTGAAGGGCCCCTGTGTTGAGGATCAGCGTGGCAGATGTGTTGTTGCATACCCTTACCACCTGGTGGTGGCCCGTCAGGAAGTCCAGGATCCAGTTGCAGAGGGAGGTGTTTAGTCCCAGGGTTCTTAGCTTAGTGATGAGCTTTGAGGGCACTGTGGTGTTGAACACTGAGCTGTAGTCAATGAATAGCATTCTCACATAGGTGTTCCTTTTGTCCAGGTGTAAAAGGGCAGTGTTGAGTGCAATAGAGATTGCATCATCTGTGGATCTGTTGGGGCGACATGCAAAACGAATTGGGTCTAAGGTTTCTGGGATAATGGTGTTGATGTGAGCCATGACCAGCCTTTCAAAGCACTTCATGGCTACAGACGTGAGTGCTACAGTTCGGTAGTCATTTAGGCAGGTTTACCTTAGTGTTCTTGGGCCCAGGCACTATGGTGGTCTGCTTGAAAAATGTTGGTATTACAGACTCGGTCAGGGACAGTGTCAGTGAAGATTCTTGCCAGTTGGTCAGCACATGCTCAGAGTCCTGGCAATCCGTCTGGCCCTGAGGCCTTGTGAATGTTGGAATGTTTAGAACTGTGGATGGAAATGTGGTTAGTGTCTGATATAGATGCGTTAATCAAGTGCTTTTGTCCCCCCAATATTCACTTTGATTTTCGTTGTGTCTTCAAAGTAAGTAGGTGAACGAATCCCAGCTGTCGAAGAATCCACTACATCTGCTCCTCTTCCTCACTGGTTTGTTTGAGTGACACTTCATAGTCAGTGAGGTGTTTGTCAGAATTCTCCTCAAAGAGCTGTGGGCCAACGTTCAGACTAGACACCATCAACACAACAACAGCTGTCCTACATGGATCCAGGTGGACCACAATGAATGTCTGCTAACATTGTGTTTCTGCAATCAGGCTCATGCATGCTCCCCCCCTCCCTCCTCCTCTCTTCCTCTTCTCCCTCACTTCCCTCACCTCTGAACATCTTTCAGTCCCTCCCCTTGTCTCTTCACACCCTCATCCATTTTCCTTTAGTCTGGTTGGTTAAATAGTCCATACCTCTCTCCTTTTCTCACCTCCCAGTTATTCTATCCCACCTTTCTGTTGTCCTCTCCTTCTCTCCTCCCTCATTGTCTCACTCTCTCCGATTGGCTTGGACACTGACACTGATTCCCCACATCCTCCTCCTCACTGCACAATGGAGCCTGAATCAGCACTATCGCTGCGTGTGTGTGTGTGTGTGTGTGTGTGTGTGTGTGTGTGTGTGTGTGTGTGTGTGTGTGTGTGTGTGTGTGTGTGTGTGTGTGTGTGTGTGTGTGTGTGTGTGTGTGTGTGTGTGTGTGTGTGTGTGTGTGTGTGTGTGTGTGTGTGTGTGTGTGTGTGTGTGTGTGTGTGTGTGAGAGAGAGAGAGAGAGAGACAGAGACAGAGACAGAGACAGAGGATAATTAAGAAGGAGGCTGAGAAAGACAGTGAGGGAGAGAGAGTAAGGGAGAGAGAGAGGGAGAGCGAGGGCAGTTGTCGGCTGCCAACAGTATCATAAGTCAGAGATTTATGGCAGAAACAGATTACAAATTCCGCACTTTGAGTCCACCAGCCTGTCTGTCTCCTGCTGCCAAAGTCGCCTCACCCCCACACATACAGTGCATTTGGAAATTATTCAGGCCCCTTAACTTTTTCCACATTTTGTTATGTTACAGCCTTATTCTGAAATTGATTAAATAAAAACATTTTCCTAATCAATCTACACATAATAACCCATAAAAAAGTGAAAATTAGAAATGTTTGCAAATGTATAAAAAATAATAAACAGAAATACCTTATTTACCCTTTGCTATGAGACTCGAAATCGAGCTCAGGTTCATACTGTTTCCAATGATTATCCTTTAGATTTTTCTACGACATGATTGGAGTCCACCTGTGGTAAATTCAATCGATTGGACATGATTTGGAAAGGCACACACCTGTCTATATAAGGTCCCAAAGTTGACAGTGCATGTCAGAGCAAAAACCAAGACATGAGGTCGAAGGAATTGTCCGTAGAGTTCTGAGACAGGGTTGTGTCGAGGCACAGACCTGGGGAAGGTTAGCAAAAAAAAATCTGCAGCATTGAAGATCCCCAAGAACACAGTGGCCTCCATCATTCTAAATGGAAGACGTTTGGAACCACCAAGACTCTTCCTAGAGCTGGCTGCCCGGTCAAACTCAGCGATCGGGGGATAAGGGCCTTGGTCAGGGAATTGACCAAGAACCCAATGGTCACTCTAACAGAGCTTTAGAATTCCTCTGTGCAGATGGGAGAACCTTCTAGAAGGACAACAATCTCTGCAGCACTCCACTAATCAGGCCTTTATGGTAGAGTGGCCAAACTTCAGCCACTCCTCTGTAAAATGCACATGACAGCCTGCTTGGAGTTTGCCAAAAGGCACCTAAAGACTCTCAGACCATGAGAAACAAGATTTTCTGGTCTGATGAAACCAAGATTGACCTCTTTGGCCTGAATGCCAAGCGACACGTCTGGAGGAAACCTGGCACCATCCCTACGGTGAAGCATGGTGGTGACAGCATCATGCTGTGAGGATGTTTTTCAGCGGCAGGGACTGGGAGACTAGTCAGGATTGAGGCAAAGATGAACGGAGCAAAGTACAGAGAGATCAGACCGAGGCGAAGGCTCACCTTCCAACAGGAGAACAACCCCAAGGACACAGCCAAAACAACACAGGAGTGGCTTCGGGACAAGTCTCTGAATATCCTTCAGTGGCCCAGCCAGAGCCTGGACTTGAACCCGATCGAACATCTCTGGAGAGAAGTGAAAATAGCTGTGCATCAATGCTTCCCATCCAACCAGCTTGAGATCTGCAGAGAAGAATGGGAAAAACTCCACAAATACAGGTTTGACAAGCTTGTAGCGTCATACCCAAGAAGATTCAATGCTGTAATCGCTACCAAAGGTGCTTCAACAAAGTACTGAGTTAAGGTTCTGCATGCTTATGTAAATGTTATATATATATTTTTAAATAAATTAGCAAACATTTCTAAAAACCTGTTTTTGTTTTGTCATTATGGGGTATTGTGTGTAGATTGATGAGGGAAAAAAACTATTTAATACATTTTAGAATAAGACTAACGCAACAAAATGTGGAAAAAGTCAAGGAGTCTGAATATTTTCAAACACAAGGCACTGTATACATGCAAACACACACGCACACACTCAGAGGAGAGGAAGTACTCTAAATCGAACACTCACCATCTACCCTCTCCTTCCTTCACACCACCTCTTTCTCACCCTCTCCTTTAATCTGTCTGCCCTCACTGGCCCCTTTCCTCACTTTCTATCTCTTCTACTCTGTTCTTCCACAGATGTTGCTTCCTCTCCCACTCTCTGTCCTTCATCATTATCCACCTGCTTTAGCTCATACTCTCCCTGTCTGGCCTCGTCTCTTTATCCTTCCTGCTCAGCTCTCCCACCAGCAGCCTTGGTGTCACCATCACAACTCTGGATACTGTGATAGTTCAATGGCATCGCCTGTCGCGCTACAATTCTTGTATAAAATCCATAGCGGACATATTCTGCCTTGCCAGATGGGGACAGAGGAGGGTCTTACTCAATAAATCCCACAGGCACGCATGCATGCATGCAGGCATGCAAACACACATACACATGCGCACAAACAGAATTTACATAATTGATGCTCCAGCCCTGCTAATCTTTGGCTATTTATCTGTGAGTCTAGGATTACATGTGTTATTAAATACAGAATTCCAAATGAGCCTTGTTAAATAAGAAAGTACTCCCCTTTTAATGAAGCTAATTTATATGGAAATTACACATAATATGCACAATTCAGAAAAAGATTGATCCTCATTGGATGATAAGGGAGGAATTAGAGGAAAAGAGCATGAGAGTGATTACTCCTGTCTTTTTAGGGCTGTAATGTTCAGGCAGAAAATGTTTTGAGGTATACACAGGCATAAAGGCATGCAGACAGACACAGACAAACAATCACACACACCAGGTTTGGGGGGCCATGCTAAGAGCTGTTATACTTCAGCCTGGCGTGTTTGATGGAGAGTGCATGTGTGAACTGGTGTCCTCCTGACGACCCTGCAGAGCTCCAGTCTGATTGTCTGGTTCCCACTGATCCATCATGCTGTCTGATCACTGAGAAAATCCCCTTCACTCTGAAACAAAGCACCATACTGAGACGCTTTAAAACTGAGGTAGAGGTGTGTTTCTGCTCTCTCCTTCCCACTCCTTCTTTCTCCTCTCTCTTTCCATTTCTGCCCTGCACAGATGTGTAGTGTTGGTTTAACTCTACTCAGATAGCCTCTATGTCTGTCTGAGAGTGTGTGTGCTTCTGTGTGTGTGTGTCCTTCTGAGTTTCTGTGGTTGACTGTGTGTGAGTGCGTATGCTACTGTGTGTATGTGGTTGACTGTGTATATGTCTCTCTCTCTTTGAGTGGTGATTTATTAATGCAGATCCAGCTGCCTGCAGATATCCCTTCGCAGACTGCTTCGGCCTCTCAGGTGAGAAACTCATCATTGCCCTCTGGTGGGCTAAAGAGTGTAGAAGACATCCAGTCAATGGTAGAAGATGCTTATTGCAGTCCTGTTTTTTCACATTGTCTTGAGGATGTTACCAATCTCCTCTTTTTACTTTAAGACGGAATGACTAAATATCTGAGGGAAATGAGGGAGGATTCTAGGAGAGGAAACAAGGATCTGAGGAAGCACACGCTTGTTTCACAAGTGCATCATCACACACCAACCTGTTGCCATTATACACAGACTGAAGACTTCATATGGATCCACAATGAAAAATTGTTAAGCGCAAAGGACCCAAGCTAGTTAGCTTGAATAAAACCAAATGTATTCATTGAAATACAGGCCATAATTCCTTAGTTGTGCTTAATTTTGAATGTGTCTCTCGTGTTCTGTGTTTGTGTGTTGCATCCACTCATACATATCCTGGCCCCAAACCCTCCAAATCAAAAGTTTAATCTGAGTTTAGTCAACAGCTTTATTTGTAAGTGCACATTCCAGAACAGAGCAACAACAGATCTGATAAAGGCTGGAATTTCTTTAACTCTTCACTCAGTTGTTACAAATAGAGAGCTATAAGTCATGTACGCACACAAATGATTCCTGCAGCTGCCTACTGTACATCCTCCCCACCCCAGAGCTATAGCTCCTTCTCCGCTAACTGCTGCAGTCCCTAACACGGCCACTAATTTCACTGCTGCTTGTTATGACCTGTGGGCATTTGTGGTGGTCTGCATCAGGCCCCATCACCAACCCTGCAATCCCTTCTACAGCTCCTCCTACTACTACACCACACAGCTTTACATGTGATTGCCCCCACAACTATAGGCCCAGCATCAGCTCCTACTGCTGCCCCTACAAATAATGGCACCACCCACTTATTAATTTCTGCCAGGACCTCAAGGCAGTTGATGGCCATCATTCAGATGTCGAAGTCAGAGGTGGGAGACTTCAATGTTTGCTTAATAATGATCACCTTCCTGATGATAAGCTCCTTTGCCTTTCTCAACATTTTATTGGTATAGCACCCTCCTCCGTTCCCCTCCACCATCCTCTCTACCTTTTCTAGCAGCCCTTTCACCTGCTCTCGGTTGGCGAGGTCCTTGTTGTTGAAGACATGGTATCTGTTCTGGCACCTCTTCAGCAGAGCCTTGAGTGCCTTTGGGGACTCCTATGTATTCTTCTATCTGTATGCCATCCAGAATCTCCTTGTGGTGAAAAGAACCAACCCGTAGTTATGCTCCACTTTCTCCCTAAAAATCATAGTAATTTGCCCCACAACCATCTCATCTTCTTCAGCGAAGCGGCCGTGCGGGATGACTACAAGGAAGGCATGGGGGCCAGGGACACACATCTGGCAATCTCAGTGTGGAGGTCATCTGGAGCAACAATGACTACAAGGAAGGCATGGGGGCCAGGGACACATCTGGCAATATCAGTGTGGTCATCTGGAGCAACAATGACTACAAGGAAGGCATGGGGGCCAGGGACACATCTGGCAATCTCAGTGTGGAGGTCATCTGGACCAACAATGACTACAAGGAAGGCATGGGGGCCAGGGACACACATCTGGCAATCTCAGTGTGGAGGTCATCTGGACCAACAATGACTACAAGGAAGGCATGGGGGCCAGGGACACACATCTGGCAATCTCAGTGTGTAGGTCATCTGGAGCAACAATGACTACAAGGAAGGCATGGGGGCCAGGGACACACATCTGGCAATATCAGTGTGGAGGTCATCTGGAGCAACAATGACTGCAAGGAAGGCATGGGGGCCAGGGACACATCTGGCAATATCAGTGTGGAGGTCATCTGGACCAACAATGACTACAAGGAAGGCATGGGGGCCAGGGACACATCTGGCAATATCAGTGTGGAGGTCATCTGGACCAACAATGACTACAAGGAAGGCATGGGGGCCAGGGACACATCTGGCAATATCAGTGTGGAGGTCATCTGGACCAACAATGACTACAAGGAAGGCATGGGGGCCAGGGACACATCTGGCAATATCAGTGTGGAGGTCATCTGGAGCAACAATGACTACAAGGAAGGCATGGGGGCCAGGGACACACATCTGGCAATCTCAGTGTGGAGGTCATCTGGAGCAACAATGACTACAAGGAAGGCATGGGGGCCAGGGACACATCTGGCAATATCAGTGTGGTCATCTGGAGCAACAATGACTACAAGGAAGGCATGGGGGCCAGGGACACATCTGGCAATCTCAGTGTGGAGGTCATCTGGACCAACAATGACTACAAGGAAGGCATGGGGGCCAGGGACACACATCTGGCAATCTCAGTGTGGAGGTCATCTGGACCAACAATGACTACAAGGAAGGCATGGGGGCCAGGGACACACATCTGGCAATCTCAGTGTGTAGGTCATCTGGAGCAACAATGACTACAAGGAAGGCATGGGGGCCAGGGACACACATCTGGCAATATCAGTGTGGAGGTCATCTGGAGCAACAATGACTGCAAGGAAGGCATGGGGGCCAGGGACACATCTGGCAATATCAGTGTGGAGGTCATCTGGACCAACAATGACTACAATGAAGGCATGGGGGCCAGGGACACATCTGGCAATATCAGTGTGGAGGTCATCTGGACCAACAATGACTACAAGGAAGGCATGGGGGCCAGGGACACATCTGGCAATATCAGTGTGGAGGTCATCTGGACCAACAATGACTACAAGGAAGGCATGGGGGCCAGGGACACATCTGGCAATATCAGTGTGGAGGTCATCTGGAGCAACAATGACTACAAGGAAGGCATGGGGGCCAGGGACACACATCTGGCAATCTCAGTGTGGAGGTCATCTGGAGCAACAATGACTACAAGGAAGGCATGGGGGCCAGGGACACATCTGACAATATCAGTGTGGTCATCTGGAGCAACAATGACTACAAGGAAGGCATGGGGGCCAGGTACACATCTGGCAATCTCAGTGTGGAGGTCATCTGGACCAACAATGACTACAAGGAAGGCATGGGGGCCAGGGACACACATCTGGCAATATCAGTGTGGAGGTCATCTGGACCAACAATGACTACAAGGAAGGCATGGGGGCCAGGGACACATCTGGCAATATCAGTGTGGAGGTCATCTGGACCAACAAAAAAAATACACATGTCAAATGGTAATATTGGAAGCAACACCTGATACAAACACAAACCAGAAGGTAGGGCCAGTTTAATAGGTTTTCTTCAATGGTTAAGTTATGACAATTTTTCCCCAATGGAATTGTGGATTCAGTCAAAGTCCTGTGACAATATTGAAACAAAGGAAATATATGTAGTTATACCTACTTGAAATGACATATTTGTCTGATTTAAATGTCCTTAACTATTAGCTATTGGTTAACCATTCTCTGCTTTTGCAAACTCTTTTGTGGCTTTTTGTTCCATCAATGATGTAATGAGTAGAGCCTGTAAAGGATTGTTACAATAACTAAGTTACAATACACACATTTAACACTAATTTCAAGATACAGAAACATTTAGGCCAAAGTAGCTTTGAATCCTGATTGAACCTTTAAAAGCAGTAATGCAATATAGTTTCAGTGTTTAAAGTGTAGCCCATCCAGATGGTCAGCTATAGACTTCATAGATCATGTTTAAGTCATTCACATAATGAAAACAAATGGCTTATATTCATATATTTTTCTAGTGTTCTCTGCGCACCATTTACAAATCATCAGTTACTTGCCCTCAAATAAGGTTGTTACATTAGAGCTACCTATTCTTTAAGAACATACATGTAAAACATGAACGAGACCCATTGCCAAAATAATGTTGCATTTGGTTGCATAAGGAAATATATTCCAAAGTGCAGACAGGCATGCATACTTACTTTATCCAAATTATGATAAGCAGCAGTATTTTTAAAAAATACAGCAGTATTTAAAAAAATATGGACCTAAGGAAATCCTTAGGTCCGAAGACCTCCTCGAAACTTGAATCTCGTCTGCAATTCTCATAAATAAACAGAAAAACAAGTTAGGGATTCATGAAGTAGAATGTGATGGTAGGCCTACTTTCATCTGAAATTGAACATAAGAAATCAGTGGCAAGGCAGTCATAGTCATATCAACATCAGTTAAATGTTTCGCATAAACCCCTGCTGTATGACTGACTATACATTTCCTCTGATATCTTTCATGTGGGATCATCATTCTAACATTGTCAAGACTGGAATTACACCGTTTTCGACCTTTAGGCAACAAATCACACTGAAGGTGACAGCATCACCCAGGATAGTCAAAGGCTTTATTCAAACATGAAATTTAAAAAATACTAAACAAATAAACAGAAAATCACAAGGTTTCGCATAAATACATACGGTCCAGAGAATATCAGAGACGACACATTTAAAAAAAGGATTATACAACAACATTTAGACGCAAGCAGCAAAATAACCCAACAAAACAATCTGAAATAATGTAGTGTTTTCTCGGTTTCTGGCTGTCATCATCTCAAATGCATTAATGGTAGTTGCCACTCAAAAGGTTAATATGAAACTAATAAACTATTAGCATGGGTCTTTGCATTGTGTGGATAAATTGCCACCTTACCAGAGATCAAATGGCCATTGCAGTTATAGACATCAGTGCTACAACCAAAAATGCTGACAGTACAGACCGTGGCATCCATTGTTGTCATGCTTCACTATGCTGAATATTTCAATGTGTGCGTGGTGGTACGAGTGAGAAGACAACTCAGAGGGGAATATCATGTCTCCTAACCTGGATGAAGGAGGCTCATGTTACTCAGCCCCTAGCACGGTGTATCATGACAAACTATGATATCAAATCAATCAGTAAAGGAATGGATGAAGGGCAAATGCTCAAGTTAAATACTAGGGCCGGGACGATACCAATACCGCAATACTCGTTAGTATCGTGGCAAGGAAACAAAGCAGGTTTAACTTCTTTAAGAAAACAGCCCTAATGTTAAACAAACCTCATTATGTTGTCACATTTATTTTCCAAGCTATAGCACACAATGTGTGTCATACAGCAGGTTTTTAAAAGACCAAAGACTGGATCTGCTTTGTGTTTTCATTTTTGCCATGGAAAAAAATACATTGAGGTACTGGTATCATTCCGGCCCAATGAAATACCCCTGCAGGACACACCTTAGAACAATAAAACAAAGAAACATAACAGGATCCTTGCTGATCAAACATTGCTATCTAATTACATGGATAGCAGATCGTTTTATAGTATTCTACTGTAATTACTGCAGAAGACACAATTTCAGTTTAGTGCTTTCAGAGCATTGTCCTATGGCAGAGTGGTTCTTATTTACTCGAATTCAATACAGGGCCTAATCTATGAAATAGAGTATAAGATGGTGAAACTATGAAATAGGACTAGTTCTCTCGCACTGAAATGTGCACCCTGACTTAAAGGGGAGCAAGCTTTGTCTTTTGATGTATAAAAACAACTCATACCAATAAGGATGCAAAATACTATTCATATATATTTCTGTGTGTGTGGTGAATATTAGTGAACTTTAACAGTTTTTTCAACTATAAAAATAGCTAAAAAAATCTGACAGGTATTTTTAGTACAGAGTAGCGTTAAATTCATATAGATTATTTTATTTTAAATATCAGATACATTAAAGTAAAAGGCTGGTATAAAAGTAATCTGCTCCTCCTTTCCTCCTAAGACGTTGCCATGTAACAGACTCAAAACAGAACACCAGCCCTCCACACTTTCAACTTACGCTTTAGATAGAGCAGCATGAGGACTAAACTCAAGTCATCTATTTCCTGCCGAAGCAATACTACTACTCAACCTACCAAACAAGCAGCCTGGTCCCAGATCAGTATATGCTTCAGCCAACTATAATGCTAGTCAGAGAAGTTGGCGAAGCACAAACAGATCTGAGCTCAGGCTAGGAATGGTAACTAGTCCCATTTGTGACAACAGCATTGGGTCTCTACAGGACATAACATAAGTGTCCAATTGCAATGTCCAAATCACTGGACAGGTGGAGCAAGAAGGCCCCTTCAGCCCAAATGTGGCAAACAGAAGTCACAGAATCTATTTCACACAGGACAGGGGTTAAGGAAGTGTCAGGGGTTGTAAGCAAACATCCAATAAGACTTTATATAAAATATAACTCAGTTACCACTCACTGTCTTCATTACAAAAGCCTTTTTTTGTAAAATAACAAAAAGGTGAAATGAAAACAAGGTAAAGGATTTAAAAGGAAACAAGGGGAGTTAAACTGTCTGTCAAGCTCCATGACGCCACAAGGGCAACAACTTTTTTTTAAAAGTGAAAATGCAAAGACACTAAAGCATGAATCATGCAGAGCCTTCACTTCCTCACGGGCACACACAGTAGGCATAACCACAGGTAGAACTAGACACGGGCATGCACGCACACACGCACACGTCCCATCTGAGAATTAGTCTCTTATAGCCAGACCTTGGGCAACGGCACATTCAAAGATTGCGGAAGTAAGCCGTCTGGCAAGAGACTATCTGAGAATGGGATGTACAGTATAATAAGTGGGTGTCTATGGAGGCAGCTGCCTGCCAACATACACCACAGGCGGCCGGTGCCACCTTAAATGGGGAGGACGGGCTCATAGTAATGGCTGGAACGGATTGATGGAATGGTATTGAACACACCAAATACATATTTCCATGTGTTTGATACCATTCCATTCTAGCCATTATTATGAGCCGTCCTCCCCTCAGCCTCCTGTGCCGTACACCCAGATATAAAAAAGGAAACCCGAGGAGAACTCCATGGCTCACGCCACTGACATTTTAAGGACACTTTAAAGGAGGATTGTATCATTTGGGTTGAGACTGAAAGCGTTTCGCTTTGTACCTCGTCTATGCTGGTTATAGAGTTGCCAAAGCCTGATAAAAAAAAAAAAGATACGACTGAAATAAATAACTCAACTCTTCCAGTGGATGTGAAAAAAAGGCCACTGAATGCTTCTGAGATGCAAACTCAACGGCTCGTCAAAACCTAACCATGACCCTTTAGGCTTAACTCTAAATTGAGGCATTAATTATTGGCATTGTTCATTAATTAATATAATCTTATCGGAGAACGAAATCCTGAACCGAAACACAAAAAACCTCACCTGATCTCCTGCACAAATCATCCACATACAGTATCAGTCCAAAAATTTGGATACCTCCTCATTCAAGGGTTTTTCTTTATTTGTACTATTTTCTACATTGTACAATAATAGTGAAGACCTCAAAACTATGAAATAACATAAATGGAATCATGTAGTAACCAAAGAAATATATAAATATATTTTATATTTGAGCTTCTTCAAAGTGGCCACCCTTTGCCTTGACAGGTTTGCACACCCGTGGCATTCTCTCAACCACCTTCACCTGGAATGCTTTTCCATGTCTTGAAGGAGTTACCACATACTCATTGGCTGGCTCATTGGCTTGTCCAACTCATCCCAAACCATCTCATTTGGGTTGAGGTCGGGTGATTGTGGAGGCCAGGTCATCTGATGCAGCACTCCATCACTCTCCTTCTTGGTCAAATAGCCTTTACGCAGCCTGGAGGTGTGTTGGGTCATTGTCCTGTTGAAAAACAAATGATAGTCCCACTAAGCACTAACTAGATGGGATGGCGTCTCGCTGCACAATGCTGTGGTAGCCATGCTGGTTAAAAATCTCAAATTTAGACTCATCAGACCAAAGAACAGATTTTCACCGGTCAAATGTCCATTGCTCGTGTTTCTTGGCCCAAGCAAGTCTCTTCTTATTGCCTTCCTTGAGTAGTGGTTTCTTTGCAGCAATAAGACCATGAAGGCCTGATTCACACAGTCTCCTCTGAACAGTTGGTGTTGAGATGTGTCTGTTACTTTAACTCTGTGAAGCTTTTATTTGGTCTGCAATTTCTGAAGCTGGTAACTCTAATGAACATCCTCTGCAGCAGAGGTAACTCTGGGTCTTCCATTCCTGTGGTGGTCCTCAAGAGAGCCAGGTTTATCATAGTGCTTAATGGTTTCTGCAACTGCACTTGAATAAACTTTAAAAGTTTTTGACATTTTCCAGATTGATTGACCTTCACATCTTAAAGTAATGACGGACTGTCGTTTCTCTTTACTTATTTGAGCTGTTCTTGCCATTATATGGACTTCGTATTTTACCAAATATCTTCTGTATACCACCACTACCATGTCAAAACACAACTGACTGGCTCAAACGTATTAAGGAAAGAAATTCCACAAATTAACAAGGCACATCTGTTAATTGAAATGCATTCCAGGTGACTACCTCTTGAAGCTGGTTGAGAGAATGCCAAGAGTGAGCAAAACTGTCATCAAGGCAAAGGGTGGCTACTTTGAAGAATCTAAAATATATTTTGATTTGTTTCAACACTTTTTTGGTTACTACATGATTCCATGTGTTATTTCATGGTTTTGATGTCTTCACTATTATTCTACAATGCAGAAAATAGTAAAAAGAAAGAAAACCATGACATGAGTAGGTGTGTCCAAACTTTTGACTGGTACTGTACATCAACGCATCATTTTCTCAAGAGATCTAGTTCTGTCTGCATATGGATAAAGAAAGTATCTCCAGTAATGGAGTTTTGGATAAAGGCCAGTTGAGTCAGAATATGGCTGATAGAGAGTTGGTCAATCTGTGAGATGGGGCTACTCAATAACTAACTACTAACAGTGCCTCAATCCAATAATAGCACAGATTACATATGGCAAAAGCAAGTAACAATCAATACAGGCATCAAACGAACACCATTAGGAGTTAATGGTGAGGTCCCTATACAAAACCAATATTAAGGTAAAATAAAGTTTTAGTCCAACGTTTCACACACTTCTTCTTTTACATGTTATGTTGACAACATGAATCGTGACATGCACTCTTGCTGTAAAAATTGAACAGTGCAATGTTTGACTTCCTCAGAAATCCAGTTGGAAAGTTTGATTGACTAGGGCCCTGAAGCTGGATGCAATCGCTACAGATAATTCCTCTCCAAAAATGACTTTTTGACCAATTATCTATCCAGTTACTTCCCACTTCCGCTCTCCCAAGCAACATCATTTGAGTGGGAGAGATTTAGCACAGACAGACCTTGTCCAAAAGGCCAGCCCAGAGTGGCTTAGGGCCAAACCCCATGTTTACGTTCAAAGGAACACACAGCACAAGCAGTGGGGCAGCTGGTGGGGCACACACGGGTAGCAGATTCATACTTTAAAACATTTAACCAGTTCACCCTGCCCTGCTTACATCCCATCCACAGAAATAACAACTGAACACAAACATATGAGGTCATCAAAACAAACAAAAACATAACTATTAAAACATAGGTTCTAACACAAAAGAGACAGTTAAGGTTCTTTTGGGGAATAGATAAAAAAAATGTAAGTGATGAAAAGACAAAATGTCACATTGAGAATAGCCCCCTCACGGCAGGGTAGCCTAGTGGTTAGGGCGTTGGACTAGTAACCGGAAGGTTGCAAGTTCAAATCCCCGAGCTGACAAGGTACAAATCTGTCATCCTGCCCCTGAACAGGCTGTTAACCCACCTAGGCAGTCATTGAAAATAAGAATTTGTTCTTAACTGACTTGCCTAGTTAAATAAAAGGTAAAATAAAATAAAAAACTTCTCCTTAGCTCCATCCCTCCATTCTCTCCCTCCAACTCTATGAGGCTTTGGCTTTTCTCGCACGGGGTGACGTCTTGTCATCGGACTTCACCACACCGTTGGCAGAACCTACTAACAAAACAAACAAGAACAACATGTCAAAAACATATCTGCATCACAGAGTTGTAATGGCTGGAGGTGGGTGATCCAAGGGAGCGGCAGCAGACTCACCCCGGGCCAGGTCCTTCTTGTGGGGCTTGCTCTTTGGGCTGAAAGCCTTCTTCTTGGAGGCCTGGCTCTGGCTGTGCTCCCTCCACTTCTTCAACTGGAAGTTGATGAACTTCCACATCATCCAGGCCTGGGTCAGGCAAATGGCAGCCAGGCACGTCATCCTGAGAGGCAAGGGGGGAAACATTATGAAGACCAGCCATGAGCAATGACAGGCATTTTACTTTCTTTGATTGATGAAAAGTTCAAACTTGCTCTCAAGGGCCAAATCAGAGGGGGTAACAGGGCAAATTAAGCAATCTTAAGAAACATGACTTGCCTAATGGTAAGCACATTGAAGTTGCCTTTTGCCAGTGAGAAACCCTGGTTCTCTGCGCGGGGCAGTCCGAAGCCAAAAGTCAGTACGGAGAGGGTGAGGGTAAGGAGGCGAGCGATGACGAAAAGTAGCGCCCACAGAGTGAAACTGGAAAAGAAAAGAGAATCTGAGTTAGTCACCATGGCAACAACAGTGACATCTTCCATGGGCTGACGTAAGACACTATCAGTTATTCAAATCAATCAGTTTAGTCCGATAAGGGAGGAAAAGATCCCATTGTATCACACAAGTGACTTGCTGAAGGTGACAACAATAACAAAATTTAATTCCAAACCTATCTCTGTATGCAGGTTTTATTCCCAACTTCTCCCCTCCTTGTATTGACTGGTATGAAAATGGAGGGGGTGTCCAGCATACAACTCATACATACCCCTTCTGCTTGTTCTCGTCACTGAAGTAGAAGAGGCGTGAGGCGTGGAACAGGAGCTCCACCAGGTAGTGAGGTACCAGCAGCACCAGGCCCAGCCGGTGGAGGCTGAACACAGGAAGTCCGCAAACACCAGGTGAAACAGATAACAAACCTTAAATCAGATGACATTTTCTGTCCAGGGATTAACCGTATTGAACTACTCAATAAAATTAAATATTATTCACATTTGCAGGAGGAAGCATCTTTAAAAGTTGTCCAGAAGATAGTAGTGATGATTTATGCATATCTAGCATAAAAGGGCCTATAATTGATCCATGCAATGCAATTATGAGTGGCACTACTTCCAATATTGTTGTTTAGTATGTTTGTGCAAAATGGTTCTGTTACAGTCTAATGCTACGTAAATGCTTGAATTGAATAGTACTATATGTACTGTATCAACTGGTAATTTTCCATAGCTGTCCAGTACCCTCTTCACACACTGCACAAAGGAGGGATTTGCTGCTGACTCCTTATCGATCGGGCACTAGAGGCCCAGCTCAAGGCCAAATTCTTCTTCTAACCGAAAATAACTCATCACTCCCCTCAGTCATGTAGGCTGTGAGAACTGGTTAGAATATGATCTTCTTTGTACAATGCTTTAAGGAAGTGGAGCCAAGTCCCCTAATCTCTCATGTAAGCTTGCTTTCCCCTAGGAGAGGCAATCATCTCTTTGAGTAGAATAAGTACATAATGACTGCGTGATTCTGTAACTTTTGAGTTCTTCTCCAGTTCATCCTGAGAGTGATCTCTCTTGCAATTGATTGAATAAACTCCCATTGCTGATAAGTTCTGCCTGATTCCTGAATGAGTTTTCCCTCAACAAGTAGGTGTCCTCCCATCGATTAGAAATATTAAGGTTGTTTTTTGGGGGTAAGACCACCACCACCAGGGTTATTCGAGAGGATACGGAAAGGACACAAGGTAAAGGGATTCAGCCCACAACATCAGCAGGGGAAAAGGATACATCATAACACTGAAGCCATTTGCAAAAAAACTTGAATGACCTCCTTCCTTCCCTATCCTGTCAGTCATGCCCAGTGATCAGAAAGAGGTATGTGGAGCACTAGGATGAAATTAAAGCACTACGCTGCCTTTACCCATCTTCCAGACCAGTGGTCTTGAAGGAGAGGAGCTGAGTAACAGAAGGCCATTAAAATAGTATTGGGTCAAGGAGGTTCAGATGCAAGCTAAAACAGTTAGAGGTACTTCTGCTGATTATACTACTTTGATAGGATATCACTACTACCGTGATAACTGCTGAACTTTTCCAGTCACTTTCACACAACAAATTAGTTTGTCAGACTTGACCTGTATGTTGGAAGATTAAAAAGGTTGCCTGTATAGGAGCTATTTTGAGGACAAAGCAAATACATTCATACAGGTTTTACAACTAACCCCACCCATCACCTCAGACACCAAACTCTCTCTGGGGAAACAGTGCATTCGGAAAGTAGTCAGACCCCTTCACTTTTTACACATTTTGTTACATTAGACTTATTCTAAAATTAATTAAATCATTTTTTCCATCATTAATCTACATACAATACCCCATAAGGACAAGGTGAAAACAGGTTTAGAAATGTCTGCAAATTTATAAAAAAATAAATACCTTATTTACATAAGTATTCAGAGCCTTTGCTATGAGACTCGAAATTGAGCTCAGGCACATCCTGTTTCCATTGATCTTCCTTGAGATGTTTCTACAACTTAATTGGAGTCCACCTGTGGTAAATTCAATTGATTGGAGATTATTTGGAAAGGCACACCTGTCAATAGTTGACAGTGCATGTCAGAGCAAAAACCAAGTCATGAGGTAGAAGGAATTGTCCATAGAACTCAGAGACTGGATTGTGTCGAGGCACAGATCTAAGGAAGGGTACCAAAAAATGTCTGCAGCATTGAAGGTCTCCAATAACAAAGTAGCATACATCACTCTTAAATGGAAGAAGTTTGGAACTACTAAGACTCTTCCTAGAGCTCGCCGCCCGGCCAAACGGAACAATCGGGGAAGGGCCTTGGTCAAGGAGGTGACCAAGAACCCAATGGTCACTCTGACAGAGCTCATGGGTTCCTCTGTGGAGATGTGAGAAACTTCCAGAAGTACAACCATCTCTGCAGCACTCCACCAATCAGGCCTTTATGGTAGAGTGGCCAGACTGATGCCACTCCTCAGTAAAAGGCACATGACTGCCCGCTTGGAGTTTGCCAAAAGGCACCAAAATAACTCAGACCATGAGAAACAATATTCTCCGGACTCATGAAACCAAGACGGAACTCTTTGCCCTGATGGCCAAGCATCATGTCTGGAGGAAACCTGGCACCGTCCCGATGGTGAAGCATGGTGGTGGCAGCATCATGCTGTGGGGGTGTTTTTCAGCGACAGGGACACTAGTCAGAATCGAGGGAAAGATGAACGGAGCAAAGTACAGAGAGGTTCTTGATGAAAACCTACTGGGGCGAAAGACAATAACCCTAAGCACATAGCCAAGACAACATAGGAGTGGATTTTGGACAAGTCTCTGAATGTTCTTGAGTGGCACAGCCAGAGTCTGGACTTAAATCCGATCAAACATCTCTGGAGAGACCTAAAAATAGCTGTGCAGCGACACTCCCCATCCAACCTGACAGAGACTGAGATAATCTTCAGAGCATAATGAACGGAACTCCCCAAATACAGGTGTAGCCAAGCTTGTAGCATCATACCCAAGAAGACTCAAGGCTGTAATTTCTGCCAAAGGTGTTTCAACAATGTACTGAGTAAACGGTCTGAAGACTTATGTAAAATGTAATATCAGTTTATTATTTTTATAAATTAGCAAAAATGTCTAAACCTGTTTTTGCTTCATCACTAGTCATCGCCATTTTACCTGCTGTTGTTGTGTAAGCTGATTAGCTGTTGTTGTCTCACCTGTTGTTTTAGCTAGCTCTCCCAATCAACACCTGCGATTACTTTATGCCTTGCTGTATGTCTCTTTCAAATGTCAATATGCCTTGTATACTGTTATTCAGGTTAGTTATCATTGTTTTAGTTTACAATGGAGCCCCTAGTTCCACTCTTCATACCTCTGATACCTCCTTTGTCCCGCCTCCCACACATGCAGTGACCTCACCCATTATAACCAGCATGTTGTATCCAGAGATGCAACCTTTCTTATCATCACCCAGTGCCTGGGCTTACCTCCGCTGTACCCGCACCCCACCATATCCCTGTCTGCACATTATGCCCCAAATATATTCTACCACGCCCAGAAATCTGTTCCTTTTATTCTTCGTCCCCAACGCTCTAGGCGACCAGTTTTGATAGCCTTTAGCCACATCCTCATCCTACTCCTCCTCTGTTCCTCGGGTGATGTGGAGGTAAACCCAGGCCCTGCATGTCCCCAGGCACCCTCATTTGTTGACTTCTGTGATCGAAAAAGCCTTGGTTTCATGCATGTGAACATCAGAAGCCTCCTCCCTAAGTTTGTTTTACTCACTGCTTTAGCACTCTACCAACCCTGATGTCCTTGCAGTGTCTGAATCCTGGCTTAGGAAGGCCACCAAAAATTCAGAGATTTCCATACCCAACTATAACATTTTTTGTCAAGATAGAACTGCCAAAGAGGGAGGAGTTGCATTCTACTGCAGAGATTGCCTGTAAAGTAATGTCATACTCTCTAGTTCCATACCCAAACAGTTTGAAAATCAAATTAAAAAAATGAATCTCTCCAGAAATAAGTCTCACTGTTCCCGTCTGCTATCGACCCCCCTCCGCTCCCAGCTGTGCCCTGGACACCATTTGTGAATTGATCATCCCCCAGAAGTTCCTTCTGTTAGGTAACCTAAACTGGGATATGCTTAACACACCAGCAGTCCTACAATCTAAGCTAGATGCCCTCAATCTCACACAAATCATCAAGGAACCCACCAGGTACAACCCTAAATCCGTAAACATGGGCACCCTCATAGACATTATCCTGACCAACTTGCCCTCCAAATACACCTCTGCTGTCTTCAATCAGGATCTCACCCTCATTACCTGTATCCGCTACGGGTCCACGGTCAAACGACCACCCCTCATCACTGTCAAACGCTCCCTAAAACACTTCTGCGAGCAGGCCTTTCTAATCGATCTGGCCCGGGTATACTGTAAGGATATTGACCTCATCCCGTCAGTTGAGGATGCCTGGTCATTCTTTAAAAGTAACTTCCTCACCATCTTAGATAAGCATGCTCCGCTCAAAAAATGCAGAACTAAGAACAGATATAGCCCTTGGTTCACTCCAGACCTGACTGCCCTCGACCAGCACAAAAACATTCTGTGGCGGACTTCAATAGCATCGAATAGTCCCCGCGATATGCAACTGTTCAGGGAAGTCAGGAACCAATACAAGCAGTCAGTCAGGAAAGCAAAGGCCAGCTTTTTCAAGCAGAAATTTGCATCCTGTAGCTCTAAGTCGAAAATGTACTGGGACACAGTAAAGTCAATGGAGAGCAAGAGCACCTCCTCCCAGCTGCCCACTGCACTGAGGCTAGGTAACACGGTCAACACCGATAAATCTGTGATAATCGAAAACTTCCACAAGCATTTTTCCACGGCTGGCCATGCCTTCCTCCTAGCTACTCCAACCTCGGAAAAAGAGCCCCCCCCCAAAGCTGCTCGCCCAAGCCTCCCCAGCTTCTCCTTTACCCAAATCCAGATAGATGTTCTGAAAGAGCTGCAAAACCTGAACCCATACAAGTCAGCTGGGCTTGACAATCTGGACCCTCTATTTCTGAAACTATCCGCCGCCATTGTCGCAACCCCTATTACCAGCCTTTTCAACCTCTCTTTCGTATCGTCTGAGATCCCCAAGGATTGGAAAGCTGTCGCGGTCATCCTCCTCTTCAAAGGGGGAGACACCCTGGACCCAAACTGTTACAGACCTATATCCATCCTGCCCTGCCTATCTAAGGTCTTCGAAAGCCAAGTTAACAAACAGATCACTGACCATCTCGAATCCCACCGTACATTCTCCGCTGTGCAATCCGGATTCCAAGCCGGTCACGGGTGCACCACAGCCACGCTCAAGGTACGAAACGATATCATAACCACCATCGATAAAATACTGTACTGTGCAGCAGTCTTCATCGACCTGGCCAAGGCTTTCGACTCTGTCAATCACCATATTCTTATCAACAGACTCAGTAGCCTCGGTTTTTTTAATGACTGCCTTGCCTGGTTCACTTGCCTACTTTGCAGACAGAGTTCAGTGTGTCAAATCGGAGGGCATGTTGTCCGGTCCTTTGGCAGTCTCTGGGGGTACCACAGGGTTCAATTCTCGGGGCGACTCCTTTCTCTGTATATATCAATGATGTTGCTCTTGCTGCGGGCGATTCCCTGATCCACCTCTACGCAGACCACACCATTCTGTATACTTCTGGCCCTTCCTTGGACACTGTGCTATCTAACCTCCAAACGAGCTTGAATGCCATACAACACTCCTTCTGTGGCCTCCAACTGCTCTTAAACGCTAGTAAAACCAAATGCATGCTTTTCAACCTTTTGCTGCCTGCACCCGCACACCCGACTAGCATCACCACCCTAGATGGTTCCGACCTAGAATATGTGGACATCAATAAGTACATAGGTGTCTGGCTAGACTGTAAACTCTCCTTCCAGACTCATATCAAACATCTCCAATCCAAAATAAAATCTAGAGTGGGCTTTCTATTTCACAACAAAGCCTCCTTCACTCACGCTGTCAAATTTACCCTAGTAAAACTGACTATCCTACCGATCTTCGACTTCGGCGATGTCATCTACAAAATAGCTTCCAATACTCTACTCAGCAAACTAGATGCAGTTTATCACAGTGCCATCCGTTTTGTTACTAAAGCACCTTATACCACCCACCACTGCGACCTATATGCTCTAGTCGGCTGGCCCTCGCTACATATTCGTCACCAGACCCACTGGCTCCAGGTCATCTACAAGTCCATGCTAGGTAAAGCTCCGCCTTATCTCAGTTCATTGGTCACGATGGCAACACCCACCCGTAGCACGCGTACCAGCAGGTGTATCGCAATGATCATTCCTAAAGCAAACACCTCATTTGGCCGCCTTTCCTTCCAGTTCTCTGCTGCCTGTGACTGGAACAAATTGCAAAAATAGCTGAAGATGGAGAGTTATTTCCCGCACCAACTTCCAACATCTGCTATCTGAGCAGCTAACCGATCGCTGCAGCTATACATAGTCCATCTGTAAATAGCCCATCCAATTTACCTACCTCATCCCCATACGGTTTTTATTGATTTACTTTTCTGCTCTTTTGCACACCAGTATCTTTACTTGCACATGATCATCTGATCATTTATCACTCGTGTTAATCTGCTAAATTGTAATTATTCGCTCCTATGGCCTATTTATTGCCTACCTCCTCATGCCTTTTGCACACAATGTATATAGACTTTTTTTCCTACTGTGTTATTGACTTGTTTGTTTACTCCATGTGTAACTGTGTTGTTGTCTGTTCACACTGCTATGCTTTATCTTGGCAGTTGTAAATGAGAACTTGTTCTCAACTAGCCTACCTGGTTAAATAAAGGTGAAATATTTGTTTTTATTAAAATAAATCATTATGGGGTATTGTGTGCAGATTGAGGGGAAAAAAACACATTTAATCTATTTTAGAATAAGGCTGTAACCAAATAAATGTGGAAAATGTCAATTGGAAGGAATACTTTTCGAAGGTACTGTATTTTCAGTACCAGTCAAAAGTTTGGACACACATACTCATTCAAGGGTTCATCTTTATTTTTTACTATGTTCTACATTGTAGAATAATAGTGAAGACATCAAAACTATGACATAACACATGGAATCATGAAGTAACCAAAAAAAAGTGTTCAACAAATCAAAATATAGTCAAAGTAGCCACCCTTTGCCTTAATGACGCTGCATTTTCTCAACTAGCTTCATGGGGTAGTCACCTAGAATGAATTTCAATTAACAGGTGTGCCTTGTTAAAAGTCAGTTTGAGCCAAAAAGTTTTGTGACAAGGTAAGGGTGGTATACAGAAGATAATATGGATTTGGTCTTACCAAATGGGGCTATGGCAAGAACGGCTCAAATAAGCAAAGAGAAACGTCAGTCCATCAAATCAAATCATCAACTATGATTACTTTAAGACATGAAGGTCAGTCAATCTGAAAAATGTCAAGAACTGTGAAAGTTTCTTCAAGTGCAGTCACAAAAAACATTAAGCACTATGATGAATCTGGCTCTCATGAGGACCGCCACAGGAAAGGAAGACCCAGTTACCTCTGCAGCAGAGGATAGGTTCTTTAGAGTTAACTGCACCTCAGAAATTGCAGCCTAAATAAGATGTTTCATAGATTTCAAGTAACAGACACATCAACAGTTCAGAGGAGACTGTGAATAAGGCCTTCATGGTCAAATTGCTGCAAAGAAAACATTACTAAAGGACACCAATAAGAAGAAGAGACTTGCTTGGGTCAAGAAACACGAGCAATGGATATTTGACTGGTGGAAATCTGTCTTTGGTCTGAGGAGCCTAAAGTTGAGGTTTTTGGCTCCAACCAACGTGTCTTTGTGAGACACAGAGTAGGTGAACGGATGATCTCCGCATGTGAGTTTCCCACCGTGAAGCATGGAGCTGGTGTGGGAGTGCTTTGCTGGTGACACTGTCTGATTTATTTAGAATTCAAGGCACCACTTATGGCACACAGCATGGCTACCGCAGCATTCTGCAGTGACACGGCATGCCATCTGGTTTGCACTTAGTGGGACTATCATTTGTTTTTTAACAAGACAATGACCCAACCCACCTCCAGGCTGTGTAAGGGCTATTTGACCAAGAAGGAGAGTGATGGAGTGCTGCATCAGATGACCTGGCCTCCACAATCACTCGACCTCAACCCAAATGAGACGGTATGGGATGAGTTGGACTGCATAGTGAAGGAAAAGCAGTCAACAAGTGCTCAGCATATGTGGGAACTCCTTCAAGACGGTTGGAAAAGCATTCCAGGTTAATTTGGTTGAGAGAATGCAAAGAGTGTACAAAGCTGTCATCAAGGCAAAGGGTAGCTTTTTTGGTTACTACATGATTCCATGTGTTATTTCATAGTTGATGTCTTTACTATTATTCTACAATGTAGAAAATAGTAAAAATAAAGAAAAACCCTTGAATGAGTAGGTGTTCTAAAACTTTTGACTCTGTATGTTTATGTTAGCTATGACATGCTGTGGCTGTGGTTTGAGTGTCTTAATGCCTATTGGTCCACATATTTCATTATAGTGATTGTGTTCCCCATACTCTATACATGTTTATAGAGGTCTTGTGTATTTTATGTATTGATGCAGAGCTCATCCGTAAAAGTATTGATGCAGGGTTCACCCCCTGCTAAAATAAAAGACAAATAAAATAAGTAATAGTAAACGTGAGGTCAGAATTTTTATTTTATTTTTAAATCCTCAATAGTGGTAGAGGTGACCACTGGGGAGCCAACTCCAAAGAGACCACACTCAAGTCTCTATCCCCCACCCACTCAAACATAGGAACTGGTTCCTCCAGTCTGACCCTTGCTGCAGTCTCTGGCTCCACACCCACCCCCATATAGACGTGTGAAGAGGCCAGCTCAGAAATGGAGGAGGGCCAGTGCACTACGGGCAACTACCACTGAGGGAGAGGAAGTTGGCAAACTGTGCTAGAGGATGATGTGGAGTCACTTCCACCATGTCTGCCTAAAAGGCAGCCAGGGGCTCAGGTGAACATGACTGGAAAGCACAGCCCCCTTCATCTTTGTGTGTAATCTTTAATTTTTTATTACCATATCATTTTTTTTATTTTCTCTATATTTATCAACTTGAAAATGTATCAACTGACCAATTCGGACACTGGGGTACATTTGGACAAACTCGTGAGGGACACCTGTGAGACTTCATACGACATATTATGTAGCTCTCTCCTTCTTGAATATATCAGTCTGTTGCCCTGTTGTGGACAACATCTAAATTATCCCCAGATTCCTCTCTCAATGCATGGCCTTTCTTTTGTAATAAAAATAGAAAACACATGTTGTTTTGTTTTATCTTTTACCAGATCTATTGTGTTATATTCTCCTACATTAATTTCACATCTCCACATTCAAAGTGTTTCCTTTCAAATAGTACCAAGAATATGCATATCCTTGCTTCAGGTCCTGAGCTACAGACAGTTAGATTTGGGTATGTCATTTTAGGTGGAAATTGAGATGAAGGTTCCTATCCCAAAGAGGTTTTAAAGTGCATAAGTAAGGAAGTGCTGAACGGTAGCTCCATTCATAGTCTTTATCTTCTTATCTAACCACTTCCCTGAGATGACACACACTCACTTTAAGATGTAGGCACCGGTGATGTGGAAGACATAAAGACAAATGTAATAGAGCTGGCGGGGAATATCCTCCTGAAACACACAAGCAGGAAAGAGCCTGTATTAATGACTGCTGTATCAGTGTAGGTGTGTGCCACAGCAGTTTCAATGCCACATGACTTCTACAGTCACAAATGGGTTTGATAGAGGAGAATAAAGAATATGAACCATGTATTGCAACAATGGAGAGTTACACAATCACAAGATGTATCCTCCCATGTTTAAATGACAGATGTCATCTTTAGGACCTAACCCAAGGTGTGATCATGCACCCTTACCTTTCGCACTTTCTGGAAGTACAGCTCCGGAAGGGCATGGAGCCAGTATGCGATTTGGCAAATGTAGAAGAACTTCACCTGAAAGCTGCAGAGAGGGCAGGTTACAGGCAGGCAGAGATCCGGTCTATCTATGCAGGGAACGAGTGGATATGATGGGACATGAACGCTTGATCATGATAACAGATTCTGTTACATGCATTTACTAACATGATTTTAAAAGATAGATGAAAGTCCATCAATAAGAAAAATATATGTAACCTGGGAGAAAATATTCAGTTCACAATCTATGTATTCCTGCTTAATCTATTTCCCCTAATAAAATGGATTTAAATAACACCTCTTTACACAATGAGAAATGAGGAGAGGGATGGAAAAGACAGACACTTTGTGCTAGCACTGTGTGTCTAGCTTGAGTAAAACATCACATTTGGAATAAATATTTTAGTGGAACCTGATGTCTAAAATGGATTTGATGAGACAGCCGGACAGTGTACTCCCATGCGCAATACTAGAGATGCAATCCACCCTGGGTCACTAAGGCCTTTCCACTGTGCCAACTCAAAAATCTGAGCTGTCACAGAACACTTGTGGGGAATTATTGTGTTCTAGAACGCTTGGTAACTCCCCAAAAAGTTCTGATGAAAACAGTACTAACCCTGTCCCTCTAACATGTTGAAATAATAAATGAGTGACCTGAAGGCGTAAAAGGTATGTATAAATCCTTACTTACACCATGTGGGTGTGTGGGTAGCCCTCCCATAAGAAAGTAGGATTTGTCGCAAATTCCTCCTAACAGATAAGAAAAGATGGCATGAGCCAAAGAACAAATTCAACGAGATGGACTGCTTGTCTTCACATAATATTTCAAGACTCCTGGCAGCGTTTTATTAGTCTTCTTACCGCTGTTAAGATGCTGCAGCCCCAGATGAAGGACAATAAGTAGAAGGCAGCAAGCTGTCCCGATTCATTGAACTTGCTATGTTTGGTTTTCGACAGGTGCAACCGCCTATTCATTTTCTGAAATCAGAGAAAAATATGACATGAGACATGCATACCGACGAAGAGAAACGTGTCTGTTATAATTTGTTGTGGGCTGTGTAAGAGAAGGAAATGGCCATGGAGGATAATATTTGACTGCCTAAGAGGGTGAGAAGGATAAGACTGCTAAGCAAGACAAGGCCAGACCTTAAGTTATGATCACACTTGGGCTGGAAAAAAGGGGGAGAGACACGCACGAGCACACAGTGACTATGTGTTCTGTAGATTAACTACCTATACAGATATCCTCCTTTCTCTCTCAGTCACACACACAATAGGGGTCTGTGTGCAGAGACACTCACATCGAGAATGTATTCCTGTATTAAGGCGTGGAGTATGACAGCTATGAGCAGGTAGAAGAACACAGTGGCTATGTCTTTAGGACCGTACTGGTACAGGTTCACTTGCTCAGCCCTCTCATCTGATAACATACAGATGAACAAAAAAACAGCTTCAAATACAAGGTACTGGATACATGCACTAAATACTGTAAAGTGAACTAAATACTGTAAATGGACTAAATACTGTAAATTTATTTTTGAAATAAATACAAATAAATATTTCAGCAGCATATCACCCTGCATCCCACTGCTGGCTTGGCTCTGAAGCTAAGCAGGGTTGGTCCTGGTCAGTCCCAGGATGGGAGACCAGATGCTGGGCCAGTAGGAGGCACTCTTTCCTCTAGTCTAAAAAAATATATATACATACCCCAATGTGCCAGGGCAGTGATTGGGGACATTACCCTGTGTAGGGTGTCATCAATCGGATGAAATGTTTAATGGGTGTCCTGACACTAAAGATCCCATGGCACTTATTGTAAGAGCAGAGGTATTAACTCTGGTGTCCTGGTTAAATTCCCAATTTGGTCCTCATACCATCATGGCCACCAAATCATCCCCAGCTTCCAATTGGCTCATTCATCCCCCTCCTCTCCCTTGTAACTATTCCCCATGTCATTTCTGTAACTTAGAATGTGTCAATTTACTTGGTAAAATAACTACTAATAAAAATTATGTAGACTTACCAAGACTTTGAGTCACATTGTATTGAATGGTGATGAACATGATGGCAAACTTGGCTGTGACCTGCAATAAACGAAAGATATCAAATAGAAGCAATGTTGTAGCAAAAGGTATTGTCATGGTACCTTGTAACAAGAGTGGTTCTTCCTGATAATGCAGATGCATAGGAGTCAATCACAATAAAAATGTTTTCAATTATTGTGGATAGCCAGATTAATATAATGGTTCGATTAAAATCGATACATGCGTTGCAAGAACGATTTCCCTAGTAATCCTATTTACATGACTACATCTGAAACCAGGCTACCTGATGGCACTCTGATAACTGCTGAAAATCGCCAATCAAAATAAACGTTCTACCACAGCGAATGTTATTTTTGGGAAACAAATGTTCTGATTTCAAACATATGACGTCTGTATGTGAAAACTACTTCTAAGACGCATACAGTTGTTCCTAACATACTTCACTCGTGCTAGAGGGAGGCTCGCTCGGCTGGTGCCAGCACATGCGCAGACCAAATACACCGCTGGAACGCCATTAGGGTGTTTACATTATTTAATCATTCGAAAGATTGCCCAGAAAACAAGGTGTTTTAATTGGCGTATGTTTACTTCGATTTTGACATTAATAAGATTAAGATAAAGAGTACGGCGTTTACATGACTATTGCATAATATGCCTACTGCCATAATCATCTTATTATCGGATTATTAGTGTGTATGATTGTAAACGTACTCAATGAGACAGACAAATTGGAGGGGAATTGGCTAGATAGACAACATGCGATCGTGTTTCATTTTCAGAACAAGTTGCCTAGCAGGCTAACTTAGATAGCAAGTTCAGTTAACAGCAACAAGCACTCAATTAATTACGTTTTTGCAGACTTGAATGGGAGTTGAGTAATGTAAACAATCCCCATCGTTTACTGTCACATGCATGAATGTGATAGCAAACTGGCTAGCGCTATCTATCCATTTGGTAATATTAGATAGCTAGCTAGTTGGTGTGACATGCTAGTTGACCAGCAACTATTTAGCACAGTGTGCCTCCTGTCTTCCTTGGCAATCGGTGTGACATATGAGAAGGGATACGCTTGCGCCCAGTCCCCTTTGAGTCTTGCTGACGTTGTCATCACAGTTCAGACAAGGCGTTTTCTTATATACTGTGCAGCATACATTCCATGGTTTAACACCGTACCTCGAACATCAGGCCGAGGAGAATTATCATAGCCACACATGAAACCATATCCGCGTGATTCTGGATCACGAACTCGTGGCTCAGCACCGGCGGGCTCTTGTTCTTCTTTCGGAAACCCATGGCTGACCGATACAGCTCTCCCTACCTGCCGCTATTCAGTCACTCGCAGCCCCCGCTTGCATTCAGATGCAAACTGTCCTATTTTGTTCCTGCCACTACTACCAGTTCACGGTGTAAATTGCCGTTCATGTGTTAAGAAACGATAAAAATGTACACAACACCACGCACTTCGTTACTGGTCAGTCAAACGTCCCCTCCCAGTTCGGTTCCTAAACACTCAAAAACCGCCCATTGACGTAGATAGGAAAACCCCGCCCCATTTAACTCATGGTTGACACTATGCTGAACAAATCACGTGCAAGGGAATTGGTGGAGGAGGTATTGGTTTCATATCAAGTCAATTAGGGGATTCGATTAATCTGGCACAGGGTGAAAGTTGATTCCATTCGTTTTGGACCCGGGCTGCCGACCGGGCGTGAGCCAGGTGCCCCGTTCAAAGCCCACGGCGAAGTCTGCTCCACACAAAAGTGACGCAGTTAAGCACGAGGAGTAAAGAGTAGGATTCTGTATTTTCGCATGCAAAATGTATTGCTTTTGATAAAAACGCTTTATCTGCCTTCCCAATGAAAACTAGTTTGAAAATATATGTTATGAAAAAGATGTTTATGTTTCTGCAGGATGCATGTCACGGACCATGCACCGGTGCTCCAAAGTTCAGCATAATCGAATCCGCCCAATCAATGTTGAGGGAAAGAAGGGATACCTCCAAGCCATCTTTCATTCCGTCCAGTCAGATTCTATTTTACATACTTATCTTCATTATCGGGTACGTATTGATTGTTTTACGTGAAATACCATTTATTCCGTTAGTTTTAGCAGAATAAATCGTGTAAAATAGGAAATATTTCTCAATGTGAATCAGGAAACGGTTGTTATTATTAACGTCAGCAGCTAGTTAGCTAGCTAACGTTAGCTAGTTACTGTAGCCAACAAAGCCCACTACGCAAAGGAAGTAGCTAGTGGTGATGGTGAACCCGTTTGATATAGCTACGTAGTTACACATTACAAGTCTGTTAAGTATATGGAATTGTACAGCCAAAAGGAACCAACCTTGGTAACTAGGTACACATTAGTGTAATCCTACTGTCAATGATGGTTTAATCTTTCACCATGGCTTGTCACTCATTCAGCCACTCCTGACCCCAACCTTCACATTCAATATTAACACAAGTATATGTATTTAGTATAGGCTGTCAAACCATATTGATATGAGCTGTTATGGTATAATTTGTCTCTGCCATATCATTTGTACAAATGCCAGGATTTATAGATATGTCCATTTCTGTATCAATATGTCCTTTTTGTAAGTGGAGTACCGAGTAGCTACAGTCATGGATTACATTTTCTGTACTTAACTTTTTAAACCTAGCTAACTGTTAATTGTTTTGGAAACATTACACAATGGTCAAGGTACCAGGAGTACGAGCTGATTGAAAACCAATCAATATAGACCTAGTCCTTTCAACAACATTTGTCATACAAATTTGTCAAACAAATGCTTCACAGTAACCCAGCCAAGATCCCTAACAGAGCAAGTGGTAAAAAGGCACAGCGTGAATAACCAATAACCCTCTGGCCAAACAGTTGTCCTTTTAGGAAAGACACCGCACAAATAGTTCAGAGGAGCGTATGTCCATCTATCTAGGCTAGACAGTTGTCACATTAGCATAGTTGGGTCCGACAAATATGTCAGATAAGTATTCATATAGAGGCAGGCATGAAGAGTCACCGGTGGAAATGGTGAACCTGTGAGGGCCAGGGATGTCAATCTGTCTGACGTTATTCTCATTTTATTCACTAGAGGACAGCATTGCACGTGCTTGATTGTTTTATGAAACCAATTACTTCTGTGTTCTTTCAGCCCCAATTCTCCACCAAGCACACATGTCCTGTGCTCACAACAACATATCCTTTCAAAAGGGAAAGGGTACCTAGAAAGGGTACTAGATACCTAGTCAATTGTACAACTGAATGCCTTCAACTGAAATGTGTCTTCCACATTTAACCCAACTCCTCTGAATCAGAGAGGTGTGGGGGGCTGCCTTAATCGACATCCAGGTCATCGGCGCCCGGGGAACAGTACCTTTACCTTGTCAGCTCGAGGATTCCATCCTTTCGGTTACTGGCCCAACGCTCTAACCACTAGGCTACCTGTCGGAAAGGCTATAATGATATAGCCTACTGGCTTTGCTATTCACATATCTGCACCAGTGGTAAGGAATAGTGGCAGATGGTGAAGGCACAGTGAAGAGTAGTAGAAGTTACAAGCACAGAGTGTTAGGGCTCAGATACACCAATAGCGTTTGCTGGCCGAGAATATTTAGCACCTCTGAACGAAATTTGAGAACCGAGTGCGCACCGATTTTACATTTGGAATTGTGTGAAAAATATTGACAGATGAAACAGAAGAATGCTAGATCCACATTCAATGTGTGTGAGCCTTAGTTACCATTGCTTGTACCTCTGTGTTGGGAGTGTGGCCTGGTGAGCTATTTAAAACATACTCCAATTGACAAACTGGCCTGTCTGAGAGTTAACAATAACAGACAGGTGCTGTTACCCAGGTACAGTGAATTGTTGATGATTTTCACGGAGCACATGATGCAAGCGGTAGGTTCCTTGGAACACACGTACATGCACATACTGTCATTTGTTCTGGTCTGCATTGTCTGGCATTACAAAATGTCTCCCCTTTTCCGAACTTTTCTTTAATGTAATAAGTGCTACTTCCAACCTCAATTGTAAGACCAGAAATGAGCCTATATGTTATGGATTAGGCCTTATAAATACTCCAGAACATTAACCATCCACAGAGTAGAATGTTAAACAGCCCTACAACAAACATAACACTGTACCCCAAAATGTGCGATTACGGGTAGTGTTTATAACGGGTCGTAAACTAGATTCAGCCGATAGCCGAATTTTGTCGGAGTGGATGGTCTGGGGCCGGAACATAATTATAGTCATTTGTTCACTTCAAACTGACCACAAGTCAGCCAAAAAATAGATTGTTATTTTCAAATACAATAATTTCATGCCTTGATTACATTGAGACACAATCACGCCTAATTTTTTAAAATAAATTGGAATACTTGGGAATAGATTTCCTAAATGACATTTTGGGGGGGGCTGGTGATTTTAGTCTTTTTTTTAAAACTGAAAACCGCCAAACTACTCTGGGGAGCCCCAAAAAAATCACTAATGAGCCTGTTGCTGACCCCTGGTATATAACAATATGTAACCTATTATATGTATTTATTTTTCAAATCTTTTTTTGCAAAGTATTGGCTGTTTTTTTTTGTGTGTATTTTTACTTGTATGTTTCTCTTTTAGAGAAACTGTACTTTCAAGTAATGCTGTTTGGCCTGATGATTTATTAATTATAAAATTATTATTTTTGTAAAATGTTTTAATGTAACTCTTAGTAGATAAAATGAGTCCCATCTTGTTGTAGTATACATAATATCTCTTTCTATTTTGGAATAAGCCCATAAATAGCCTTTCTTTTGAATTGATTCATATTTATTTCAGAATAATTGTAACTTGTTTCCTTTTATGTTAATCCTATTTTTTTATATGATCTGGCTTTTACCATTCAGTTTTTCTTTTAATTCAACTTATATTATAGGGAAACATTCCCTGGTCTATATTTTAAATTGTGTGCAATTTCTCCAGGCCTTGGTTGAAGTTTTGGTGAAGAAAAAGCCTATGTGCCCTCTCTCCTCTGAAGACGGTTGAGAAGAAGGGAGGGGTTTAGACAAAGGCCTTCTCTACAAAAATGGAGGTTACAACAGAGCAGCCCTGCTGTCTGTTTTTCATTTAGTAGATGCTGCCATTTCTACTATATAATCTGTGAAAATAACATAACTTGCACCAGATGCAACCTTAGGAAACAGTATTACATTGTTGTGTGTGTGTTATTTTGTGATTTGGGCCTAGCTCTCTCTCTCTTTTTATCTCCATGTCTCTCCTGCACTCAGAGCTGCTCCTGCTTGCGCTGAACAAAGATAATTACTCAGGAAACCCTTCGGCCAATCGGATGCGGTCTTACATCCCGCCTGTGACAAAGGGGCCAGTCAGGGCCTGGCTACCATCAGACAGGCCTGATCGCCTTGCCTGAAGAACGGAGCCTTCCCCGGCTGAGAGTGTCCTCCATGTTTTATAAGTGTTGCCATAACAGTGTGTCAGGATAGCCATGCATCCACAGAGGTAAGCCCTGTCTATTTATCTCAACTCTAATTACAACATTCCTTCCTTCTCCTCCTCTGTTGTGTGAATGTTGCTGTGCAAATCTGGATGTGAATACCTGAAGATCACAGATTGCTTTCTCAAAGGTGGGGGGGGGGGCTTTGGGGGCAGGGGAGTCCTTGCAAGGCCCCTGTACCACAGAGAGCTTAGGTGGGGGTTGGGTTAGGACTCTCCCCTCTGCGCTCTCTGTCTATCTCTGTGTGTTTGTATGTGGCAGGCAGGCTAACATGTGTTCCCCAGACATCCAGGCTGCCATGCAGTGGACTGCAGAGTGGACCATGGCAAATCCTTGGTTTCCTTGTCTTTTTTATAATGCAAAAGAGAGTAAGCTACAAATGGGCAATCTCTTATCTATCTCCCCTCTGCTGTGCCAGCCTTGTGTGTCATGGCACACAAGGCTGGGGGATGGGTGGATGAGGAGGACTAGTAGGGTGGCGGGATTGGGGGGGAGTGTTATGTATCTTTTGTTGTTGTGATTTAGTGTGTCATGCCAGGCCAGGGAGAATGGTCGTGGGGGAAACACATGTGCCTGTTAGACTGACCGGGGCGGGGGGTCTCCAGACGCTGATAGCTAACTCAACACTGGTTTCTCACAGTAAGTAGTGTTTTGGGGGACAAAATTCATAATTAATATCTGCAGATTTCCCCGAGTGGCGCAGTGGTCTAAGGCACTGCATCTCAGTGCTAGAGGCATCACTACAGACCCTGGTTTTATTCCAGGCTATATCACAACTGGCCATGATTGGATGGCGCACAATTGGCCCAGCGTCGTCCGGGTTAGGGTTTGGCTGGGGTAGGTCGTCATTGTAAATAAGAATTTGTTCTTAACTGACTTGTCTAGTTAACTAAAAAAATGTAATATGTTAATATTAAATCATTCTTCACCAATTGACACTAAATTAATTTCCAGTCTCACCCTCATCAGAACTGAGTCCTCAGAGTTCATTCAGTGTTCCGAAACCAAAAATGGAGGGTCTGAAGGAAATTGGTACATTTCATTCTTCCTCCACACATTAGTAGCCCTGTGTAGTCTAGTTGTTTTGAAGCTCATGGAATATGGGGTCTCAATTTATGGCCAAAGTCCTCCAGTTTACAGGCCAGTGCTACGTTGACTCTGTAGCACTCATCCATGTAAAGCTGCTTCTTCTGCTCTGTGCCTCAAACAGTGGCCATTTTGTGTTAGAAACTGATTGTCCCTCTGGGTAATGCTCTACTCATGTCATTACAAATCAAACTGCCACCCAGAGAAACACTATTTTTAGTGATTGTTGATTGTGTGTACCTTCTTTGTGTTATGGTTTGTTTGACTTCAGCTCAACTCATACTTGTCTGCATTTGTGTGCTTGTGTTCCCCCCCCCCCTTGCAACGCTCGGGCCTCTCACCTATTTATAGCTGTAGAGACAAAAACACCATTGATCTGCTGCTTCATTTAAATGCCTGGTTTGACATTTCTGAAATACTTGTGTTAAGATAATCATATCCCCTATTGTAAGTAGGTTATAGAAACTGCAGATCTGGCTCTCAATTCACAATAATCCTTTTTGATAGCAATTTATAGTACTGTTTCCACTGGTGTTTAATAGGACATTACTTTATGGTTCTTAATTCAAATAATAAATCACAATTAATAACTAGCCCCTTCCCTACCTGTTTCCAAATAGTGCCTAAAACTAAATGTTTGCATGAATCAGAAAGTCATTCATAGGTTCTAATTATGTAATTATTTACCATGGCACGGCAGATCTTAAAATCCACATTTTACTTTGATATGCCAACAATACTAGAAAAATGAATGTATTTCCATTTACAATTATGAGCTAACTTTGGTGTCAAATCTATATTAGAATTTCTACATCCTCACTATCAACCACTTTGGTTTGCCTCTATACAAAGCATGTTCTAATTACAGTATGTGAATGGCACATCAACCACCATTACGTTAGCTTCCTCTTTTACTGTGGTTCATGAAAGGATGGGGGATGGGTGGCACAGTGGTCTAAGGCACTGCATCTCAGTGCAAGAGGCGTCACTACAGTCCCTGGTTTGAATCCAGGCTATATCACATCCGGCCCTGATTGGGAGTCCCATAGGGCGGCGCACAATTGGCCCAGCGTTGGCCAGGGTAGGCCATCATTGTAAATAAGAATTGCTCTTAACTGACTTGCCAAGTTAAATAATAAAAAAAGGTCAAACATTTTAGTACACTCATGGACAAAGCCAAAAGTGATCCAAGAAATTGACAATTTTGAACAATCATTAGGTGAGCTTGGAGATGTGTATAAATTCACGTTGAGCTCCATTAGCGTTATGATAGTGGTAGGCCTAATGTTAGTAATCTGGTGACAGGTTATCATTAGGCAGTCCTCTGGGGTTGCTGGGGTTAGCTGAGGCAGCATTGCTCGTAAATTGGACACCAGGCTTTTATATGGTCTGCTTGTGATTTACTGCCTCCTAACCACAAAGAACAACTCAAAAACCCTCTTCTAAAACCTCTACCCATTCGCTCGGTTGCAATCAAAACAGACTGACAACCTTTTAAACCGAGGTGAAATTACACCGTTTTAATGCATAGGGAATCTCTGCATTGCAGCAGAAAATGTGTTTTAAGGAAGAAAGAAGCCTGCGCACAGCGAGTCGTGTGGCATACCACAGCCGACCAATCCGGTCCCGCCCTGCAGACCCTCCAGCCAATTACAGCAGCAGTTGAGGTTAAAGATTGACAATCGCAATGAGAGCGGCAGCACAGAGCGAGCATGGGCCTTCTGGAAAATTCTACAGCCATCTTTGTTTCATCTCCTCCAGCCCAGTGTAAAAATCAGGCTGAAGGATTTTTCTTACATATTCTGTGGTATAAGACAAGGTATGTTACTAAGTGTGAATTATCTCTGATGAAGAACATGGTTTTTGGTTTTAAAAAATGTACAAAAATTAATCGTGTATAATGAATCTCATCTTTTTGCAGTGATTTATAGTATGAAATGCTGGCAAAAGCATAGAACCTATTTCTGCAAGACTGCCTAAAACTAGTGGTTTCATATGGTCTTGAGTGAATGGTAAATTTAATCTTGACGGTGTTGTTTGTGCGTTATGTCCCTCAGAGAGTCAGTCTTCTCTCTGGAGGTCAGGGGCTGCAGGGTGGCAAGGGCGCCAGGTTGTTTCTCCATCAACAATACTGATCCTCAGTGGATTCAAGGACACCAACACAAAGCATTCAATGAAACAACCCTGCTTTCATGGCACCAATTACAGAGCAGGAACCCAGACCCTCTCTCTGTACTAGACACAACTGTGTTGCATGAGACGGAGAAACAGTGTATTCTCCCCAGGGATAGGTCCTAAGTTTTCCAGATGTCTTTATTCTTATAGTCAAACAATTTCTCTTTCTCTCCTTTCTCTCAGTCTCTTTCATATTATTATGCCTAATTATTATTTGACAGCAGTGGGCACAGTAAAAGTGAAACTGAATATGGGGGTTACATTGGATAACTGATTTCCAATTAGCTGGATTTCTTCTCTCTCTCTCGCCTGTCTTGTCGGTCTCCCTCCTGTTGTACTCGGCAGTGACGGTGGTTTGGCTTAACTGTGTTTTGGTGTTTGGATGTTGAGCTGTAATCTCCACGGATCTCCTGTTCCTCGTGTGTGTGCCTGTGACTGGAGCCTCGGTCGGCATGGGGGAGAGGAGGGAGAGGAGTCGGCTGTGGCCTCCATTTTCTGTGACGAGAGAACCCTGCTCTGCCTCTGCTTGCCTGCCTCTGAGGAGCCAGTGGAATCTCAAGGCACAGATTCAATGTGTGTGTCTTTTTTTCTTCTTTTTCTTCTATCAGCCATTAATCTTTTGTGGTGTTTGCTAATGTTATCCTGAATTTTGGTCTTCTGGAATATTCATAGATACTGAAGATTTTTTTGCTATCTGTTCTCCTGTGATTCTGCCAGGTTTCAGGAATTCTGCTCCTGGTCTGAAATGCCCTCTGGAAGAACATAGGACGACTAAACGATCTGCTTAGCTAGACCCTACAGGATCAGGTGGTTCTTGTGTCACTCTGGCTGCTCGGTGGGCCTATTTTTGAGTGAATAACGAGTGTAAACCTTGGCTTACTGCTGGGTTGCATGATTAAAGTGCTCAGTCCTCTCACAGTGCTCTCGCTGGTAGGACACGTAGCACAAAGAGTTGGCTAACATTTGCTCTCTTTCATGTGGGCCTCATTTGTTTTTTCGTTCTGTGCCTGGAACAGGAAGGCCCTGAAGGGCAGCATGTCTAAACAAGACGAGACTCATATGCTGGATACTTTTAGAGTTTTCTTTCATTTGTATCTTCTTGATCTTCTCTCGTTATCCAGATTGTATTATGGGTGATTTCATGCCTCAGTCTTTTTGATAATGGCGATTATGCCTAGTGATTTATTGATTGAGACTTCTCATGTGAATGTGGTGACAGGGTTGTTAAGCATTACCGTAGGTTTTTGAATGCTCAGTGTCATGGACTTGGTTTGATGAGCAGGACGTCAAGGTTTACAGTGCGTGTTAATGAGGGTGGCTTTATTGGCTTAGTAGATTTAGTTAATGGCCTCTCACAGTGGTAGTCATGCGTGGATGCATCAATGGCTGCCCTCAGCTCTGGCTCTGGAGCATTGTGCCTCTCCTTTTTCTACTCTGTCCTTTTTGTCTTCCAGATCAATGACCATGATGGATGTGGATTCTGAAGAATATATCAACTCTAATCTTATCCAAATCTTTGTCTCAAATGTTCCTCTGAGAACATCTATAACATTCCCACTTGTCCACTTCTTGAAAACAAAAATGATTCTAGATCTAGTGCTGAATATTAGCCTGTTAGGCTACCTGTACCTAGACGTTCTCCTATCAGAGCCACCAGGGTATTGGGTCTGATTCAGAGTGGGACCTGTGTTGGATCCTGAGGATTATTTTCGGACAATGAATACGACTACATCCTTGGAACGAGGCCCTCAGTGGCCCTGACAAAGGAGGGGCTGAACTCTCAAAGAACCCCATTCATCACCAAGGACCCCCTCCCCTTCTCCTCATTTTTCTTCCTGAGAGGGAATTAGAGGAGAGCAAAACCAAATACACAAAAAGCTCCAGGCTTTGATTTGTCAGTTTCTGTAAATGGAAGAGGCTATAGTTTACATTCTTGCACAATATTGTTTGTTATTGATATGATTTGCTGTGGAAATCTTATTTTGGCTGTTAAGAACAGGCAAGTTAACAGACCTATGTAACAGGTAAAAACCTGTAGCTAGCTAGTCAGACCAAGGTTGACTCCGTAGAGCTTACTGAAGTGATCTGGTGTAGTGGGTTTCTATACTGAACAAAAATATAAACTCAACATGTAAAGTGTTGGTTCAATGTTTCATGAGCTGAAATAAAAGATCCCAGAACTTTAAAAGGCCACTCTAAAATATGCAGTTTTGTCACACAACACAATGCCACAGATGTCTCAAGTTTTGAGGGAGCGTGCAATTGGCATGCTGACTGCAGGAATGTCCACCAGAACTGTTGCCAGAGAATTTCATGTTATTTTCTATACCATAAGCCATCTCTGTCATTTTTGAGAACTTGGCAGTACGTCCAACCGACTTCACAATCACAGACCATGTGTAACCACGCCAGCCCAGGACATCCACATCCGGCTTCTTTACCTGCGGGATCGTCTGAGACCAGCCACATGGACAGCTGATATAACTGGGTATTTCTGTATGTCATTTAAAAAAAAACTCATTCTGATTGGCTGGGCTTGGCTCCCCAGTTGGTGGGCCTGGCTCCCAAGTGAGTGGGCCTATGCCCTCCCAGTCCCACGCAAAGCTGCACCATTGACCAGTCGTCAGATCCATAGATTAGGGCCTAAAGAATGTATTAAATTGACTGAGTTCCTCAATCAACTGTAACTCAGTAAAAATGTTGAAATTGTGGCGTTTTATTTTTGTTCAGTATAGGAATAGCCAGTTGTGAGAGTTGGGGTTTGAGTGGCTACCAAAAATCACTTTCTTTTTACACTCATCCATGACTGTCTGAGGCAATCTTCTGTGAGTCACCGTCCATTTTTAAGGTGAAAACCCTTTTGTGACGAAGCCTACGCATTTGTTGAAGTGTTTTTGTAATAATTGAAAACCCCAAAATGTGTTTAAGGCGTTGCTCTTTTTAATGAGCTTGCATTGTACAGAAAGATTTTCTTTAGTGTAGGTAGGTGGGCAAATGGGGACGCAAACAAACTTGTCAATGCATGGCCCTCTTCAGGACTGAAGCCCTTGTCTCCCCATTGTGTCCTGGAGGACAGGAGCACACAGCCTACTCGGTTGGATGGCCTTATTTGTTGTACTGAAGCACAAGTGTTGCGTTTTATTGTAACTCTTGTGCAAGCTGAATAAAGAGGACCTGTTGCCATGGAGATTCTCTCCAGTGGCACCCCATGGAACACAAACTCCCAACGTCTAAAGTTTATCTGACTGTGATTACCAATGATTATAGACATGCATAGGAAGACATGATTACTCTGAAGAAAAATGTGGTTGTCATTTAGCAGACTCTTATCTAGAGCGACTTACAATTCGTGATCATGAATGATCTTAAAGGCCATGGATCTGAGGTCGAAGTCAATTCTGTGCCACATCGGTTGCACCTTAGATTTGGTAACAATAGTAACCTATTGATGTTTCTCAATAAAGCTGATGAGGTAACCACAATGGAAACCTGCTGAAACTCTGGTGACTTTGTCCCCTGGGACCCTGCCCTAGGTGGTGTTCCACTTGTTTACTGTGTGACATGATTTGTTTTGTGAACACTGTTTGTGACTGACTCTCTCCTTTCATTCTGTGCTGTGCAGTCTGGCTGAGGACGAGGTACAGACGGAGTCGGATGTGGTAGAGGGGATGGATGTGGCACTGCGATCCAAAGGTAAGAACAAGGCCCTGCATGCTAAGACCAGTGTTGTATTTTGAGAAGACCGCATATTCTAGTATTCTTCTTCTAGTGTTTATATTACCGTTAAACATACTTGTTGTTTGATGTGGATCTCATAGAGCTACACAGAGCACCCATTGTGCCATTCAGTTAAAATCGTATCACCACTACCTCTGAGGTTGTTGCACGGGTTCAGCCTCACCATCACGTGCTGTGGATGTTAGCCTAAGTCACCATTTAGGAGGCATCCTTCACACGTGATCACTATCACAGGGCCCGACCACACTGACTTAACATATTAAATTTGTTGCCAGATTGGGAAACCAAGCAGTAGGGTTTGGTGACCAAAATCCCTTATCTGGTTGGATTCAGTATTCCTGGGCAACCACCATATTAAGTCTCTCAATGAAGTGGTCTTGCCTTTGACCTTCAATAACCCCCCATCTGAGTGTCATTGTGTAGAGTGGCCTGGGACTGGGAGTGCCTCTGTCGCTCTAGCCTTTCATGCCAGGGATCTAGTCTCTGTCCTTCTAAGATTCCTATAAGCTGCTACACTCTGTGTTGTATGTATGGTTACCTGGTGTCCCCTCTGCTCCTGTCACTAGTGTCTGACCCCGGGTCAGCAGAGCGGGTGCTGGCGACTCAGAAGAGGAAGGTGTCCAGCCCAACCCACTCCTCCAACGGCCACTACCCCTCAGACACCTCCCCCAGCCCCTTGAAGAAGAAGAAAAAACCTGGAGCCGTCCACAGCAACAACAAAGACCAGGTGGGGTGGAGGGGGGGGGGGTGTAGTTTGTGACTGTGTGTGTGTGTATGTGTGCACCTGTGCATGACTGATTGTGCACCTGTGCATGACTGATTGTGCTTCCAGGTTTAAATGAAAGACACTGCTGTGGTCGGATGCATTTGGTCATATCCCAAAAATGTCTACCATGTATTGATGATTGACTATTAAGATGATTTATCTGTCTGCTGATTAATCATGATAACTGTTTATAGAGTAGAATACTTTTAAAATTACTTTTCTAAACTGCCTTTTTTGGAAAGAGTAGATATGCTTGCCAAATATGTTTGTTTGTGTTGTGAATGCTTTGTTTTACATGTATGACATGATTTAACCCCAAGCCAAAACTTTTGAATTCAGTTCTACTGACAATGAACATGTCACACATTCTGAACAGTCACATAGATATGTGCTGACTAGTATTGTGTCTTGTTCACTGATTGGCTGATGTGGGTTGATGTGGTGTCAAGCATGATACCCAACACAAAACTGGTTATTGGTCGACCAGGGAAAGTCGTTAACGAAATTGTACATTGCAAGTCTGACAACATAAAAAGATGACAATAACACAAACTTCCGGTTTAGATCAAGAAGAATGACATCGCTATCGTATTGGCCTACATTGATATTGACTAGACCAACTAAACAGTCTTGTGTTTGGTGCCTGCCTTATTTTGCCTTACATGTTGCTTATTACCCTGCCTTACTTGCCACTTTGTGATTATCTGTGTGTTTCTGTTGCACTGCACCTTTTGTGTTTTGTTTTCTGCGTGTGTTTTGAAACCCGCCCCCTGTTTCTCTTGCCTGCATTTCAGTCAGAACTAAGACATGGTCCCTTTTACTATGTGAAGCAGTCATCACTCACCACAGACCCTGTTGATGTTGTCCCGCAGGACAGCAGGAATGACTTCTACTGCTGGCTGTGCCACCGCGAGGGCCAGGTGCTCTGCTGTGAGCTCTGCCCGAGGGTGTACCACGCCAAGTGCCTCAAACTGCCAGCAGAGCCCGAGGGTGACTGGTTCTGTCCAGAGTGTGAGGTACTCACTCACGTGTGTGCCGTGCGTGTGGGTGTGTAGGTGTATATACGTGTGAAAGCGGTATGTGAGTGTTCCAGGCACATTCTCGCTTAACCACTAGCTTAATGTCCGCTTGCTCTTTGGGGTGTCAGGTGATGGGGTTGGAGGCATGCTTGGGGTCAATTCCAATTGGACTCTGCATTCTAGTAAAAAATAAAAATAAACATATTATCCTATAATAATGGTACTACACGTGGTACTTCCTAATTATTGAATTTAAATGGAATGGACCCCAGGCCTGTTTAGATGGGGCTAACATAAAGTGGGCAGGATCTTTATTGTCCCTCTCTAGATGGATGTTGCCTCCTATGAGGACTAGTACCACAGTCTCCTATAGATTATGACATACTGTAGATGCATAGTTAATAGCCAGCCCAGCGACCTACTGTGAGTGGTTGTGTTTACCCAGCTACTATTTGTCAATGGTACATTGTCCTGACTTCTTAATTTTTCTAGAAAATCACAGTAGCAGAGTGCATAGAGACACAGAGCAAGGCCATGACTATGCTAACGATAGACCAGCTGTCCTACCTGCTGAAGTTTGCCCTCCAGAAGATGAAACAGCCGGGGGTAAGTTAGTGAAAGTCTCTCTCATGCCCTCTAGGTGCCCACTGTGGGCTAGAGATGGGTCTATCGCTTCTGTTGTTTATGAGAGTTGAACTAATACTTATTTCTTCTGTGGGCAGACTGAGCCCTTCTGGAAGCCTGTGGCTCTGGAGCAGCACCCTGACTATGCTGAGTACATATACCACCCAATGGACCTCGCAACACTAGAGAAGGTACCATTACATTCACATTTCAGTCATTTAGCAGACGTTTATCAATTCCCGACTTGGAGCCCTCTAAATAGCAAGGCAATGATGAGCTTTTTGAGTCTATAAATCGTGGTCTACAGATAATACAGTGCCTTCAGAAAGTATTCACAAGCCTTCATTTCTTTACACATTTTGTTGTGTTGCCTGAATTTTAAATTGATTACGTTTAGATTTTGTCACTGGCCTACCCAAAATAACCCATAATGTCAAAGTGGAATTATGTTTTAAGAAATGTTTACTAATTAATAAAAAATGAAAAGCTAATATGTTTTGACTAAGTATTCCACCCATATGTTATGGCAAGCCTAAATACACTGAACAAAAATATAAACGCAACCATTTCAATTCATATCAATCAATTGAAATAAATAAGTTAGGCCCAAATCTATGGGTTTCACATAGGTAGGAGGGTTGATCAGAAAACCAGTCTGGTGTAACCACCATTATGCAGTGCATATAATTGATCTGGCTGTTGATTGTGGCCTGTGGAATGGCTGTGTGAAGTTGCTGGATATTGGCGGGAACTGGAACACGCTGTCGATCCAGAGCATCCCAAGCATGCTCAATGGATGACATGTCTGGTGAGTATGCAGGCCATGGGACATTTTCAGCTTCCAGGAATTCAGCTTCCAGATCCTTGTGACATGGGACGGTGGATGAATAGCATGACAGTGGGCCTCAGGATCTCGTCACAGCATCTTGGTACATTCAAATTGCCATCTATAAAATGCAATTATGTTCATTGTCCGTAGCTTATGCTTGCCCATACCATAACCCCACCGGCACCATGGGGCACTCGCTGTCTGCCATCTGCCCGGTACAGTTGAAACCTGGATTCTTTCATGAAGAGCACACTTTTTCAGCGTGCCAGTGGCCATCGAAGGTGACCTTTTGCCCACTGAAGTTTGTTACTACGTCAAACTGCAGTCAGGTCAAGACCCTGGTGACGACGACAAGCAGATTGAGCTTCCCTGAGACGATTTCTGACAGTTTGTGTAGAAATTCTTTGGTTGTGCAAACCTACAGTTTCATCAACTGTCCAGGTGGCTTGTCTCAGACCATCCCGTAGGTGAATAAGCCTGATGTGGAGGTCCTGGGCTGGTGTGGTTACACGTGGTTTGCGGTTGTGAGGCTGGTTGGACGTACTGCCAAATTCTCTAAAACAACGTTGGAGGTGGCTTATGGTAGAGAAATTAACAGAATTATCTGCCAACAGCCCTTGTGGACATTCCTGCAGTCAGCATGCCAATTGCACACTCCCTCAAAACCTGAGACATCTGTGGCATTGTGTTTGACAAGACTGCACATTTTAGAGTGGACTTTTATTATCCCCCAGCACAGGGTACACCTGTGTAATGATCATGCTGTTTAATGATCTTTTTTATATGCCACACCTGTCAGGTGGATGGATTAGCTTGACAAAGTAGAAATGCTCACTAACGGGGATGTAAACAAATTTGTGCACAAAATTTGAGAGAAATAAGCATATTGTTTTGTGCATATTGAAAAGTTCTGGGATCTTTTAGTTCAGCTCATGAAACATGGGACCAACACTTTACATGTTGCATTTATGTTTTTGTTCAAGATATGTTCAGGAGTAAAAATTGTAAACAAGTTGCATGGACTTACTCTGTGTGCAATAACAGTTTTTAACAAGATATTTTAATGACTATCTCATCTCTGTACACATACAATTATCTGTAAGGTCCCTCAGTCGAGCGGTGTATTTCACAACACAGATTCAACCACAAAGACCAGGGAGGTTTTCCAATGCCTTGCAAGGAAGGGCACCACCGATTTGGTAGATGGGTAAAAATAAAGCAGATTGAATATCTCTTTGAGCATGGTGAAGTTATTAATTACACTTTGGATGGCATATCAATACACCCAGTCACTACAAAGATACCAGAGTCCTTCCTAACTCAGTTGCTGGAGAGGAAGGAAACTGCTCAGAGATTTCACCATGAGACCAATGGTGATTTTAAAATGGTTACAGTATGGCTGGGCGATATGGCCTGAAACGTATCTTTAAAAAAAAAAACGATATCTACATTTAAAAAATATTTTCTCTAAATAAACTTTGTTGTACAATTAAAGGTCAAATACATTGCATTTAAAACAGTCAAAAATAAGCTAATGAATTCAGAGCTTGTGAAATTATACCTAGACTGAATATCTGCCTTCCACAACTATAAATCAAATCAAATTGTATTGGTCACATACACGTTTTAGCAGTTTGTTATTGCAGGTGTAGAGAAATGCTTGTGTTTTTAGCTCCGACAGTGCAGTAATATCTAACAATTAATGTCTAAGACGCACTAATAGTTTAATTACTTTATCAAAATAGTTGTACCTACTGTTTTTCTTATGATCACTGATCTGGCTTTCAGGTGTGTCTATAAAATGTACTTTTTGTTACATTTAACCAGAACCATGCATAATGTACATTCACTAACAATGTAGCAGGTATTATAGTCAATTAACACCAATCTCATAAATAATCTCTCAAGCACAAGCCTGGGTGCTAGTGAGAAGTCAGCTGATATTTATATTTTAAGTTTAGCCAACTTGGATCAAAGATAGAATTTCACAAGCTCTGAATTCAGTTAACAAGGCAAAATAGTTTAATTGTTATGAACACACCCTTCTGTCCATCTCCAACTGTTTGAACAGCATGTTAGTCTGTCCACTTTGTTCAGATGTTGAAATCAAGTGGCTTACCTTATTTCTCAGAATGAGTTGCCAATTCCTTATATAATTGTTTTATGCTTATTGCAGATTTATAAAACAGTCATCCAAATAGCTAGTATAACAATATTTGACAAAAATGCTGCTAGAGATACGTGGTACCATAATGTGGGCGAGACAAACTGAGCATACATTTTCTAGAATGAATGTTCATTGGTACATCTGTTTTAGTAGTGTTGGCTCTTGCTTGAGATTTGAAGAGTTGAAACAATCAGGGTATGGTTCAAAAGATTAACTTCTCTATTACAGTAAAATAATGTCTCAATATGTTTCAGTGTCCATATGACCGATTCTGTTGGATCGAACCTCAAATGCAAATGGCGAGTTAAAACCGTTTTGTCAGAGAGGTAGAAGTGATCTCTCATCTTTGTTGTTATGGTAGGGGGAGTGGCTTGGGAGAAAGAGACAAACCGAGAGGTTTCACTCTTGCCAAAATCTGTCAAAATATGCCCAAAGTGTTTCTAACACAAGGCCAAATATACACTGGAGTTGCTTAGAAAGACAACATTGAATGTTCCTGATTGGCCTAGTTACAGTGTTTTATTTTTTATTTTATTTATTTCACCTTTATTTAACCAGGTAGGCTAGTTGAGAACAAGTTCTCATTTTTACAACTGTGACCTGGCCAAGATAAAGCATAGCAGTGTGAACAGACAACAACACAGAGTTACACATGGAGTAAACAATAAACAAGTCAATAACACAGAAAAAAAATAGTCTATATACACTGTGTGCAAAAGGCATGAGGAGGTAGGCAAATAACTACAATTTTGCAGATTAACACTGGAGTGATAAATGATCAGATGGTCATGTGCAGGTAGCGATACTGGTGTGCAAAAGAGCAGAAAAGTAAATAAATAAAAACAGTATGGGAATGAGGTAGGTAAATTGGGTGGGCTATTTACCGATGGACTATGTACTGCTGCAGCAATCGGTTAGCTGCTCAGATAGATTTTCAAGGCGATTAAAAAAAATGCTATGGCAAGACTTAAATTGTTGTTTGGAAATGATCAACAACCAACTTTGACAAGAGTTTGAAGAATCTTAAAAATGTCTAAATCCATGTTTTCACTTTGTCATTATGAGGTATTGTATATAGATGGGTGAGGAAAAAAGGCAGTAAGAGTTGGGCCAAGTTTTTGATTTTTTTTAAACATAGCGTTGTTTAAATATTCCCCATGTAATGTTAATGGGCGCTAACATAGCTGCCATAGATTTTTGTCATGTAAATGCTTCATTATGCAGAAACATTAAAGCGTCAATCAGCAGTTAAAACAATAAAGCGTACTCACCACCATTGTTTCGGTAAAAAGCAGGGGGGGGATGGGGCTGGAGAAATGTAACCACTCTCAAATTCAAAGACAGAGCTATGGCTACAAGGACTGACCATCCATGATATCAAAATTATAGTTTTAACCATGTTTTTTGGCTATACAGTGTTTGTTTACATTTACTTTGTTTACAAACATTGGAGTAAACAAGCTTATATTTTGGGTTCTGATGGGGAACGATAGTTGAACTTAGCTCATGATCCATTTATAAATTATGCTCTTCAAGAATCAATAGGTACATAATAGTATTAAGTCCAAAAATGGATGTAGCAATTGCTTATCGCCACTTTTAATGGCCCAACCATTGAGATCCTATTAAATTATTCTAAATCCTAGTTCAATGGGCCCAACTCTCTAAATACATGGCTCTGGTGTAATCAAATCATATTTTTCTCTGCTATATTGGTAGAATATGAAAAAGAAAATGTATGGCTGCACAGAATCCTTTTTGGCTGACATGAAATGGATCTTACACAACTGCATCATCTACAATGGAGGTAGGTCAAAAACACATGTTTAAGACAGTTTCCTCACTATACTGCTTGCAACATGCTTTGGAAATAAAACTTGGCTCTTACAAACATGTTTGTTCCAGGAAATCACAAACTAACAGCAACAGCAAAGGTTGTTGTGAAGATCTGTGAACATGAAGTGAGTATCATTTTTACATGATGACTGAAATGCCATTCAGTTATGTGTTTTGTTTTCTCCTTTCTAAATGTATTTCAGTAATGTGGAAAATGCTGTTTTTTTCAGGTGAATGAAATTGAGGTCTGTCCGGAGTGCTACCTGTCCTCGTGCCAAAAGAGGGACAACTGGTTTTGCGAGCCATGTGTAAGACAAATGTTTCCTCATCTTCTTTTGCAAAGGACATTTTATGGATATAAATGTAAATGTTTGTCCTGTGACTTAAGGTCACAATTCTGTTTGTCCTGAAGACAAATGTAGATTAACCTAAATGTAATGTTTCAAATCTCAAAAATACTCTTTACAACACAGGTAAAGTCTTTGCGAATCATATTCCTCTGTTTGTGTTTATGTTGTTTTATCTAACCGTGACCCCCGGTCTGTCCCCCCTCTCAGGGTCACCCACACCCCCTGGTATGGGCAAAGTTGAAGGGCTTCCCCTTCTGGCCAGCCAAAGCACTACGGGAGAAGGATGGACAGGTGGACGCACGCTTCTTTGGACAGCATGACCGGTGAGCCTTGCTATTTAATGAAAGTGGCGGATGGAAGCGAAGCATTCGTATGGTATTGGACTCCTCTGAAGGTAATCATAGGTCTCTCTGCTTATCCTACTCCTAACTTGTCTCCCTGTGTTTTTTTCTCTGCAGGGCGTGGGTTCCCATTAACAATTGCTACCTCATTTCCAAGGAGATTCCCTTCTCTGTGAAGAAGACCAAGAGCATCTTCAACAGCGCCATGCAGGAGATGGAGGTCTATGTGGAGAACATCCGCAAGAAGTTTGGGGTGTTCAACTACGCCCCCTTCCGCACCCCCTACACGCCCAACAACCAGCTTCAGATGCTGCTGGACCCAGCCAACCCCGACGCAGGGACCGTGAAGACGGAGAAACCTGACAAGATGCGCTTCAACTTCGACATGACCGCATCTCCCAAGATGCTCTTGGGCAAGAGCTCTCTGTCGAGCGGGATGGGGCGGAGGATCTCTCTCACGGACATGCCTCGCTCTCCCATGAGCACCAACTCGTCTGTACACACAGGTTCTGACGTGGAGCAGGATGGGATGGAGAGAGGGCCTAGGAACCCCCCATTCCACTACAGCGCTGGGGAGGATTCTATGGACTATACTGGTAATTAACATGCTCCTGAATCATATAACTATATAACGCATCATATAACTAACTAACACCGTATAGTCGCATTCAAAACACAGGTTAGGATCAAGACTCAAACCATTTGTGGAGGTTAAAGTGTTATGCGTTATTGCCTCAGCATCCCCTGCCTCAGTGAAGATGGGCCATGCAGGCAGCATGACGGGCAGCCCCAAGCCCTTCTCCCCTGGTCTGGTGCCCAAACAGGAGAGGGCCCCAGGCACAGGCAGCATCCTCAATCTCAACCTGGGTGAGTCCCATCTAACCCCACCCCCTTATGTAGCACCTTGTCTTGTGCTGTCTGTTTGGTTAGGGCAGGGTTGGGTAAACTACGGCCCGGCGGGAGGCTCGAGTATAGATTTTTTGCATTTTATTTTGGGTTATAATTAGTAAATTATTATTTGGAGTAAAAAAAATAAAAAATATTTAAAAAACACACTCCGCACCTGAACGTCTAAAACTATATAGTATGTACAAATTATTATATATTTTCAAATTACTTCCCATTTTCTGGCCCGCAAATTGATTTTGACATTTAAAAAAAGAATCCCGATGTGGCCCTTGAGCCTAAATGTTTTCCCACCCCTGGGTTAGGGGTTATGTTTTGGTTGAGTTTTAGTGTCAGGGTTCATAAGGTCATGAAAAGTCATGGAATTTTTAAATGATGTTTTCCAGGCCTGGAATGTTTTAGGAAAATGATCAAATCCAAAAAGTTTTTGAAAAGTCATGGAAATTAATTAAATAATTTCTGTTAATGTAAATAATTTAGGCACAGTTTTTTAAAATATTTTACATAAAATAAACATAGTAGACAGGATCAGAATATGACACTTCAGTGCATGTGTGTGTGTGCGCAAGCGTCACCTGCATGTGTGTGAGTGTGCCTTGCTCAAGGAGGGAGACAGCCGGACATTACATTCCCTCTATGATTGCAGCAGTAGTAGGCCTCGCCTATAAAATATGATAGAGAACAGACTAATTGGGTAGCCAATTCAAAACATATATTGTAGCCTGGCCAGTTAACTAGAGAGATAACTGTTTAGTTGTTATTAGTCATGTCCCAGAAAACGTTCCACCTACACTTGCGAATAAGGCCATAAAAAGTGTCATACAGATTATTAATTTAAATGATTATTTTTGACAAAACTAACAATTAACTTTGTCATTGTATTAGTTGGGATTCTTTTTCATCTCGATGAATCGAGTCATGTTAATCAAAATAATAATGTGTGAATTGTGATCAGTAGTTTTATGAACTGGTTTTGTAGATACTTCCAGTTGATTTGGGCATTCGATGTATGAGACATTGCAAGTCAATAGATACTAATCAGCCTGCAAAGTAAACACTTCTAAGGTAGCTAAGAGAAACATGACTAAACTAGAAAAGGTGAATTTCCTGAAGAAAATGTGTGGGCTTGTTTCAACTGAATAAAAATATTAGTAACCGACCATACAGTTAGCCATTTGATCTTTGGTATATTGAAGGAGCACATTATTGTATGAAGGTATAAAACAAATTTGGTTGCAATGTTTTACATCAAGGGTGGTCAACCATCATCCAGGAGAACTACTGGGTGTGCAGGCTTTTGTTCCAGTCCCCCTCTAACAAAACACATTTGATAAATGAACATTTATGTGTATGATCCAGTACCTCTCCAGACTGAGGGAAAGGGGGATACCTAGTCAGTTGCACAACTTAATGCATTCAACCGAAAATCTGTCTTCCTCATTTAACCCAACACCTCGGATTGACCCCATGTGTATTATTCAGTTGCCTAATAGGTATTCTACTTGGTGGGGTGGGTTAAGTGCCTTGCACAACAACAGGAAATGGTACATGAGATCAGAGAGCAGCTTCCCAGTGTCGGTACTACATTTATGCTTACTTCTTTTGTACATAGTGACGCCACAAATTGTTGGTCATGGAAATTTGGTTAAAAGTAATAGAGAAGTCATGAATTTCCATCTGTCAAAATGTTTATGAAACCTATAGTGTTGTTTGTCACAGATCGTGTGAAGGCTGAGATGGACCTGAAGGAGCTCAGTGAGACAGTACAGCATCAACAACAACAACAGGGGTCATCACTCCTCCTCACCACCCCCAAGAGACCCATGAGGAGCCTGGACAAGACCATCGAGAGCTGCAAGGCCCAACTAGGTACACACATACTTTCACACACCATCCATGAATTGTGTCTAGAGCAGGGATTGGCAACTCTAGTCCACGGGGCCAGAGTGGTGTCACCCTTTTTCCCCATCTCTAGCAAACACAGCTGATTTAAACTAATTGCATTCTAAGCTCATTATTGGAGTCAGATGTGTTAGCTGGGGCTGGGGCAAAAGTGTCAGGTCCCAGAGGACTGGAGTTGCCCATCCCTAGTCTAGAGGAACAAATTTGAAGACCTATAAATGATACGCTCATGTTCATCATGTATTCATTCTATGATTTATATGTGGTTTCTTTATCCCTGTGCAGGCATTGATGAGATCTCTGAGGATGTATATAAGGGCGTGGAACACAGTGACTCTGAGGATTCTGAAAAGTCAGACTCCAGCAACAGCGAGTACATTAGCGACGAGGATCACAGACCGAAGAGCGCCGCCCATGACAACAAGGACAAAGCAGAGAGGGAGTCTAGAAAGAGGCCCAAGGCAAGCACACCGGTAGAGGACAAGGGGGCAGTCACAGGGACCAGGGATAAAAAAAACTCTGAAGCCCTGCTCAAAGACAGACATGGCAGCAATGGTCCAGAGAGAGATTCCCGGGAGAAGCCCACGACTCCCCAGACTCAGCCCCCCACAGACAGGCCCAAGGCCCTAGAGGTGGGTAGGGCAGGCGCACCCCGGGCCCTTGCTGGCCCAGACCAGGACTCCGACTCAGAGAGGGAGCTGGTGATTGACCTGGGGGATGAGCAGGGGGGGCAGAGACCGTAAGAGAGCCAGGAGGGAGCCAGGGTCTGTAGCCGCTAAGCCCACGAAGGAGCCCCCTGGCACCAAGCTGGAAGGTGAGGGCTCATTTCAAGTCTTGTTTATTTTGTTTTGTGTACTCTAGTTGCTTTGTATGATAATTTTTTGAGAGACTGAGGCTTAAAGGCAAAATACAGTTTGTCTGTCTTTATTTAATCAATGTTTTTTTTCTCTCTGACCAGGTAAATTCCCCACCATATTGACCCCCCCTCTAGCCTCTGCCACCTTGTCCAACCCCAAAGACCCCAGTCAGCCCCTCATCAACCCCACACTCAACCTGTCCTCTAGCCAGCCCAACACGGCCTTCACCACCCCCCCCCTGCAGCTCCCACCCCAGCCACCACCCTCTCCTCCACAGCTGCCTCAGCCCAGTCGGCAGCGAAGAAACAGCGCCCCCTGCTGCCCAAAGAGACAGCTCAGGCAGTGCAGAGGGCAGTGGTGTGGAACCCCGCCAACAAGTTCCAGACGTCCTCCCAGAAGTGGCCCATGCAGCAGGAGGAGCAGCCGGCTGGGCCAAACCAGACACAGGTTCCTGTTCCTGTCCAGGCTCCGACGCAGGCACAGACACGCAGCCCACAGCAGGTCCAGTCACAGCAGCAGTTGCAGGCATCCTCCAGTACACGTTACCAGACCAGACAGGCAGCAAAAGGTACATAGAAACCCAGTCCACTAAACACAACTCTCCAAACTCTGTAAACGCATACACAATTATCTCATATTAGTTCATATGAGCTGAATTGTAGTTTTCTTTCATTCCTCATTCCTCTTTTCTTCTGTGGTTTGCAGCCGTGCAGCCTAAAGATGGTCCCCAGACCTCAACCTCATCAGTTACCTTGGTCACCTCTGGTGCCTCCTCCACCTCTTCCTCCTCTTACCTGGCAGGAGACTTCCAGATCCCCACAGCTTCAGCAGATGTGGCAGCTGACATCGCAAAGTACACCAGCAAAGTGAGTTAGCCTGATGCTATATGTCTAAACAGAATAAATAGATGGAAACTTTACAGGGGAAAGTTTATTGATTCACAGATTATATTGATATGGAAAGTTACCCTGACTGTGATCAATCTGTGAATTGTTATAATCTCACCTGATCTCTTCAGATGATGGACACGATTAAAGGGACGATGACAGAAATCTACAACGACCTTTCCAAAAGCACTTCAGGAAACACAATTGCAGAGGTGAGTGCTGCTGAAGAGACTTTTGGTTGAGTCTGTAACATAAGTAAACTTCTCTCCTGTCTCACTGCATTGTGATAACTGTTGAATATTTTTGCCCAGATCCGGCGGCTGAGGATAGAGATAGAGAAGCTTCAGTGGCTACATCAGCAAGAGCTGTCGGAGATGAAACACAATCTTGGTTTGTTATACTTGCCCTTTCCTTAAAAATATAATCATCTTTTAGGTTGGTATCAATGTGAGTGTACAAAATAATAAGAACACCTTCCTAATATTGAGTTGTACCGCCCCTTTGCCACCAGAACAGCCTCAATTCGTCAGGGCTTGGACTCTACAAGATGTCTAAAGCGATCCACAAAGATGCTGGCACATGTTGACGCCATTGCAAGTTAGCTGATGGCCTTTGTGTGGTGGACCATTCTTGATACATACAGGGAACTGTGGAACGTGAAAGACCCAGCAGCGTTGCAGTTCTTTACACAAACCGGTGCGCCTGGCACCTACCACCATATCTCAATGCTTAAAAATCCTCCCCTTCATCTATACTGATTTGAAGTGGATTTAATAAGTGACATCAATAAGGGATCATAGCTTTCACCTAAATTCACCTGGTCAGTCTATGTCATGGAAAGAGGGATCCCTAGTCAGTTGTCCAACTGAAATGTGTCTTCTGCATTTAACCCAACACCTCTGAATCATAGAAGTGCGGGGGGCTGCCATAATCGACATCCACGTCTTTAGCGCCCGGGGAACAGTGGGTTAACTGCCTTTCTCAGGGGCAGAACGACAGATTTTTACCTTGTCAGCTTGGGGATTCGATTCAGGAACCTTCCGCTTACTGGCCCAACGCTCTAACCATTCCTAATGTTTTGTACATGTACGTTTGTCTTTGTCAGCCAATTCATATGTGTATGAGATTGACTAATGTGTTATCTTATCTATGTGTTTCTAATATTTTAATAATGCAAGTGTGTGCATTATAGCTGTTTTTCTAATATACTCATTCAATGCATGTGTTGTAGGAATTTTATAAAACACATGGATAGTACACATTTTTATCCATGTGTTACATTCATATTCATTCATTATATTTGATATCAAGTGAATTCTATTCATAGATTTTCTAAATGTGTCCTGTCATGTCCTGTAGAGCTGACTATGGCAGAGATGAGGCAGAGTCTGGAGCAGGAGAGGGAGCGTCTGGTGGCGGAGGTGAAGAAGCAGATGGAGGTGGAGAAACTGCAGGCAGTGGATGAGACCAAGAAGAAGCAGTGGTGTGCGAACTGCAGGAAGGAGGCCATCTTCTACTGCTGCTGGAACACCAGCTACTGTGACTACCCCTGCCAGCAAGCCCACTGGCCAGAACACATGAAGTCCTGCACACAGTCAGGTAAAATAATAATTTAGTTATTACACACACAAAAGATGTAATTTGCACCAAAAATGTCCTATGCGCCAACATTTCTGAAAAACCCCACACCAGGGTTTCTTCTTGATTATAAAGGCGCTTAGTAGATGGGCATTTACAAATCTCTTCAAAGAGCTGAGATTTCTTTTTGCAGTTTTAAAACTAATTTCCTGCAGTTCTACATATGCTGGCATGGAGCTGAGAAGAAATGTTGCAGTTTTCAAGCTAGTTTCCTGCAATTATATGCATTTTTACATGGATAATGCAGTGTTATTTTGCTCAAACATGATAACTAAATGAATACTAAACTCAGCAAAAAAAGAAACGTCCTCTCACTGTCAACTGCGTTTATTTTCAGCAAACTTAACATACAGTATTTAGTCAGCCACCAATTGTGCAAGTTCTCCCACTTAAAAAGATGAGAGAGGCCTGTAATTTTCATCATAGGTACAGTTCAACTATGACAGACAAAATGAGAAAAAAAATCCAGAAAATCACATTGTAGGATTTTTAATGAATCTATTTGCAAATTATGGTGGAAAATAAGTATTTGGTCACCTACAAACAAGCAAGATTTCTGGCTCTCATAGACCTTCTTCTTTAAGACCTCTAGTGACTCCCCATCCCGCATGCGGGAGCGTAATCATCGACTGACACCGTGTAAGGTATAAAAGATCGGTGAAGAATCCAGCTATGAACTGGTCCGTTTGTTACATTTTGGTGAGGCTCATGGGAGACTGCGGCCACATTACCATAACACTGTTTATATAATAGCCTCAGATATGAGGTTCACATCTAATTGTTATATAAGATGATTGAGTGAGGATAATACTACTTTGTAAAATTGTGTAATGTGATGTTGGACAGTTTAATGAAGGAAACTCCCAATTCCCTTTTGAGTTGAACTAAATCAGAGAACCACCCAGTTAGGGTTAGGCATCCTGGGACAGCCCCTTTTCTGCAATTCCGAATAAGAAGTTCTCAGTAGACCATGTTTTCCTCCATTACGAAGGGACAAAGGTTGCAGACCATTGCTGAATCTTTTAACCATACCAGTCTTTGATATTAAATACTAGTCTGCAGCTAGGAATTCGGTATCATTGAACGCGAAGAACGACAACAGCCGAAACATCCATTCTACAACAACATGAATGAATGTCGATCTGAACTATACCCTCTAACAACGACAGAGAGAGAGAGAGAGGACGAAAACTCTCCAACAGAAACTAACTTTTCAACACACTGAGCGTAAATATATATATTGATTGCAATTGTTCCCGAATGAGTGAGCGTTCATGTGCAAAGGATTAGCATTTCAATTGTTATAATTATTAATTAGTGACTTCTCAGTCGACCCCCACTTACCTTTTGTGTAACAAGCCGCCATGCCAGTTTAGCCCGCTGGGGGCACATTCCCCTATCATTTCTTGTAACCAAATTTACTTTGTTTGTTTGTGTGCACTTCTGTGATTGTTTAGTTAGTTAATAAATAATTGATTTAAGACAATTGATGTATGGATGACTCATAGTGAAGACTGCGTTCGTGCAGATAACCAACCATTTACGACGTTTGGAATGAGCCTAACGTGAGGTAAAATAAATCATTCATTAATCAGAAGACTATTGACCAGATATGAAAATATCTTTGGTGCCCTGTCTTCCTAGTTAATTACAGTTACATGATTAATCAGTTTAATCTCGTAATACTAATTACAGAGGATCTTTGATAAAAACTAAGTCTTCAATTTAATTATAGTAAAGACACGACAGTTGAAATATGCTCTCTTTGTTTACGGAGGTGCTATCGTCAGATAATAGCATTGTTTGCTTTCGCCGAAAAGCCTTTTTGAAATATGACATGTTGGCTGGATTCACAACAAGTGTAGCTTTAATTTGCTGTCTTGCATGTGTGATTTAACGAGTTAGATTTTTTTATAGTAATTTATTTGAATTTGGCGCTCTGCATTTTCCCTGGCTTTTGGCCAGATGGGATGCTAGCGTCCCATATATCCCAGAGAGGTTAAGTACTGTAGTGCATCTCCTCATATTTGCCAGTTCTTGCTGTGAGATGTTACCCCACTCTTCCACCAAGGTACCTGCAAGTTCCCAGACATTTCTGGGGGGAATGGCCCTAGCCCTCAACCTTCGATCCAACAGGTCCTAGACGTGCTCAATGAGATCGAGATCCGGACTCTTCGCTGGCCGTGGCAGAACATTGACTTTCCTGTCTTGCAGGAAATCACGCACAGAACGAGCAGTATGACTGGTGGCATTGTCATGCTGGAGGTTCATGTCAGGATGAGCCTGCAGGAAGGCTACCATATGAGAGAGAAGGATGTCTTCCCTGTAACGCACAGCGTTGAGATTATCTGCAATGACAACAAGCTTAGTCCGATGATGCTGTGACAAACCTCCTCAGACCATGACGAACCCTCCACCTCCAAATCGATCCCGCTCCAGAGTACAGGCCTCTGTAATGCTCATTTCTCATTCCTTCGACGATAAACGCGAATCCGACCATCACACCCGGTGATGCCAGTCCTGTCTGGTCCAGCGACGGTGGGTTTGTGCCCATAGGCGACGTTGTTGCTGGTGATGACCTGCCTTACCACAGGCCTACAAGCCCTCAGTCCAGCCTCTCTCAGCCTATTGTTGACAGCACTGATGGAGGGATTGTGTGTTCCTGGTGTAACTCGGGCAGTTGTTGCCATCCTGTACCTGTCCTGCAGGTGAGATGTTCAGATGTAACGATCCCTGTAGCGCTGTCTGAGGCGTCTCATAGTACGGACATTGCAATTTATTGCCCAGGCCACATCTGCAGTCCTCATGCCTCCTTGCAGCATGCTTCAGGCACATTCACGCAGATGAGCAGGGACCCTGGACATCTTTCTTTTGGTGTTTTTCAGAGACAGTAGAACGGCCTCTTTAGTGTCCGAAGTTTTCATAACTGTGACCTTAAGACACTAACAGCTTACAGAAGGTAGGCAATTAACGACCGTTCCACAGGTGCATGATCATTAATTGTTTATGGTTCATTGAACAAGCATGTGAAACAGTGTTTACACCTTTTACAATGAAGATCTGTGAAGTTATTTGGATTTTTACGAATTGTCTTTGAAAGACAGGGTCCTGAAAAAGGGACGTTTCTTTTTTTGCTGAATTTATCAAATTCATTTGTTTTGGGAATTGAATTCTGCCTGACTGTCTATATTAGCCAAAAATGGCATCTGCCGATGTTTAGTTTAACGCCCGATTTGCAAAACCGATGTCAAAGCTGACGTGCATACCTATATAATGAAGGTACATGATGTAATGATGCCACGTAAAAAATGTGCGCTATACGTGCAACACAGCATTCCTAAACAAGCTCACAATGTCTGCTGTGTGGATCGAGCAGGCAACAAGTCAAGCAGTCATTTGAAAGAGTAATAACATTTCAGCAATACAACTCAAAGGCGAAATCCATTAAAGCCAAGATAATGAAATTCATTGCCCTTGTCAATCAACTGTTTTCTGTCGTGGGTGATGTTGGCTTTTGCCTACTGGTTGAGCACTGGTTAACACTACCAAGTGTGCTATTTTTCAGATGTTGCCCTGCCGAAGTTACACAGTAATAGTGTCACTGCTATTATCTTCACGACACCCAAACGGAGTTCCATAGTATGTATATTTGTGTGTCAAATATATACAGTAGCACTGTCAAAGCTGTACAACAAAGTCAGCAAACACCGGCCATGAACAATGTGTTTACAATACCGCTTTGGTAATAAAGCATCATTTGTTCGACCTCAACTTCTGGGGTAGCTAGCTTTAGCTTGGTACCTAGCTAGCACCAATACAACCAGCCTGAAAACAATGACCAGTAGAAACTGCAGTCATTTTCATTATTCTTAGCAATGATTTAGGAATCCTTGTGAGTAAGTATTTGCTAGGTTGTCACTTGTTTGCCTATTGAAATTGAACTTCAGTTCATGAAAATAAATAGCTAGCCAGCTACTGAACCCTGGTGCCCAAAGCTAACGTTATAAGCAGCCAGCTAGCTTCATCTGGCTAGTGAGGCTCGACCGGACAGGGTTATGTGTTGTGAAGCTAGCCACAATAAGGATTAGGCACAATAGTGGAATTTGCAGTTTGCCTTCAAAATAGAGGTATGTCATTGACAGTGAAGCAAATAAATACAAATAGTAGAATTATGCCTTTTATTTTTAATTCTAACTGCAAAGTCCACTATTGTGGCTAATCCTTATTGTGACTAGCTTCACATAGATGGGTCCGATCACCATTAATCAAATATGAACTGTCTTATAAATTAGGGTAATTTTAGATGATGACACCTAACTATAGCTACTGAAACAGATTGTCGTTTTGCTATGTTTTTGGGGAAGAACATTTTTCGTGTTCATTAGCTTTTTTTTAATGACCAACACTGTAGGTGCGTGAGACAACTTTACCAGCATCATAGCATACGTATTGATGAATCCTTGTGACATATGAAATATGAGTCAGTGTAATCAATATGTAATAACTACATAAAAAATGCATGAAATTATTATGTGACGTGCAGTCATATTCAGGTCCTGTTTGGTCAACAAACTTATTTGACACGTCAAATAGTGTTAAATAGTGTATTTGTTTTGACACGCAAAGACCCAAACGTTGTTTCATAGAAATCCTGATTGAGAATGAAACGACTGAACAAATTAACAACTTAACAACACAGCAAGTGAAAAAAATAAGTTTTGATGATGTTTTACTGGTAATGGGGACATACGTAAATGCCAACAAAAACACTTTTTGGTCAGTGTGTGTGTGTGTGTGTGTGTGTGTGTGCAACATTTATTTAACTAGGCAAGTCAGTTAATTTAAGAACAAATTATTATTTACAATGACGTCCTACCCCGGCCAAACCCGGACGACGCTGGGCCAATTGTGTGACGCCCTATGGGACTCCCAATCACGGCCGGATGTGATTCAGCCTGGATTCTAACCAGGGACTGTAGTGACGCCTCTTGCACTGAGATGCAGTGCCTTAGATCGCTGCATCCATGTGTGTGTGTTTTAAGTATTTAACTGTACTAGAATGCTTTGAAGGCCACTAAAAAATGTATCGCTATCGTTTTTTTTGGCAAGGAAAATATTGGATATCGGTATCGGCCAAAAATGTTATATCGGTGCATCACTAATTGTTAGTTCTCAAAGATTATTATAGTCACAAATATATAGATTCATTTTTCCATCCCGGAAAATATATTTTAAAAAAATATATAAAATTTTGGATTTACGTGACCCGAATAAACTCTTAAGCAGCCCACCCAAGGATTACAATGGCAGAAAAGTCCCTGCTCTCGCACAAAAAAAACATACACATCGTCTTTCTCTGTATTTTACTATCTAAACTTGTATCATATCCTCCTCCCTCTGTTCCGACAGCAACAGCTTCTCAACAGGAACCAGAGGTGGAGTCAACCTCTGAACCCTCAGCCAAACCACCAGGTCCCTCTTCCAGCGACCAGCCCCCCCTCTGGTATAGCATCTGCCCCCACAGACAAAGGCTCCTCTCCTACCTGCAGCGTGGACAAGTGCAAGGACAGGGCCTCTGTTACTGTGCCCTAACCACTACACTGCACTCACACATTTTTACTCTACAATCCTACATTCTGTTAAATGTATGTATCTGTCGGAAAGGGACTAGAGGATATGTACAATAGACCAAATCTCTCTGCGACCAACTAATCTGGGAATGTCGAGCGAATCTCAGTATGACCACAGAGGCAATTAAACCACCAAACACCCTCAACCTCTCCTAGTCAGGCTCAGGGCTTTTAAATGCCATGGACACTCTTTGCATGAAGGCCTGCTCCTCTGTGATTCAGCTGACTTGTCCCGTCTCGATTTGTTTAATGTCTGCTTCGTGATCTGATATTTCAAGCCATCTTTCATCCTCTTCAAAGTCTGTGCCCTAGACTGAAGGAGTTACTTACCTTGTCCTTGTGACTGTATTTCATCTGGATGTAATACATTTTCATTACCTCTCACCTCCTTTCATCCCCATTTGATGTCCCTCTCACCACCTACCTTAACGATATAGGTATCTACAGGAGAGCCCATCAAAATATCAGACATCAAAGTTTTCTGTATTCTGACAGCACTCTTAAAGGAAAACTCCACCCCAAAACTATCTTCTGGTATTTGTTTCATTAGCCCATGGTTTATATAGTCCCAAAATGTTTTGCATGTCAGCAATCAAGTTTAAGATATGTAAATCTTAAAATACAGAAATACAGCCAGTATGATGCTGCGTATTGCATCATTTGGGTGGAATTTTCCTTTAGACAATCTTAAACTGTGATGCTGCTCTTTAAAATATACCCCAAGTCTTTATAGTTATTTGCCGACGGAAGTGAAACGGCACATTATTGTGCCAGCCATTTTTGGGACATCCAACAGATTTAAAATATAAATTCTACATTGTCAATACAGTTTAAAATATTTCATAATTTACTAAATTGTCATTAAGTTATCAAACCCTCCCCCTGTGTGTGCATTATTGGTTCATACTCATATTATATAGTAATTCAGTGTTTACATAGAATTTAACCAACTGTGATGTATAAAAATAAAAAAACATAATGGCTAAAACTGTACAATGTTTTTGTAAGAAGACACATGGACGATATTTATAGTGCTTACAACAAGCATATGAGGTTCTCTTTTTTTATATCACTGTTTGTGAATGTTCAAAATGTCTTGAAACAGCTCGACTCTGGAAAACAGTTGTATTTGAAAATGCATTATAAGACTTCCTATGAATGTCACTAGGACCCTCTGTTCAGACTGTCAGATCTATTTCTCGCGTCTACCTTCGTTTTTGTGGTTACTTCGGACTATGATAAAGCGTGTTGGAGGGTAAAGGAAACTACAAAAGTTATTATTATACTGAGCATGTTTATTTGTCCCCTTTTTTGTCTCACGTGCTCTTGTTTACATATTGTACATACAGTAAATGGATTGTTAATGTCTTAAAGAAAACAATTAAAACGGGTCTGACCAACCTGTCTTGTGAAAGTGCTTTCTTGGAATAAGTGGGCTTTGTTGCCACCTGCTGTCCTACTGGTAACAATGTTTAATGGTTTAGCTAAGTAGCATTTGTTGGTGTGCTCAAATTCAAAGCTAGGCTATACAGCGTTTGTTTTTCAATTTTATTGTTTACAAACATTGGAGTAAAACAAACTTATATTTTGGGTTCTGATGGTGGTACGACAATTGAATTTAGCTCATGAGGCATTTAAGTTATTTTGGTGTGTGTGTGTGTGTGTGTGTGTGTGTGTGTGTGTGTGTGTGTGTGTGTGTGTGTGTGTGTGTGTGTGTGTGTGTGTGTGTGTGTGTGTGTGTGTGTGTGTGTGTGTGTGTGTGGGGGGGAAAAAGTATTTAGTCAGCCACCAATTGTGCAAGTTCTCCCACTTAAAATGATGAGACAGACAAAATTTGCAAAATATGGTGGAAAATAAGTATTTGGTCACCTACAAACAAGCAAGATTTCTGGCTCTCACAGACCTGTAACTTCTTCTTTAAGAGGCTCCTCTGTCCACTCGTTACCTGTATTAATGGTACCCGTTTTAACTTGTTATCAGTATAAAAGACACCTGTCCACAACCTCAAACGGTCACACTCCAAACTCCACTATGGCCAAGACCAAAGAGCTGTCAAAGGACACCAGAAACAAAATTGTAGACCTGCACCAGGTTGGGAAGACTGAATCTGCAATAGGTAAGCAGCCTGATTTGAAGAAATCAATTGTGGGAGCAATTATTAGGAAATGGAAGACCTACAAGAGTACTGATGATCTCCCTCGATCTGGGGCTCCACGCAAGATCTCACCCCGTGAGGTCAAAATGATCACAAGAACAGTGAGCAAAAATCCCAGAACAACACGGGGGGACCTAGTAAATGACCTGCAGAGAGCTGGGACCAAAGTAACAAAGCCTACCATCAGCAAGGGCATTGAAGATGAAACGTGGCTGGGTCTTTCAGCATGACAATGATCCCAAATACACCGCCCGGGCAACGAAGGAGTGGCTTCGTAAGAAGCATTTCAAGGTCCTGGAGTGGCTTAGCCAGTCTCCAGATCTCAACCCCATAGAAAATCTTTGGAGGGAGTTGAAAGTCCGTGTTGCCCAGTAACAGCGCCAAAACATCATTGCTCTAAAGGAGATCTGCATGGAGGAATGGGCCAAAATACCAGCAACAGTGTGTGAAAACCTTGTGAAGAAAACGTTTGACCTCTGTCATTGCCAACAAAGGGTATATAACAAAGTACTGAGAAACTTTTGTTACTGACCAAATACTTATATTCCACCATATTTTGCAAATAAATTAATAAAAGATCCTACAAGGTTATTCTCTGGATTTTCTTTTTCTTATTTTGTCTGTCATAGTTGAAGTGTACCTATGATGAAAATTACAGGCCTCATCTTTTTAAGTGGGAGAACTTGCACAATTGGTGGCTGACAATACTTTTTTGCCCCACTATGTATGTATGTGTGTGTATATATAAATTAAGTCCACAAAGGTTAGGTAGGAGGACTACTTATTGGTAGGCTATTCTTTGAGCACAGAAGGCATCTTTTGTGGTTACTTGAATTTTTGTAGCTATACTTCCAAAAGGCTTTATGTAGAAGCACCTTTCACCATAAAGACAACTCATCATGCATATAACCCGTTTGGCATGGACATTGACACAGGGCTTCCATCATTTGAAAGTAGTCAACTGGGTGGAGATTCCTTTGAATTGGGAGCAAATCAGCCAATGAAGAAGAAAATGTACTACTTTAAAATGGAGATCACCTCAGAGTGGCGAGGAGGAATCTTCCATGTCAGGAAACAACTTTACCATTTTTGGTATTCAGGTTTCACTCAAATGTTGTAAGCTTTGTTTTACTATTGACAGTTATAGCTGAGTTCGGGGATGGCTTTTAAATTTTCTCCCCTTAAATATAAGTAATTGGATTTATTTGTTTCAGTCTCTGAATTATTGGTGTAGTGTTAGCTGGTCTTGGAACTGTGACAATGGGCAGCCTCACCCCGCTTGGCTCTGTGGGATATGTAGTGATTTTGCCAACACACAGCAGTGGTGGTCGGTAACGTTTAAGATGAGAGAGGACAATTTTTTATTTATGAGCATGGCCTTATTTATATTACAGCACATTGGATGACTGTCATTCATATTCCATTCACCCAGCTCAATGTAACATTGTTAGGTTTAGGCTACTACATGATATTCAAATTTTCCCTATACCCATCATGAGGTTGCTACAACCTAGCCTATGATGTGGGTGCACAGGTCGAAATATATTTTTGAGTAATCAAGGTGACAAACAGTGACACATTCACAACTGCCTTGCACACTCTTATTTTTTTAATTTTACCTTTATTTAACTAGGCAAGTCAGTTAAGAACAAATTCTTATTTTCAATGACAGCCTAGGAACAGTGGGTTAACTGCCTGTTCAGGGGCAGAACGACAGATTTGTACCTTGTCAGCTCTGGGGTTTGAACTTGCAACCTTCCGGTTACTAGTCCAACATTCTAACCACTAGGCTACCCTGCCGCATCTAGCTGATCTGTGGTGTAATCATTAGTCCAACAGTTGCAAACGAGAGTTTCTATTGGACAAATTCATGTATGTTTATCCCCATTTTGTTCCGTTTGCTTCCATTTTTAGAAGAAAGAAAAAACAGAATCGGCAGAATGAATACACCCCTGATCACATGCAAACACAGTTCACTTTCATAGCAGCCACATATAAACAGCATGATCAGTTTGCTCGTTGTATAATTCCTTCTCACATCTATAAGCTCTCCTCTCACATTTTCCCTTCGCTTGTGGACTTCAGTGCACAACACATCAGCTGTATGTGACCAGGCAAAAAAAACTTTCCAAGCCAAACGTTTATATTATAACGCTAACCGCTACACAAAGCCTACATCGTTGTCACCATATTACCTAACATCATAGTCAACATAGCTACTAGAACTAATGCATTAGTAAACTCGCCATAATCATGCAGTCAGTTTAGCAGTTACACTGGCAGGCCCTGGTAGCAATAGATTTATAAAAGCTTACCTTGAATTGAAATAATTCCAGTGTTGGATAGCCATAGCCAGCTAGCTAACATAGCATCCCTCTGTTTGAGTCAGGTGTTTGAGTAGGCTAAACTAGCTAGCTGCATTTTTAAATAAACTAATTGGTTAAAAACTGTTAAACTATTGTCTTTCTCTTTATCAACTACTCACCACATTGTATGCACTGCAGTGCTAGCTAGCTGTAGCTTCTGCTTTCAGTACTACATTCATTCTCTGATCCTTTGATTGCATGGACAATATATCAGTTCATGCTGCAAGAGCTCTGATTGGTAGGAGGATGTCCTCCTGAAGTTGTCATAATTACTGTTTAAGTCTATGGAAGGGTGTGAGAACCATGTGCGTCGTAGGTTTTGAATTGAAGTCAATGTACCCAGAGGAGGACGGAATCTAGATGTCCCCTGCCTATACCATGGCCACTACCCTACAGGGTGCTGTTGAGGCTACTCTAGACAATATTTTTTCAACGGACTGTCTTATCTGTTGATTAAATTAAACTTGATTAATATAATGAGTAATCCAGGAATGTCACGAGTTAATTGACACATGAAAACTTTTGAAAATAGCCACTCTATGGAGCACAATGACTACAATGAATGGCTAAATTACTTCCGGACACGCAGAGCTCCTCCTCCTCACTGCTCTATGGCATTGACCATGGTATCACAGACCCTATAATGGCAGATACAAAGATGAGTCCTAGCTCTATGCCACAAATAGAACAATAAGACAGATATTTCACTGGATGTATAAATATGAAGCATCTGCTTGACGTTTCCATTCAATACCAAATATGGTAGTGAGAGTAAGCTCAGGGGCCTGCAGTGGGAGAAGATGGAAGGAGATCGATTTTCTCCTACATTCTGCACATATTCTCATCGATGAAACATTTGATCTCAATACAGTTTTCTGATCCCAAAACTATAATATGTTATGAACAGAGTGGACTAAGTTTTGTAGCCTTTAGCCTTTGCCAAATTTGTAAAAAAAAAGTGCGTTGTTTAGAAGGAGTGAAAAGGCGAAATGAGTTATTGCACACGCGCACTTCACAGCGTTGGCGTTCCCTAACGAAAATATGCGGATATATGCTAGCACGGGCCGATCTCGCTATCTCTTGCTTGGTTCTTCCCACCTCCTTGCTTGTTCTGGCCACTATGACTCATCTGTTTCCATTGGAAACGACAGGCTATGGTCTATCTTGGTATAGTTTAAAAAGTCTTTGTCCATGCCTTTCACACACCATTGACCTCGCGAGCATTGTGCGTACTTCTCGCGCGACTTCTTTCCATCTCAAGAGCTGGAGCTTGATTGAGCGCTCATGAAGAGAGGAAGAGGCGAAACAAGAGGGATAACTGCCCAAAAGCTGTCTTCTCCAGCAGGTAGCGTTTTTTCCGCTCACCAAGCGAATACTTTTTGTATGGAGGTCAATGAGACAGTGTCGAATTTGGTTAACAAACAATGTAATGGCTTATTTGCTACGTGTGGATTATTTGATCGAGTAGAAGTTTCGTAATGATTAGGTTGTTACGAGTGTACTGATATAAGTAGGACACATGACATACCGGCAACTTTGAGAAAAAACACTTAATATCGGTGTTGTGCCTGGTCGTCACTAGTTACCACAGCCACAAAGTAATAACCCCCTGTAGAAGTCTACAACGTATCTTCTTAAAATGTGATTTTAAACCTAACCCAAACCGTAACCACACTGCTAACCTTATTCCTAACCCAGACCTTAAATTAAACCAAAAGGCACATTTTTGTTATGATGAATGTTGATTATTTTAACTTTGTGGCTGTGGTAACTAGTGGAAAACATTGCCTGTCTGTTCTCTCATTGGCTAGAATGGTCTGACAGACTTGCCTCTTCCCGTCTACCTTGTATTTTTGAATAAATGTATTTTCATTGATAATAACAACTCGTTCATAACCAAGTGGGAAGATGGTATTTACCACATATGACAGGAAACAATTCAGTTGTTCAACTGGTAAATTACTCTTTTTTTTGTGAGAAAATAAAATGATGCATAGCTCGAACATTGTACAAAACAATATACAAATATCAAACATAACAAAATACCCCCCAAAATACAATAAATCCAGAGAGACACAAAAAAATTACATTTTGATAAATTTGGACATTTACAGATATAGTAAGTTCCTAAATTTGTCAGAAAGCCGTTTTCATTTCAAGTTAAAGCATACTGTTCGCTAGCTAGCTAACGTTAGCTGGCTGTCTCGCTAGTTAACGTTACGTGTATGATCTGTGTAGTAATATTATTTGTATCTCAGAGTCATTTGCATTGCTAGTTATAGCCTAATGTTAGCTAGCTTGCTAACATTGAACCTGGTTGGCTAGCTAACCTGAAGATTCATGCAGGGTAGTAACATAATGAGTTGGGATTAAATAAAATCACATTTTATTTGTCACATACACGTGTTTAGCAGATGATATTGCGGGTGCAGCGAAATGCTTGTGTGAAGTTGTGGCGGCAGGGTAGCCTAGTGGTTAGAGCATTGGACTAGTTAACCGAAAGGTTGCAAGTTCAAATCCCTGAGCTGACAAGGTACAAAATCTGCCCCTGAACAGGCAGTTAACCCACTGTTCCTAGGCCATCATTGAAAATAAGATTTTGTTCTTAACTGACTTGCCTAGTAAAATAAAGGTAAAAAAATAAAAAAATAAAATCAAGTTCCTTGAGGGCCGTCATAGTATCGGCTTGAGGGGGATATACACAGCTGTGACAATAACCGAAGAGAATTCTCTTGGGAGATAATACGGTCGGCATTTGATTGTGAGGTATTCTAGTTCCGGTGGAGTTGAGTTGAGGAGTTGAGTTTCTGTATGTTATTACAATTACACCATGAGTCGGTAATCATGAAACACACACCACCACCCCCCCTCCTCCCCCCCTTCTTCTTCCATGTTTCCATGAAGCCGAGTATGTTTACAATCTCTGATGTCTCCCTGGTAATACTGGTGAGTTACCGCCGTTCTGATACCCAATAGTTCTTCCCGGCTGTATGTAATAACACATAACATTTTGTGGGCTAACAATGTGGTTCAAATTAGGTTATAACGTTAGGCCAACGAGACAGTGTCCAGGTTCTAAAATTCTCTGGTAAAATGCCTTGCTTTAATTTTGTCACAACAGTCACAACCGTAAGCTATTTTCTGTAATTGCCTTGCCATTAACTTGTAAATAATGATCTTGTTGTGAGTTTATTTTTACGTAATAAAGAAGACAAATGAGCTGAAGTGAAGACGTTGTCAACTATAAAATATTGTCATTATTTGAACTGGCTAGCCAGCTAACTTAACATTAGCTAGCTGGCTAACAAGCTAGAAACTAACTGAAACATTGTTTAGAAAGTTGCTTTTAGTTACCTGGTTTGCTAGATTGACATAAACTACAATAATTTTTAAATGGGTGGGTTTATTGGTATTGAAATAACACTAGTTATGCTATTTTGGACCACCAGTGCTGCCGATGTCATGCAGGCAATAGTTTTTGTGATTATACTTTTTCATAACGACAACGACAACTTTGATGTCTGACGACAATAGAATGTTTATGATGTCACTGCGACAACTGTCGATAGACGTAGTATAAACCAGCCTTTAGACTTGAAAGCTTTGGTTGTTTAGTACATGGGCTCACATGTAAATCCTTAAAGAGATGGGTGGGGATAAGGCTTAAGAGGGTGTAAAAGATGCTGAATGGGTGTAGACAAAGAATAGCTCTTCAGTAGGTTTACCAAAACATTTAAGGGTCATTTTCTCAAAAGTTATTAAACTTTCAAAGCAGAATTACTTTCCCATTGTTGTGGTGTATGATATTCCATTTTCTAGCTCTGTTGTGTCTCTAATTTTATCCAATGTAAAAAACACTGTTTCAAATTTTGCTGCATAAGACCAAATCGGTCGGTCACAAATAATGTAGACACTTCTTTGATAATTAGCTTTTTCTTTATTTTAGAGATGTTATGTAATATTGTATTGAAACATTTTTTCCCCCCCATGAAATTAATTTTATGGATGAACATTTTTCCCAATAAAATAAACAAATTCACCATTTATTGGCAGCCACTACCAAAGATGTTATTGCTTATAGGTTTACCCATCTTATCACTAATATATATTTTCCTATCAGTCCAAAATATTTCAATATGCAAACAATCACAAAAGCTGCATTCATTTTCAACATTAATTACATATTTAGAAATAAGACTATTACAAGGATAACATCTGTGAAGGATCTTGAAAGAGACTTTTCTTACTTTATTAGTAAACAAATATTTATGTTAATTAGTCCACCCATGCTGTCATTTCACATAAAATGATGATGCCCATTGGAAACTTGCAGCAGGGGTAAACTTCCTGTCTAAATTGTTCTTACATTTCTAATACATTGATGCCATTCATTTCTACACAACTTAGTACATATAATGAAAAGCTTGATCGATCCTTCAGTAAAGTAAAGATTCCATTGGGAATAGCTTTCTTTAAAATGCCATATTCCTTACACAACATAACAAAGCTATATTTGGCTAATAATTCATTGTACATATTAAGATTACCATTATCATTTATAAGTTGACTAACCAAAGATGTAATTGGAAAACTAAAAATGGAAAAATAAGGTTTTATTTCTATATCTAACATCACCGTTATTCCAAATAAAACATTTATATGGAGAGAAGTTGTGCTTGAATATCAAGGACCAGCACATTAGAGCTTGTTTTGGAAATGTTGCAAATATAACCAGGAATTTTAACCACAGCATAAGGGCATTGGAGTAAAAAATTAAGCCCCACAATTTTCTGGAAAATAAACAGTAGTGTTTTTTAGATACTTCTTCATCCAGTTCACTTTTGTAGTCTGATTAAACAGTGTAAAATCTAAAACATTTACACCACCATCACAAATCTTGTTGGTAACAACATTCTTTCTGATCTTTTGTAGCTTATTTTTCCAAATTAAATGGAATAATAATTTGTCGAGAGTGGTACATGTAAACTTGGGAATCTCTAAAGAGGTAAAAAGATAAGAAGTTTGAATAAACCCTCTGCCTTTAACAGGAGAACTCTACCCTGAATAGATACATCTCTTGCCAACCATGAATAAAATGTATTTTCTATAGATTTAATTAAGGAATTGACATTAATATCTTTAATTTCATTAGTATTTCGGGTAATTTTGAGTAGGTTACAACATCGTTGACAGAAATTTCAGGACTCATTGTGTCTTTAAGTGCTAAAAGTGCTTTAAGTGGTAAAATTTCACATTTTGCAATATTCAAAACCAAACGTGACACTTGAGAGAATTGCTCTACTGTATGTAGGGTTACTGGAACCTGATTTTCATTTCTCAAAAACAGGGTTGTATCGTCAGCTAACTGGGAAATCTTCACCTCCTTATCACAGACAATTGAAGTCAGAAGTTTACATACACCTTAGCCAAATACTTTTAAACTCAGTTTTTCACAATTCCTGACATTTAATCCAAGTAAAAATTCCCTGTCTATGGGCGATTAAGGATCCCTACTTTATTTTAAGATTGTGAAATGTCAGAATAATAGTAGAGAGAATGATTTATTTCAGCTTTTATTTCTTTCATCACATTCCCACTGGGTCAGAAGTTTACATACACTCAATTAGTATTTGGTAGCATTGCCTTGAAATTGTTTAACTTTGGTCAAACGTTTTGGGTTGCCTTCCACAAGCTTCCCACAATAAGTTGGGTGAATGTTGGCCCATTCCTCCTGACAGAGCTGGTGTAACTGAGTCAGGTTTGTAGACCTTGCTTGCACACACTTTTTCAGTTCTGCCCACACATTTTCTATAGGATTGAGGTCAGGGCTTTGTGATGGCCACTCCAATACCTTCACTTTGTTGTCTTTAAGCCATTTTGCCACAACTTTGGAAGTATGCTTGGGGTCATTGTCCATTTGGAAGACCCATTTGCGACCAAGCGTTAACTTCCTGACTGATGTCTTGAGATGGTGCTTCAATATATCCACATAATTTTCCTTCCTCATGATGCCATTTATTTTGTGAAGTGCACCAGTCCTTCCTTCAGCAAAGCACCCCCACAACATGATGCTGCCACCCCCGTGCTTCACGGTTTGGATGGTGTTCTTCGGCTTGCAAGCCTCCCCCTTTTTCCTCCAAATGTAACGATGGTCATTATGGCCAAACAGTTCTAGTTTTGTTTCATCAGACCAGAGGACATTTCTCCGAAACGTATGATCTTTGTCCCCATATGCAGTTGCAAACCGTAGTCTGACTTTTTTAATGACGGTTTTGGAGCAGTGGCTTCTTCCTTGTTGAGCGGCCATTCAGGTTATATCGATACAGGACTCCCTTTACTGTGGATATAGATATATTTGTACCCGTTTCCTCCAGCATCTTCACAAGGTCCTATGCTGTTGTTCTGGGATTGATTTGCACTTTTCACCCCCACCTACATATACAAATTACCTCAACTAACCTGTACCCCCGCACACTGACTCGGTACCGGTGCCCCTTGTATATAGCCTCGTTATTATTGTTATTCCTATTGTGCTACTTAAAAATAAAAAAAATCTAACTTTTTTTGTTGTCTACTTGGTAAATATTTTCTTATCTATTCTTGAACTACACTGTTGTTTTAAGGACTCGTAAGTAATCATTTCATGGTAAAGTCTACACTTGTTGTATTCGGGACATGTGACAATTAAAGTTTAATTTGATTGGATTTGAATTCACCCCCCTGAGACAATACATGCTAGAAACACCTTTGGTAGCTATAAAAGCTTTGTCTTTTGGGGTAAGTCCAAGAGCTTTGCACATCTGGATTGTACAATATTTGACCATTATTCTTATTTAAATTGTTCAAGCTCTGTCATGTTGTTTGTTGATCATTGCTCGAAAGCAATTGTCAAGTCTTGCTATAGATTTTCAAGCTGTGTCAAAACTGCAACTAGGCCACTAAAGAACATTCAAAGTCATCTTGTGATGTAGGTCATTGTCCTGCTGAAAGGTGAATTTGTCTCCCAGTGTCTGTTGGAAAGAAGATTAAAACAGTTTTTCCTGTAGTATTTTGTCTGTGCTGTCTGCTTCTTTTTATTCTAAAAAACTCCCTAGTCCTTGCCGATGACAAGCATACCCATAACATGATGCAGCCACTAGCATGCCTGAAAATATGAAGAGTGATACTCAGTGATGTTGTCACACCTGCTTCCACTCCCCCTTTCTGGTGTTCGAGGCTGTCAGGCTGCCCTTTATTACGCATATTTGCACCAGGGACAAGGTTTTTAATCTTCTTCCCATTAAGCTTTTCCATTTTCAGAATCTTCTCTTGATGAGCCTGGCTACAAAGCAAAAAATATTAACAATCTACCATTTCCAATGAACCGAGCTAATTTGACTTCATCTACCTCTTTCTCTGCGGCATTAGTTGGTCAGATTTGGTGTAAATGAGGCCCTGTTGTCTCATCAAACACTATCACCACTTTCCACTGCAACACATTATTACTTTTGCTTCATTGGCCCTCTTTATGCTTTCTCTACTAGATGCTCTATGGCTTTCTGTATAATGATCTCTCTTCTTTCTATGTCTTTCCACTATCATTCTGGTCCTTGACCCTCATCCTCCCGCTCTATACAATCAGAACTGACATCCATATTGTTGGCATTCCAGCACAACTGTTGCTTCACCAACTGTTTCTCAATTTCCTCCACTTCGTCCGCACTACTCTCCCCCATTTCCGAAACATTAAATGTCTTCAATATGCAAAAATAGCACAAAAAAAGGCTCAATCTCTTTTCCTCCAGGCCTTTCAGCCATAAGCCAAATCATCTTCCTTGCGGATCTTTCCTGACAGTTTACACATTCAGATCGAAATCATTGTTAATTAGTATCATTACCTTTTTTGAGTTCCTTTGTCCATGACAGAAAATGATTTCACCACCCCAGTCTTTTTTTCATGCAACTTCATCTTTAGATGTAGAGTGAGTTTCCTGTAACAGTAGATGTTTAACAGATTGCCTTTTCTTATAATCTGCTAAGACATTACACTTATAATTGGCTATACTTATTTCACCCCTCGCTGTACTTTTAGTTTATGGTTGACACAGCGTATTTGCCATTAGCCAATCATGTTTCTCATGGATTTCAAAGCATGTGAATGCATTCAACTTGTATTTACAACTTCACAACTGGTTATTATCACCTTCCCACTTGGTTATGAACGCAGCATAAATTTCGATTTGGATGACCGTTCAAAAAAAAATTACAAGTCGTTGCTCGTTTTTTTCCGCGGTCCCAGTTGTCTTGAACACACTGAGGTCGTAGGTCGGAGATTTCGTAGTTCCAAGTTGTCGTGAACGCAACAACACAGTGGAGGAGAAGACAAAATGGAAGGCTGTGTAGACATTTTCCTACGACAGAACACAACTGGATAACCAGTAAGGTAGCTAGCTATTGTTTAAAAGAATATCGTAAGATTTATTAATACAATTATATTTTACAACAACAGTTAGTTAGACGCAAGCTAGCCAAATTAAATTACATTAAAACATTGTCACGCGGTAAGGCTCCTTGACCCTGTGAATAGCATAGGCCAGTTAACTAGCTAACGCCAGGTAGGCTTGCTAGCAAGTATGTTATTTTAATTTTATTTTGTATCAATAATGGTTTGTAGTTATACTGCTATATATAATACCACTACACACGCCGCTTGGCTAGCAAGCTAGGTTGCTAACGTTAGTGCAAACATTCCACGAGCTGAAGTTAACGTTAGCTTGTTAGCTAGCTTGCTAGGTGGGGGGAGGGTGTCTAGTCTAGTTTTTTAAAACGGCCTACTTGTGTTTTAGTCACTAGATAAAGCGTTAGCTAGCTACATACCTACATTGATGATTTCATTCAGTGGCAGTAATGTAATATTTCAGTGGTGGACTTCATTAATCTTCATTTTTGCGGTGTCAGTGTTAACAACACAACTTCTAAAATTAACTGTATGTCTAATTTACAAGCCTCTGTAGTAAACAGCAAGTCCTGCTTGAAATTCACATTTTCTACGGGATGAATGAGGGAGGAATACTTGATCAGAGAAATGGTCGTTGTTTGATGTTATGGACATGGGGGGGATGCACGGTTTTTGAACACCCAAGTGATGTCTCTTTCTAGTCATGACATGACATAATGCTCATAGTCTTGTCTACGAGCTAGATGCAGCTTTTTTTTAATGCTTGTCTGATTCTGAATTCAAACTTGGCTTGTGTATAACTCTGGTACAGGGCGTTAGTGCGGCCCAGCCAGTGAACTAGAATGATTAATTATATTTCTATGGGCTCAGGTAGGCCCAGTGTTAGCAAGCGTCATGTAGTGAGCTACTGTCCGTTATTTACATCAGGTGATGTGATTTCACAGGCGTTTTTTTTCTTCGTTTTCTCCCCCCCACCATTATTTAACCAGGTAGGCTAGTTGAGAACAAGTTCTCATTTGCAACTGCGACCTGGCCAAGATAAAGCATAGCAGTGTAAACAGACAACACAGAGTTACACATGGAGTAAACAATAAACAAGTCAATAACACAGAAAAAAATAGTCTATATACACTGTGTGCAAAAGGCATGAGGAGGTAGGCAAATAACTACAATTTTGCAGATTAACACTGGAGTGATAAATGATCAGATGATCATGTACAGGTAGAGAGAGATATTGGTGTGCAAAAGAGCAGAAAAGTAAATAAAAACTGTGGGGATGAGGTAGGTGAAAATGGGTGGGCTATTTACCAATAGATTATGTACAGCTGCAGCGATCGGTTAGCTGCTCAGATAGCTGATGTTTGAAGTTGGTGAGGGAGATAAGTCTCCAACTTCAGCAATTTTTGCAATTCGTTCCAGTCACAGGCAGCAGAGTACTGGAACTAAAGGCGGCCGAATGAGGTGTTGGCTTTAGGGATGATCAGTGAGATACACCTGCTGGAGCGCGTACTATGGATGGGTGTTGCCATCGTGACCAGTGAACTGAGATAAGGTGGAGCTTTACCTAGCATTGCCTTGTAGATGGCCTGGAGCCAGTGGGTCTGGCGACTAGAGCATACAAGTCGCAGTGGTGGGTAGTATAAGGTGCTTTAGTGACAAAACGGATGGCACTGTGATAAACTGCATCCAGTTTGCTGAGTAGAGTGTTGGAAGCAATTTTGTTGATGACATTAAAGATGGTAGCTATTTATTTATTTTATTTTTTAATTTAAGGACCCCTTTAGATATATTCAGTACCAGTCAAAAGTTTGGACACAGCTACTCAAAGCTTTTACTTAATGGTTTACTGTTTCCTACATTGGTGAATAATAGTGAACACATCAAAACTATGAAATAACACAATGCAATGATGTAGTAACAAAAAAAGTAGCCACCCTTTGCCTTGATGCCAGCTTTGCACAGTCTTGGCATTCTCTCAACCAGCTTCACCTGGAATGTGTTTCCAACAGTCTTGAAGGAGTTCCCATATATGCTGAGCACTTGTTGACTGCTTTTCTTTCACTCTGGTCCAACTCATCCCAAACCATCTCAACTGGTTTGAGGTCAGGTGGTTGAGGAGGCTGGGTCAACTCCATCACTCTCCTTGGTCAAATAGCCCTTAAACAGCCTGGAGGTGTGTTGGGTCATTGTCCTGTTGAAAAACAAATGACAGTCCCACTAAGTGCAAACCAGATTGGATGGTGTATCGCTGCAGAATGCTGCGGTAGCCATGCTGGTTAAGTGTGCCATGAATTCTAAATAAATCACTTAGTGTCACCAGCAAAGCACCATCACACACCCCCCTCCATGCTTCACAGTGGAAACGACACAAGCAGAGATCATCCGTTCACCTATTCTACATCCACCTATTCTGGAACCAAAAATCTCAAATTTGGACTCATAAGACCAAAGGACAGATTTCCACTTGGGATGCACAATATATCGGTGAACATATCAGAATCAGACGATATTAGCTAAAAATGTCAACATCGGTATTGGCCGATGTGCAAAATCGATGTCAAGCTGACGTGCATACCTATATAACGAAGGTACATGACGTAATGACGCCAAGTAAAATTTTAGGCTGTAAGTGCAACACAGCATTCCTAAACTAGCCCACAATGTATGCTTTGTGGATCGAGCAGTCAACAAGTCAAGCAGACATTTGAAAACAAGAGTAACAACATTTCAGCGAGACAACTCAAAGGCGAAATCCATTAAAGCCAAGATAATGGAATTCATTGCCCTTGAAAATCAAACGTTTTCTGTTGTGGGTGATGTTGGTTTTCGCAGACTGGTCGAGCACCGGTTAACACTACCAAGTGCGCTATTTTTCAGATGTTGCCCTACCGGAGTTACACAGTAATAGCGTCACTGCTATTAGCATCATGACATACATACTATAGAACTCCGTATGGTTCTTTGTGTGTCAAAAAATATACAGTAGCCCTGTCAAAAGCTGTACAACAAAGTCAGCAAACAACGGCCATGCACAATGTCATTACAATACCGCGTTGGTAATAAAGCATAATTTGTTCGACCGCGACTTCTGAGGTAGCTAGCTTTAGCTTGGTACCTAGCACCAATACAACCAGCCTGAAAACAATGACCAGTAGAAACTGCAGTCATTTTCATTATTCTTAGCAATGATTTAGGAATCCTTGTAAGTATTAGCTAGGTTGCCACTTGTTGTTTGCCTATTGAAATTGAACTTCAGTTCATAAAAATAAATAGCTAGCTGTGTACAGCTTACAGACGGTAGGCAATTAAGGTCACAGTAATGAAAACTTAGGACACTAAAGAGGCCTTTCTACTGACTCTGAAAAACACCAAAAGAAAGATGTTCAACTGCGTGAACGTGCCTGAGGCATGAGAACTGCAGATGTGGCCAGGGCAATAAATTGCAATGTCCGTACTGTGAGATGCCTTAGATAGGGATACAGGGAGACCGGATGGACAGCTGATCGCCCTCGCAGTGGCAGACCACGTGTAACAACACCTGCAGAGGATCGGTACATCCGAACATCACACTTGTGGGACAGGTACAGGATGGCAACAACAACTGCCCGAGTTACACCAGATTAACTGTATGTCTAATTTACAAGCCTCTGTAGTAAACAGCAAGTCCTGCTTGAAATTCACATTTTCTACGGGATGAATACTTGATCAGAAATGGTCGTTGTTTGATGTTATGGACATGGGGGGATGCACGGTTTTTGAACACCCAAATGATGTCTCTTTCTAGTCATGACATGACATAATGCTCATAGTCTTGTCTACGAGCTAGATGCATACTTGGCTTGTGTATAACTGGTACAGGGCGTTAGTGCGGCCCAGCCAGTGAACTAGAATGATTAATTATATTTCTATGGGCTCAGGTAGGCCCAGTGTTAGCAAGCGTCATGTAGTGAGCTACTGTCCGTTATTTACGTCAGGTGATGTGATTTCACAGGCGGTTATTTAAAGATGGTAGCTATTTATTTATTTTATTTTTTAATTTAAGGACCCCTTTAGATATATTCAGTACCAGTCAAAAGTTTGGACACAGCTACTCAAAGCTTTTACTTAATGGTTTACTGCTTCCTACATTGGTGAATAATAGTGAACACATCAAAACTATGAAATAACACAATGCAATGATGTAATAACGAAAAAAGAAGCCACCCTTTGCCTTGATGCCAGCTTTGTGCAGTCTTGGCATTCTCTCAACCAGCTTCACCTGGAATGCGTTTCCAACAGTCCATATGGGTCTTTGCGTGTCAAAAAATATGCAGTAGCACTGTCAAAAGCTGTACAACAAAGTCAGCAAACACCGGCCATGAACGATGTGTTTACAATACCGCGTTGGTAATAAAGCATCATTTGTTCGACCGCGACTTCTGAGGTAGCTAGCTTTAGCTTGGTACCTAGCTCCAATACAACCAGCCTGAAAACAATGACCAGTAGAAACTGCAGTCATTTTCATTATTCTTAGCAATGATTAAGGAATCCTTGTAAGTATTAGCTAGGTTGCCACTTGTTGTTTGCCTATTGAAATTGAACTTCAGTTCATAAAAATAAATAGCTAGCTGTTTACAGCTTACAGACGGTAGGCAATTAAGGTCACAGTAATGAAAACTTAGGACACTAAAGAGGCCTTTCTACTGACTCTGGAAAAACACAGAAAGAAAGATGTTCAACTGTTCAACTGCGTGAACGTGCCTGAGGCATGAGAACTGCAGATGTGGCCAGGGCAATAAATTGCAATGTGAGACGCCTTAGATAGGGATACAGGGAGACAGGATGGACAGCTGATCGCCCTCGCAGTGGCAGACCACGTGTAACAACACCTGCAGAGGATCGGTACATCCGAACATCACACTTGCGGGACAGGTACAGGATGGCAACAACAACTGCCCGAGTTACACCAGGAACACACAATCACTCTATTAGTGCTTAGATTGTCCGCAATAGGCCTAGAGACGCTGGACTGAGTGCTTGTAGGCCTGTGTTAAGGCAGGTCCTCACCAGACATCACCAGCAACAACGTCGCCTATGGGCACAAACCCACCGTCGCTGGACCAGACAGGACTGGCAAAAAGTGCTCTTCATTGATGGGTAGCAGTTTTGTCTCCCCCGGGGTGATGGTCGGATTCGTGTTTATCGTCGAAGGAATGAGCGTTACACCGAGGCCTGTACTCTGGAGCGGGATCGTTTTGGAGGGGGAGGGTCCGTCATGGTCTGGGGTGGTGTGTCACAGCATCATCGGACTGAGCTTGTAGTCATTGCAGGAAATCTCAACGCTGTGCGTTACAGGGAAGACCACCACCTCCCTCATGTGGTACCCTTCCTGCAGGCTCATCCAGACATGACCCTCCAGCATGACAATGCCATCAGCCATACTGCTCGTTCTGTGCATTATTTCCTGCAAGACAGAAATGCCAGTGTTCTGCCATGGCCAGCGAAGAGTCCGGATCTCAATCCCATTGAGCACGTCTTTGACCTGTTGGATCGCAGGGTGAGGGCTAGGGCCATTCACCCCTGAAATGTCCGGGAGCTTGCAGGTACCTTGGTGGACGAGTGGGGTAACATCTCACAGCAAGAACTGGTAAATCTGTTACAGTCCATGAGGAGGAGATTCACTGCAGTACTTAATGCAGCTGGTGGCCACACCAGATACGGGCTTTGTTCAGGGACACATTATTCAATTTCTGTTAGTCACATGTCTGTGAAACTTGTTCAGTTTATGTCTCCGATGTTTAATTTTATGTTCATACAAATATTTACACTTTATTTTTTTCTGAAAATAAATACAGTTGACAGCGAGAGGACAATTTATTTTGGCTGAGTTTAGTAATCTAGCGAACTATAGCTACTGAAACAGATTGTCGTTTTGCTATGTTTTTGGGGAAGAACATTGATTGTGTCCATGAGCTAGCTATTTTTTTCATGACCAGCACTGTAGTTTCGCGAGACAACTTTACCAGCATCATAGAACACGTATCGATGAATCGTTTTGATTCTTGACACGACAAGTAGGGTCTTTTGACATGTCAAATAGTATATTTTTTGACACGCAAAGACCCAAATGGCGGTCCATAGAAATGCTGGTTGAGAATTAAACAACTGAACAAATGAACAGCAAACCAGCATAGCAAATAAGTGAATGATGGCCGATTTAATTATGGCCGATTTCAAGTTTTCAGTAATCGGCCATTTTGGATGACGATAACGGCCGATTACAAAACAATCCACAAGGAGATTGCATGGCAGGCTGACCACCTGTTACACGTGTGCAGCATCAGAAGGACCTTGTGGCTGCAAGGAGCCAAGGTAAGTTGCTAGCTAGCATTAAACTTAACTTATTGAAAACAATCAATCTTCACAGAATCACGAGTTAACTACACATGGTTGATATATTACTAGGTTAACTAGCTTGTCCTGTGTTGCATATAATCAAAGCAGTGCCTGTTAATTTACCATCGAATCACAGCCTACTTCAACTTCGCCAAACTGGTGATGATTTAACAAAAGCACATTCACGAAAAAAGCACAATTGTTGCACAAATGTACCTAACCATGAACACCAATGCCCTTCTTAAAATCAATACACAGAATTATATATTTTTAAACCTGCATATTTAGTTAAAATAAATCCATGTTAGCAGGCAGTATTATTTAGGAAATTTGTGTCACTTCTCTTGCGTTCAGTGCAAGCAGAGTCATGGTATATGCAGCAGTTTGGGCCGCCTGGCTCTTTGCAAACTGTGAAGACCATTTCTTCCTAACAAAGACCGTAATTAATTTGCCAGAATTTTACATAATTATGACATAACATTGAAGGTTGTGTAATGTAACAGCAATATCTAGACTTAGGGTTGCCACCCGTTCGATAAATTTCGAAACAGTTCCGTATTTCAATGAAAGAATAAAATTATTATTTTTTAAATTATAGTTTCCGGATTTGACCATATTAATGACCAAAGGCTCGAATTTCTGTTTATTTATTATATTATAATTAAATCTATGATTTGATATTTGATAAAGCACTGAGCGGTGGTAGGGAGCAGACTGAGCAGTGGTAGGCAGCAGCAGGCTCGTAAGCATTCAAACTGCACTTTACCGCAGCTCTTAGCAATGCTTGAAGCACAGCACTGTTTATGACTTCAAGCCTATCAACTCCCGAGATTAGGCTGGCAATACTAAAGTGCCTAAAACAACATCCAATAGTCAAAGTTATATGAAATAGAAATGGTGTAGAGAGATAGTTGACACGTGCTATATTAACTACAGCCTAAAACTTCTTGCTGGGAATATTGATGATTCATGTTAAATTGAACCACCAGCTTCAATATATTCTCATGTTCGACATCGACATTGAAAAATCATAATCGGTCGACCTCTAACTAGAATGCTTAACGTTTTTAAAATCGGTTATCTGTATTGTTTTTTTTGGCAAGGGAAATATCAGGTATCGGACAAAATTGTCATATCGGTGCATCACTAATTTCCACAACTGATTGTCTCAAATGCATTAAGATGTAAAGAAATTCCACAAAGACATTTTCAACAAGACACACCTGTTAATTGAAATGCATTCCAAGTGACTACCTCATGAAGCTGGTTGAGAGAATGCCAAGAGTGTACAAAGCTGGAATCAAGGCAAAGGGTGGCTACTTTGAAGTGTCTAAAATCAAAAATATATTTTTGATTTGTTTAACACATTTTTGGTTACTACATGATTCTATATGTGTTATTTCATAGTTTTGATGTCTTTACTATTATTCTACAATGTACAAAATAGTAAAAAATAAAGAGAACATGAGTAGGTGTGTCAACTTTCGACTGGGACTGTGTATATTTTTTATTTGATAAAATATTGAGTTTATCCTCCCGGGTGGCGCAGTGGTTAAGGGCTCTGTACTGCAGCGCTAGCTGTGCCACCAGAGACTGAGTTCGCGCCCAGGCTCTGTCGTAACCGGTCGCGACCGGGAGGTCCGTGGGGCGACGCACAATTGGCCTAGCGTCACCGGGTTAGGGAGGGTTTGGCCGGTAGGGATATACTTGTCTCATCGCGCACCAGCGACTCCTGTGGCGAGCCAGGCGCAGTGCGCGCTAACCAAGGTTGCCAGGTGCACGGTGTTTCCTCCGACACATTGGTGCGGCTGGCTTCCGGTTGGATGCGCGCTGTGTTAAGAAGCAGTGCGGCTTGGTTGGGTTGTGTATCGGAGGATGCATGACATTCAACCTTCGTCTCTCCCGAGCCCATACGGGAGTTGTAGCGGTGAGACAAAATTGTAGCTACTAAAACAATTGGATACCACGAAAAAGGGGTAAAATTCAAAAATTTATAAAAAAAAATATTGAGTTTGGCCTTTACTAATATAGCCCATAGCATTGAATAACACATTCAGAAATGGCAAAACAGGCAGTCCTAAAAATAAATCTGAAGGCATTCGTGGTTTCTTTGCAGCAATTCGACCATGAAAGCCTGATTCACGCAGTCTCCTATGAACAGTTTATGTTGAGATGTGTCTGTTACTTTGCCATGGGTGGCTAATTCGGGTCTCCCGAGTGACGAAGCGGTCTAAGGCACTGCATCTCAGTCCAAGAGGCGTCATTACAGTCCCTTGTTCGAATCCAGGCTGTATCACAACCGGCCATGATTGGGAGTCCCATATTGGCCCAGTGTTGCCCAGGTTTTACCAGGACAGGCCATCATTATAAATAAGAATTTGTTAACTGACTTGCCTAGTTAAATAAAAGTACAACACATTTTTTACATTAAAAAAATGTCTTTCTTACAGTTGAAGTCAGAGGTTTACATACACCTTAGCCAAATACATTTAATTTTGACACCTAAGTAGTAGGTTACAACATCGTTTACAGAAATTCCAGGACTCACTGTGTTTTTAAGTGCTAAATATTGGTAAAATTTCACATTTTGCAATATTCAAAACCAAACATGACACTTGAGAGAATTGCTCTACTCTATGTAGGGTTACTGGAACCTGATTTTCATTTCTCAAAAACAGGGTTGTCAGCCCACTGGGAAATCTTCACCTCCTTATCACATACAGTTGAAGTCGGAAGTTTACATACACCTTAGCCAAATACATTTAAACTCAGTTTTTCACAATTCCTGACATGTAATCCTAGTAAATATTCCCTGTCTTAGGTCAGTTAGGATCACCACTTAAGTTTAAGAATGTGAAATGTCAAAATAATAGTAGTGATTTATTTCAGCTTTTATTTATTTCATCACATTCCCAGTGGGTCAGAAGTTTTCATACACTCAATTAGTATTTGGTAGCATTGCCTTTAAATTGTTTAACTTGGGTCAAATGTTGCGGGTAGCCTACCACAGGCTTCCTACAATAAGTTGGGTGAATTTTTGCCCATTCCTCCTGATAGAGCTGGTGTAACTGAGTCAGGTTTGTAGGCTTCCTTGCTCGCACACGTTTTTTCAGTTCTGCCCACACAAATGTTCTATAGGATTGAGGTCAGGGATTTGTGATGGCCACTCCAATACCTTGACTTTGTTGTCCTTAAGGCAATTTGCCACAACTTTGGAAGTATGTTCATTTGGAAGACCCATTTGTGACCAAGCTTTAACTTCCTGACTGATGTCTTGAGATGTTGCTTTAAAATATCCACATAATTTTCCTGCCTCATGATGCTGCCACCCCTGTGCTTCACGGATGGGATGGTGTTCTTCGGCTTGCAAGCATCCCCCCTTTTCCTCCAAACATATGGCCAAACAGTTCTATTTTTGTTTCATCAGACCAGAAGAGATTTCTCCAAAAAGTATGATCTTTGTCCCCATGTGTAGTTGCAAACTGTATTCTGGCGGTTTTGGCTTCTTCCTTGCTTTCAGGTTATGTCGATGTAGGACTCGTTTTACTGTGGACATAGATACTTTTGTCCCTGTTTCCTCCAGCATCTTCACAAGGTACTTTGCTGCTGTTCTGGGATTGATTTGCACTTTTCGCACCAAAGTTCGTTCATCTCTAGGAGACAGAACGTGTCTCCTTCCTGAGCGTTATGACTGCTGCTTGGTCCCATGGTGTTTATACTAGCATACTATTGTTTGTACAGATGAATGTGGTACCTTCAGGCGTTTGTACATTGCGTTTGGAAATCGCTTATAACCAGACTTGGAGGTCTACGATTCTTTTTTCTGAGGTCTTGGCCGATTTCTTTTGATTTTCCCATGACGTTGAGCAGAGAGGCACTGAGTTTGAAGGTAGGCCTTGAAATACATCTACAGGTACACCTCCAATTGACACAAATGATTTCAATTAGGCTATTAGAAGCTTCAAAAGCCATGACATAATTTTCTGGATTTTTCCAAGCTGTTTAAAGGCACAGTCAACTTAGTGTATGTACATTTCTGACACACTGAAATTGTGATAACAGTTAATTATTTGTGAACTAATCTGTAAGCAATTGTTGGAAAAATTCCTTGTCATGCCCAAAGTAGATGTCCTAATCGACTTGCCAAAACTATAGTTTGTTAACAAGAAATTTGTGCAGTGGTTGAAAATCGAGTTTTAATGACTCCAACCTAAGTGTATGTAAACTTCCGACTTCAACTGTATATCTAGGAGATATAAGAAAGCTAAGGAAAATATTTACTTTTTGTGGGTGGGGCACTCTAACTACCTTTTTATACTTCCATTAATTGTTTTAAAACTGGTACTGATTACAGTCAGACAAGTCCTGTGACAATTGTAGGTGTTGTGAAGCAAAACGATGAACATCGTGTTCGTTGGAGTCTCCCCTTTCCACAGTGGGATTCCGTTAGTTTGTATCCTATACGGTACGGATGCTACAAACAGATGTTGTCACATCAATTACTGATTTCAGATGAGTCCCGTGATGTTTATAGAGCAAAACGGAGAATACCATCGTGATAATCTATTTTCCATATTAGTTTGTTGGCCAAACCGTTCTGACGCTACATACGTTTTTGTGAGAAGACCTATTTTCAGGATGTCTCATGGTCTGACAAACACCACTGTAGCTTGCCCACCTTCCACCGCAGATGCGGAAGGCCGACATCGGTGGATGTGTTGAATTGAGACGCAGCCCATGCAAGACTGATATGTCTAGCTTAAACTGACAGATTTTGATTGGGATGTTTTGTTACCTATACTGACGCACCCATGTGTCAATGGACTTAACGATTAATGCAAAGTGATGGACTGCTCTTCAAGTCTCTCGAAGTGTAAATGTGCTTCATTTCAATCAACAGCATTTCTGGTAGATTGGATAACATTTGTATTTCTTAATTTGACAGGTCTACCATGGAGGGCTTTATGGATATCAATGAGATCCATGACATTACTGGCACTGATACAGGTATTACCTTAACTATTTTCCTTCCCCTTTTAGTCTTAATGTAATGGACTGTGCGTTAGCTGTCCAAATAATGCGATTGGATGGAGATGATGATACATTTTCTGTCATTGTTTTTCTATCCTTGCTGTTCTTCTTGGTGTAGAGGAGCACAGAATAGATGCAGAGCGGGTGGAGGGGGCCGAGAGGAGTGCTAGGCCGACCATCAGCGAGTTCAAAAAGACCTGGGGCTTCAGGCGGACCACGGTTGCCAGAAGAGAGTTTGTGGGATTGGATGAGATTGAAGATCCAGAATCTCCACCCCTACCCACACGTCGGGGCAGAGGCCGCCCAGCCAAGACCTATTCAAGACGTGGGCGAGGGGGGAGAAGAAGCGTCCCAGCCGACCTGGAGTACTCTGGAACGGCCTCCCCAATTCCAATGGACACAGAGCCTTCCTCAGATACCCAAGAGCCCTGCCCAGGTGGCAGCTTAGATCCCACCTCTTGGCAGGACTTTGGATCTGCATTTGGCACTGCTTTTTCTCTACTTGGGGAGAAGGAGGAGGACTACATGCCCATGACTGCTCCTGCCCAAACTATGGCTGCCCCTAGCTATGGGGCTAGTAGGGTCGTGGAAGTTGCCTCCAGTATTGAGGAGGACAGTGATGAGCTGACCCTGAAGCAGCTCCAGGAGCGGCTGAGCACTAGGGGGAGAGGGGAGTCCAGGGGAGGGGGTCAGAGGGAGGGGGAGGGGAAGAGGGAGAGGGAGAGGTAGAGGACGTGGTAGAGGTAGGGGGCGTGGGAGGGGGAGGGGTGTAGAGCCAGAGTCGAGCACTGCGGATGAAGAGGAGGTTATTTTTGTAAATGAGTTGGAACCGCAGCAGGTGCATCAGCCTCAGGAGGAAAGGGAGAGGAGTCCTGAGAAGGTTGTGGTAGAGTCTCAAAGCCCTTCTCCTTCTCAACAGTCGAGCTCAGACTCTATGCCTCCTCTTGAGTCTGATCCAGAAACAACAGAAGAAAAGGCTAGCCAAAATGATAATGTAACAGAGGCAAAGGACGAGGTGGAAGAGGAGGAGAGGATCGAGGAAGAAAAGTCGGAGTATTCTAGCATATCGGATAGTGAGGGCTACAACCCCCATGCCCTTTACTGCATCTGTCGACAGAGGCACAACAAAAGGTATGTGTGTAGCATTGTCCTGGATGGTATTCATCTGTGAAAACAAGCAAGCCGTATGTTTTTGGTTTAGCAACTCTACGTCTCGGCACTTTCCATCTGCCACACGTCTATTTCTAAATTGTCTGTGGTTATTGATTTTAGTTGTTGTTCTTTAGCTGACATTTTCTTATTGCTCTTCTGATTCCTTATCCAGGTTCATGATCTCCTGCGACAATTGTCTGGAGTGGTTCCATGGCGACTGCGTTGGCGTCAGCGAGATTCAAGGCCGAAAGCTTGAGAGGAGTGGACGAGACTGGATCTGCGCCACCTGCACCAACAAGAGCCAGAGCCAGCCAGACCCCCAGCAGAGCTCCCCTGACTGCCTGACACTGCCCTACTCGGGGGAGGAGGAGATTGTACATGAGGAGCAGGCCAGCGAGGTGAGAACAATGACAAAAAAACACTGATTCCTTTGCTAGCAAGCAAGGAAATAAATTGTAGTTTGTGGTGTTATATGGCTTTCCTTGCTTTGTACGGCACAAACTTGACTACATTTTAACCATGGTGTTTATTTGCATGTTTGAGATGTGTGCTGACGTGAGTCTGGTCCTAGGAGGCTGTGGTGCAGGAGGTGACAGAGATGGTTGCTGAGGCTGAGATGGAGTTGGACGGTTCCCTACCCCAGTGCATCGGCTCAGGGTGCAGTAAGCACGCCCTGCCCGACTCCGTTTACTGCGGCACAGACTGCATCCTGCGGCACGCGGCTGCCACTATGAAGACGCTCTCCAACTCCAAAGAGACTAAAACCAAGCAACGCCCACAGAGGAGAGCAGTAGCCAAACTCGGCCCTAAGGTAACCCGTGGTTCAAAATAGGTTGTTTTGGTTAAGAGACTGCCTAAGATTTTTTTTCTTCTTCTGCATGTTGTCCTTGTTTTGTTTTGGTGAAGATTGTATGTTGAGATTGTTACCTTTTGAAATGGATAAAGCTGACACCTGACACAGTCACTCACATAGTATGAGTACATTTAACCCCAAATAAGCTGATGTCGACCTCTCTGAATATTTTGACCTCAGGGTCAGAGGTCAGCTAGGATGCCCCAGAGGTTGTTGGCAGAGCGGCCCGAAGAGGAGGGTGAGGAAGAGGAGGCTGAAGAAGTTGAGGACAAGGAAGCTGACACATCTACATCTACCTTATCCTGTGACCCTAGTCTCACTGCAGTACAGGCCACATCCATAGAATCACCTATGTTTTACAAGTCGAGTATGTATCACTCACAGCACATGCATATCCAACACATACAGAATACTTTCACTCAGTTGGCATTCATCAGACACTAGCTATAATGTTACCTATACCATCCACAATCTGTAGGTGTAGGGAGACAAGGTTATTTGCAGGGGTCATCAGCAATGGGTAAGTGTACACATTTTGGCAACTTTATAAAATGTTTTCCTTCAACTAGTTGAACAGGAAACGTTGAAAAAGAACAGAAACCAAACCAATTAACAATCCAAATGAAATGTCCTCAGTTCCCAAATGGTAGAACGTTTATTATAGTCTGGTTGAGACGCTTCTACTTCAATACCACCATCTTTCTACAGTCAATATTTTAATAGTTGCCAATGTTTTGATTTGACAAATATTGAAACCGGTACGTTAGTTCACTTGACAGCCTTACATGGCAACAACATAACTACAAGCTACAGGCTGAAATTAGGTGAGTCTGTCTTTAAAAAAATGTTTTCTTTGTTAGGAAATACAGTGGAAGTATGTTTTAAAAAATAAAATAGGGTACACAAGTTGTTCAGATAAAAAAACACTGTTTGATGGAAAGCGCAAAAAAAATTGGTTTTAGTTCTCAGAAGGAAAAAAAACATGAAACAAAATGAATGCTCGGTCACTATGGTCCAAAAACAAGGTCTCTCCGGTCATCCAGTAGTGCCTGGTATAGAAAATAGTTTAGTTCAACAATGGATGAAAAACCGGTGACATAGCAATAGCACATTTTCTTCCTCTCAAAGATGGCAACCGAATGCAAGCTACAGACCAGTTGAGCTTTTGGAGGAACTGGTTTCAATTCTTTGCAATGGTGTTTGAACTGTGACTCGAGGTGGAAAACTGAAGAGAATCATCCAGTCTTATAAGATTTATAGAGCAATGTTCACCAGTTAATAGCAAAGGCCAAGGTTTGCTTTGGGTAGTGTAAACCCTTGGCTACAGTTCAAGCTTCCACTTCTCAACAATCACTGATTTTGGCTAGACACATCTGTACCATTGGCACATTGCAATGGTCTCTGTTTTTCCTACTCTCTTCTTCTGCGCTGTTCACAATATTGCTTTCACGTAACATGTGTTTTGATATCAGTGCTCATGGAGGAGGGGACGAGCACCACGTTGCCAACTTGAAACTTTTTTTTATAATGAAGAATTTAGAATTTGTATCTTAAACAAGGTGCAGTGTCATACCATACTTGCACACACGGGACACCAAAACACACACATCCATATTGTACATTCAGACTTGGATCAGTGCTCATGGAGGAGAGGGGACTATTGAGATGCATCCCTTGTCCTTAGTCTTACTAGATTGCGCTCATCCTCTTGAGCTACATTGCGTTAGCTATAAACCACTTCTACAGGGCTGTGCTGTTTTAAAGGCCCAATGCAGCTGTATCAAATAATTTCTGGTTAACAATTAAGTACCTTACTGTAATGGGTTCCCATTTAAAATGGTCGAAAATATAAACGCAACATGCGACAATTTACAGTTCATATAAGGAAATCAGTCAATTGAAATACATTAATCAGGTCCAAATCTGGATTTCACATGACTGGGAATATGCATATGTTGGTCAGAGATTACTTTAAAAAAGGTAGTGGCGTGCTTCAGAACCATTCGGTATCTGGTGTGACCCCCCATTTGCCTCCTGCAGCACGACACATCTCTTTCGCACAGAGTTAATCGGGCTGTTGATTGTGTCCTTTGGAATGTTGTCCCACTTCTGGATATTGGCAGGAACTGGAACACGCTGTCATACACGTCAATCCAGAGCATCCCAAGCATTATCAATGGGTGACATGTCTGGTGAGTATGCAGGCCATGGAAGAACTGGGACATTTTCAGCTTCCAGAAATTGTGTACAGAGCCTTACGTTATGGGGCCATGCATTATCATGCTGAAACATAAAGGTGATGACATCAATGGGCCCTCAGGATCTCGTCACGGTATCTCTGTGCATTCAAACTGCCATAGATAAAACGCAATTGTGTTCGTTGTACGTAGTTTCTGCCTGCCGCCCATACCATAACCCCACCGCCACCTTGGGGGACTCTGTTCACAACGTTGACATCAGCAAACCGCTCACCCAAACAACGCCATACATGTAGTCTGCGGTTGTGAGGTCGGTTGGACGTACTGCCAAATTCTCTAAAACGACATTGCAGGCAGCTTATGGTAGACAAATGAATATTCAATTATCTTGCAACAGCTATGGTGGACGTTCCTGCAGTCCGCCTGCAAATTGCACACGTGAGACCTCTTTGGTGTTGTGACTGCACATTTTAGAGTGGCCTTTTACAGGGTACACCTGTGTAATGATGTTTCATCAGCTTCTTGATATGCCACACCTGTCAGGTGGACGCACTATCTTGACAAAGGAGAAATGCTCACTAACAGGGATGTAAACAAATTAGTAAACAAACTTTGAGAGAAATAAGCATTTTCTGTGTATGGAAAATTTGTAGAATATTTTATTTCAGTTCATAAAACATGGGACCAACACTTTACATATTGTACTTACATTTTAGTTTAGTGTAGTTTTTTTACACAACTTTCTCCAGCAATATTTTTACTAGGACGGTCTGGGAGTGGTCTGAGTGAGGAAGAGGAAAATAGAAAACGAGCTGTAGAGGTTTAGAACTCTCTTTTTTGGTCTATTAACTAATTAACTGCATGGCGATGTCACTTTGGAAAGCCGAAACTCCCACACATCCAAATCTGCTGATTTAGAAGGTCCTGTGTAGATTGTTAATCTTTGAAAATACAATCACAAAATAACACTGATACATTGTTATCACACTTTCACAGTATTAGTGACGTGTCATCAGCTTTTGAACAAAATAATACCAGACACAGGAAAACTGAATTTTGACTGCTCTGGGCCTTTAAAACAATGCATCAGCTATTCATCAATGGAAAGCAGGATCATATTCACCTGAGCCCCAGACACTGCACTATCTATCCTGACATGGGATTTGTTTTCAGAAGCATCTAGTCATAAACACTACATTTGTATCTTTGGATTTATGCATGTTTTTTAAAGAAAGCTACCATAGTTGACAATATTTGCTACAAGTTGTCAAGAAGTGCTTGACAGTAACCTGGCCTAGACCCCAAAGTCTAAGCAGAACCCCAGTGGCAAGAAAAAGAAGCCTTGAGATGAACCAGACTGAGGGGAGGCCCATCCTCCTCTGGCTGTACCAGGTAGAAGTTACAAACAAATACAATGTATGTTCAAAGAATACGAGCAAAGACAGACCGTTTTCTTTATCTGCAAGGCACACACAGTTATTTCTGTTTTGGCCAGATAGTTGTCCATAAAATACATACAATACTCTATAAAGTTTTTGGATATAGACTTTGACACAGCATGATGGGACAGACCAATATGTGGAGGCACCAACAGGTAGGGTGAAGCAGAAAGGGAGGGAATGTGGTAGTAGGGAAGCATCTGGACATGTTGGTGGAAAGCTGTCTATAATGGTAGTAATTGAGTACAGCAAAGGCAGTCCCAGCCAGTACCTTTTCCCATACCAGACCATTCACAACTGTTCACTGCTGTTTATTGTGAACCTGTGATTTCACTTGGATAAGTATAACAGGGTCTAGATTGATTCATACTTGAGCAAAGTTTTTCCCTCAAAGTGAGTTTGAACTTTCCAGTCTGCTAAAGAAATGTAGATTTTGGACAACTGGGTCCTCTGCCTTGCCCTCTAGTAATGCTGCCCCTTTATCCAAGCCACTTGGTATTCAAGAGTACCGATGTTCTGCAGTTAGGGTGCCAGTGTCAATCAGTCCTATTCTCCACTATTTTTTGACTTACCAGAGACCTTGCAGCAACTGACATGATTGTACAGATTTTATTTAGCTAGTGCATTTAACGAGGGGGAAAATGGTCATACTCGATTAATATTGCAATACATATAATTTGTTCATGAAGAAACACAAACTCAAATCATTCAAAATGGGATTTTAATTTTTTGGGGGCCCCGTGTGGTCTTTTTTAAAGGGGAACTGGAGCTCTGCACCCCTTTACATATACCCCCCCCCAATCTTTATTTCAGACAGGTGGCAAGTAGATGGGTTACAAGTTGGTAGAGGGGAGAACAGGAGGAAAGTGGTGGTTGCAGTGGAATTTGATCCCATGCTGTTCTGGGGGACTGCTGTTCCACGCCACCAGCAGTTGGAACTTAAACTAATGTCAATTGCAGTGTCATACACACACACACACACACACACACACACACACACACACACACACACACACACACACACACACACACACACGCATAAGCAAATGATGCACTAGTCAATCTTTGGCTCACTTTTAGGCTTATGTCTGGCCACACAAATCCTTACTGGACTGATGCTGGCTATACACTACACCTCTGACATTTCTACAGCTCTCACACACAAACCCCAACATGCACACAGACATGGGATACCAACAAACACAGACATATTTTACACTCAGACCAGAGGGAGAGAGTATTCTATGCAAATAGGGACGGGGAGATTTGGAGAGCGGAGCAGTTTTTCAGCTGGAGCATGGAGCTGCTGAGAGGATGTTCAGATGCCATGCAGGATTTCTCCAAGGATCCTGACAAACAATGAATGCCAGATTCATAGATCCATTTCAATGAAGAAGACTGAAGTACACCGCTGGCCAAGGCCACTGACATAATCAATACTGCAATGCCTGGCAGATCAGCAGGAGTTTTGAAATGATCCTTCCAATAATTTGGAACATGACCTGAATTATCCTATTAGGATTTGAAATCACTCACAAAAGGATACACTTGCTCCTTTGCTCTACAGTTGGGTTACAGTTTTTGTATTTTTGAGTTTATTCAATAACCTGCATCAGTGAACACCTGTTTGAATCCTGCATGTGAATGGGATTCAGTGAAATGCCATAGAAGTGTGTAAGGAGTACAGCAGTTTATTTAGTTATTGCACACATGGAACAATGACTAAGTCTGTGTTATGTTCTTCAAACAACCTAATTATTTTTCACTAATTGGTATTTTGGCCAATCAGATCAGCTCTGAAAGAATATCAGAATAGTTACACATTTTAGTATCCTGGTCAAATATACAAGCAATATTCTGTACCATAGAAGGATCTTCCACAAAACAGACATGCATTTTATGTACATCCTATTATTATTTCTGGTTCTGTTTTTGTTTTTGACAATTAAAAATCCTGAACACATCTGACACTAGAGGATTGCAACCTCAACGCTAATACCTTTAGTGTGACCATGTGTCTTACATCAGTTCTCACCGTTCACATGGAAACATTTGACGTAGATGTCCAGCTGAATTTGTTTTATATCGATCTGATATGTTTCAGATTCACATACAAGTATTCACACCCTCTGGTATTTTGCAGAAGTGGACTGGGTCTATCGCACTGCCTGAGATGAGTGACTATCACTACTATGGTCTGAGACACCTTGGCCAAATACTGTTTTTAGTCACAACCAAGATTTAGGCGGCAGTCTAATGACCTCTACCTCCAGTTTTTACAGATTTGAATGAACTATAGCAAGGCTAGGTGGAGACATCATCATTGCTTATTTTGCCCGTGTTACTCTACTTTCATGGGGGACATCCAGGTGGTGCACCTTTTCATTCCAGCCCAGCACTAACATACCTGTGCAGCATCATGGTCCCCATGATTAAGGAAAACTGTTATTCCTTTATTTGTGCAGATCTGAAGGAACTGGATAGGTGTAAGCAATATGTGTCTTCATCTCTGCTATCTGTTCAACAGTTATCTTCCGTTTTGGCTTTTCGTCTTGAGCCCCCAATTGTTAAACACAAGCACCCTCTACTGGCCAGATATTATAATAGTTTTTAAAAAGTGCAATTATTCAGTGTGACATTCTCAGGAGAACGTATCATATTCCCGTACCCCTGAGAAAGTGTCATAATAAATCCCCAATAGTAATAGCACAGTGTCTAAACCCAGACGTGCAAAATCGCGAGACTTCCGGGAACACTTGCGAAACAGACCAGTCCGGGGATTTACAAGTCAATGAGAAACATTCTTCCTTTGTTGTTCATTTTCTCAACCTGAAGGCACAACCTAGATTAGAGCCAATGTCTTAAGTAGTTGAACATATTATTACTCCAACCTCGTGAAAGTGACACGTTTTCGTCAAAAACAACTTTATATTAAGGAGTGCCATTGATTTGACATCCTGCACATGTGCAGTTCAGCGCGAGACGAACGTTTGGCCCATGACGTGTTTCTATGCATGAGCTGTGCTTGCCAACGTCGACATAACATCGCCTACAAGTGTGATCGGGGATTTGTATTTGGAGATGACGTTTTAGCCGATCTTCATACTCTACTACTGTCTTTGATAATATTTTAACGATATATCATTTTACATTTGTTCATGTTTGGATAGCATTCTATTGTAGAAACGACTAAAAATACTGTAAGCATTCTGGGTAAGATGTTATACAGTTGTTCAACTACACACATTTAATGCCCTGATCATAATTTGTTTATTTGCTCATGATGTTCTTTATATCCAAGTTACTTGATTGCTGCAAGGGATCAAGTACTTCCATTTACTTGCTAATGTGAATTGTTAAGACTCAAGCATAGAGCTTCACCTGATTGTTGCTTTTACAATGTAAAACCGATGCCTTACCAAAGGATGTACTACTCCAAAGTGCACACTAGACACACTTAAACCTCAATCTCACAAATGATCATATGACAGCAGTCCGATAAAGTACATAAATAGTAATCTGTAGTTTCTCCAATAGATCAACTTTTTGTATATAGTGTTGGTTGGGTTGGATGTGATCTTATAGTAGGATCAGAACAGGATCTGTGTAGAATCATTTAATCAAGCAAGTTTTGTAATATTGCTAGATGCAACCACTGAATGGAGATTCAGTAGGAAAGTGTGGATTTAGCCATAAATTCTGTGTTTATGGATCGAGCCCATTAACACCTGTGCCATAATGTTCCAGGACCTTGTTTCCCAGAGCATTCGTAGCGTCAGGATCATATCTTTTAGTAGCCAAGGTCTTTCCCAGAGTATTGTTGCTCTTAAAAACCTTTGCACATCTACGGAGTGATCCTGACCACTCATAGAGCAGCCAAAGTGCATCTTTAGGCTTATTTTCTGCCTTACCTCACAAGATAATCCTTCTAAAACAATGTAAGTGTTTTTGTGTGAATGGGCATGATCGTACAACGTAAAAAAAATTCATTTGGGTAATGTATAGGATATAATGTAATATTTGAAATATGTATTTAACATTTTGTCAAGTTTGGTTTTATTTGATAAAGCTGAATCTTATCGGTACAAATTGGAAACACCTGGAAGTCTGTAAATGACAAGCCGCTGTCAGGTCATTGGAACAACAATAATACAGCATGGCTGCTATTCAGCGGATTGTTTATCCAACATAACCGGCGGCTCCGTCTGCGCAGTCGGTTGGTGTATATAAATCTGCATGTCCGTTGCAGCCCCATCATTGGGAGTCTATCAGGCTCCCACAAGAGGTACTCAGACTGCTCTACCTTGTGTATAAATCAGCTGACCAACCAGCTGAGGCATAGCAGGGGAAGTAGTAGGGATGCTAATGGTGCCGTCGTAGCCCCCCCCGGCGAAATAATAACAGCATCGCCACCCCCAAACGTCTTCCTGAGGTGCAGCTTCTAACAGCCTTGTGCTTTTACTCAGTGTGGTGTTTCCCCCAGGGCTTTGGGGATGGACACAGAATATATATTTTTATGAAAAAACAAAATGTGTGTAGTCGAGGGTTAGTCACTGTATATATTTGTGTGCTAAAAGGAAACAATCTGATACAGATATATTCTGGTGGGCCGTGTCCTAAAGCACTATAGGAAAGAAGATGACCGTGGTTCAAATCTTTAAATGTATGAACATTACATGACAAATGGTTAGTTTATTTTCATACATAAAACCTTGTCTTCGAAATGTATAGGCCTTGCCTACTTTTCACATGAAATGTGGGCTATTAGTAGTGTTTGCTTATGATTCCAGCGCCATCGATTTCAGCACCAGGGAACTGGACAGCTCCCCCAACGGGATCATGTGAAAAACTGAACCCGGCCCCAATGATTACAGGCTCTTACAGGTTCACACCACCTGCTTATTTATGGAAACACTCTTGAAACGTTGGCTCGTAAATAACGATGCATTTAGTATGATCATGTAACGCAACTGGGAAACGAGGCCCAGAACTCTTGGCAGATGTCATTGTGCGCTCACATACAGGGAGGCTCTCCCTCTCTCCAGGAGTGTCCTGCACACACACCCCAATGCAAACGGGGAAAAACTTCTTCAGAGGCCCAGAGTAACAAAGAACAAATGTAATTTCAATGCTTCCATCAATAGCGCTGGAAGCTGGAACAGCTAACGCAACACTTGAACCAGCAGAGGACAATTCAATTGCGCTACTGCCTGTGCCATAAAGTTCCAGACCTCATGGCAAGAGCCATAGTATACTTTCCGAAGGCAGACCTCAATAAAATGGGTGATATTGGGGGCTACGGAGCTGAAGAAAAGAGAAATGAAAGTACCGTATGTTCCTCCATGACAGGGATCTACCATGCCAGTCCTTCGAGGGCTGAAGTTCTACTAGTTTTCATGTCTCCCTGGCACTTCACTGATCAGTCTGAATCATTGATTACCCATTGACCACCTGATAATCCAGGTTTTTGGCTTGTTATGAAAGCGCAAAGACAAAAACCAGCGTATACGGCATCCATCAATTATTCACGTTGTGTACCTCTCCACTATAAGGAACAAATCTGCCATGCCCGGTGTCGGGTCAAATAGACTGGACATAACATAGTAAACATAAATCCGGGACAGTTTGATATGTTACGTTTGGTATGGTTACATTACAGTGCTCGACTTGGACAGAAATAAGTGCCTCTACTCATTTTGGGTGCTGGTACTGTTTTATATTTAGGAGCAGGAGCTCCACAGTACTTTTGAGCTAATATTCTACAAGCGGAACAGGAGCTCAATCAGTAGAACGTTTGAGGTGCCGGTACTTGTCTCATGTGAGCTCCTGCCCAAGTAAAGCACTGGTTACTTAAGAGAGGAGGTCACTTCAGGCAAAAACTAAAGGAGAATGTCTGGAACTCTTGGAGGGATGTGAAACCATTCTTGGTTGAGATCTGGTGACAAACACACACACCCTTTAAACCCCCTATGCTCTTTTGAGACCCCTCTTTCAAAGTCACTGAGATCTCTTCTAGCCATGGTATCCAAAATAATGGGCAACTGGGCATTTTTATACATGACCTAGGGTTTCCATTAGCCAGCTTTTGGTCAATATATATATTTTTTAAAGCGAATAAATTAAAATTTGCACCGGCCAATTGTCCAGGAGAAGAGAAAATCCCATTGCGAAATAATTAATTGATAGAAATAACAGTCGATGTAAATACATTTGACTGGTCATGGTTATCGGTCAATAGGTTAATTTCCATAGTTTAGTGGAATTAAATTGGTGCATGTACGTTTTATTAGTGATTTAGGCTCTTATTTATCACAGATACAGAGTCTTTGAGTATAAAATCTGTCAGACAGCTTGAGTTGCATCTCAAACAGCAAATTCATAGGCAATGGTAGGCAGGCTTCATCAGCGCATCACACATCACTTCGCAATGAGCTGGAGGCAGTATGCATTTTCAAAATAGATACTTCATTGTTTGAAATCTGAATGTTTTACTACATATTATGATGCGTGTCTTACATTGCTTCAAAGTAGGCCTTTCCTTCTTTTGTTGTCCACTAGCCAAAGGCCCAATCCTAGTCATATTAACCCATGTTTATTTTACAAATTTCAAATGGATATTTTAATCCTGTCAGGCATACTGGTTGTATGTATTTGGGATCTGTCATCCCAAACATTCTGACTGTACCAGCTTTTTAACGTCTGTTTGGAATTTGGGATCTGTCATCCCACAACTGGCTATTTTTCTTTCTCAACAAGCTGACCAATAGAAAAGGTAAACGTTTCTACTATGGGGGATAGTAGATTGCCATAGGCTAGTGATTTTGCTGTTTGTTACCTATCTTGCTGGCTGAGGAAAAGTACATTTTGAACAGTTATTCCAACATCTTCAAAGTGTGCATCAGAATTTGGTAAGAAGAACCACACATCGTTGTATCCTCAACTTGCATGTTCTGTTAATATGAATGACCTTAATCTAAATGTGATTACTGTCATTCTGAGCACCATGAGTAGACGCCCTAATCAGGTTACGCGCCCAATGCATATCCGGTAAATTTCCTAATGGAAACCCTTACATGACCCTAAGCATGATGGGATGTTAATTACTTAACTAACTCAGGAACCACACCTGTAGAAGAACCTGGTTTCAATATACACTATATATAAAAAAAAGTATGTGGACACCTTCAAATGAGTGGATTTAGCTATTTCAGCCACACCGTTGCTGGCAGGTATATAAAATCGAGCACACAGCCATGCAATCTCCATAGACAAACATTGTCAGTAGAATGGCCTTACTGAAGAGCTTAGTGACTTTCAACCTGGCACCGTCATAGGATGCCACCTTTCCAATAAGTCAGTTCGTCCTGCTAGAGCTTCCCCGGTCGACTGTAAGTGCCATTATTGTGAAGTGGAAATATCTAGGAGCAGCAACGGTTCAGCCGTGAAGTGGTAGGCCACACACGCTTACAGAACAGGAGTGCTGAAGCGCATAGCAAGTAAAGGGTTGTCTGTCCTCCGTTGCAACACTCACTGCTGAGTTCCAAACTGTCTCTGGAAGCAACATCACCCCCACAACTGTTCGTTGGGAGTTTCTTTATGGGTTTTCATGGCTGAGCAACAAGCCTAAGATCACCATGCGCAATGCCAAGCGTCGGCTGGAGTGGTGTAATGCTCGCCGCAGTGGAAACACGTTCTCTGGAGTGATGGATCAATCTTCACCATATGGCAGTCTGACGGACGAATCTGGGTTTGGCGGATGCCAGGAGAACGGTACCTGCCCGAATGCATAGTGCCAACTGTAAAGTTTGGTGGAGGAGGAATAATGGTCTTGGGCAGTTTGTCATGGTTTGGGCTAGGCCCCTTAGTTCCAGTGAAGGTAAATCTTAATGCTAAAGCATACAATGACATTCTAGATGATTCTGTGCTTCCAACCTTGTGGCAACCGTTTGGGTAAGGCCCTTTCCTGTTTCAGCATGACATTGCCCCCGTGCACAAAGCGAGGTTCATGCAGAAGTGGTTTGTCAAGATTGGTGTGGAAGAACATGACTGGCCTGCACAGAGCCCTGACCTCAACCCCATCGAACACCTTTGGGATGAATTGGAATGCTGACTGCGAGCCAGGTCTAATCAGCCAACATCAGTGCCCGACCTCACTAATGCTCTTGTGGCTGAATGGAACCAAGTCCCTGCAGCAATATTCTAACATCTAGTGGAAAGCCTTCCTCGAAGCGTAGAGGCTGTTATAGCAGCGAAGGGGGGACAAACTCCATATTAATGGCCATAATTTTGGAATGAGATGTTCGACGAGCAGGTGTCCACATACCTTTGGTCATGTAGTGTACTCTGAATTGTGTTTCCTTTATTTTGGCTTTATCCTGTATTTAATTTAATAATAATAATAATATATGCCATTTAGCAGACGCTTTTATCCAAAGCGACTTACAGTCATGTGTGCATACATTCTACGTATGGGTGGTCCCGGGGATCGAACCCACTACCCTGGCGTTTACTCAAGTGTAAACTTGAGTTTGGCCTACTTCAGCTTCACAACATTACAGAGCATTAGATGTAAATGTGGACAACACATCTGACACCTTTGCATATCAACATACTGAGACATTGCACACTTTTTATTATGCGTTAGCATATTTTATTATGGAGTGGAGACATTTTTTGTTTAGTTCAGAGCAGTGGAGCCTGGTGTCACTGGTTGATAGATGTTAAGCACTTTAAAGCGTGACTGTCTTTAAAAAGCAACAAGTCCCTTTGAAAACGGCCAATGTGGCATCGATTCGAGTTAAACATTTATTCTAGTGTCCAAATTGACTACAAAGTGTAAATTGGATAATTTTGGTCAGAAATTCAGACTCGTCTAAAACGGAGTTTGGAACAGCTGTGCTTCTCAATGGGTAAATGAAGGTTTGGTTTTGATGTCTGTTTGCCCACTAACATGGGGTGAACTGCTGCTGTGATTGCTCTCTATCCGATAGCACAGACAGTGAGACAGACCTGCCCAACAGCTCAGACTTTGTTAACATAAGGCAAGTCATCACGCATATTTGAACTTGAGAAATACTGCACCAAGCACCTTAGCGCCATTTTACATTTAACTATCTCAGATTCATTCTGGGGATTATGAGGAAGTGAAATAAGCTTCTGCATCTCCAGTGTCTCGTGGGGGACAAACATAATTTACCAAAAGCGGTATCTGTCAGGAAACACACTTCCAAGACTGAAATCTAGTTTTTTTTGTAATGAGTAACCAAAAAACACACTTGCCAATCGGTGTGTTCATTGGCTCTTTAATGATGAACAAGCTTTTTCATAAGCCAGTAGTCATTTCATATTTGCAAGGGCATCATTTGGAGGAATTTACTTTGAGTGAAACATTAACTTATAGGTATGGGGAGGGGCATTTTAAAGGTCCTGGACTGGTTTTCCCAAAAGCATCGTAGCACTAAGATGATCTTAATTCCATTTAAACTATACTGAACAAAAGTATAAACGCAATTTGTAAATTGTTGGTCCCATTTTTCATGAGTGGAAATAAAAGATCCCAGAAATGTTCTATACACACAAAAAGCTTGTTTCTCAATTTTGTGCAGAAATATGTTTACATCCCTGTTAGTGATAATTTCTCCTTTGCCAAGATAATCCATCCGCCTGACAGGTGTGGCGTATCAAGAAGCTGATTAAACAGCATGATCATTACACAGGTGCACCTTGTGCTGGGGACAATTAAAGGCCACTCTAAAATTTGCAGTTGTGTCTCACAAAACAATGCCACAGCTGTCTTGTTTTGAGGGAGCGTGCAATTAGCATGATGACTGCAGGAATGTCCACCAGAGCTGTTGCCAGAGAATTTAATGATCATTTTTCTAGAATAAGTTGCCTCAAATTGTTTTAGAGAATTTGGCAGTGAATCCAACTGGCCTCACAACCGCAGACCACGTGTAACCACGCCAGCCCAGGACCTCCACATCCGGCTTCTTCACCTGCGGGTTCGTGCCATCCCAGGCCCACCCATGGCTGCGCCCCTGCCCAGTCATGTGAAATCCATAGATTGGGTCCTAATTTATTTATTTATTTCAATTGACTGATTTCCTTCTATGAACTGTAACTCAGTAAAATCTTTGAAATTGTTCCATGTTGCGTTTGTTTGTTCAGTATAAATGGACAAAAGATGACAGTGCAACGATGCTTTTGGGAAACCCAGCCCTGGTTATGTATCCGTGTGGTTGGGTGTTTAAATGCTAAAATGTACATTAACCTTCTTATGATGGTATAAAGGTCAGCCATTTTGATCAGGGAGATGGTCATCCATGCTTTGCCAGTGCTGTGATTAGATATTGTGTAAAATAATGAATTTGAAGAATATATGTTTGTTAGCAAGCTAACCGGCTAGTTTTAAAGGAATGATTCCATTATGATTCCATTCAAATTAGCTGCCAATATGCCAACATTCCATTCAAACAATGCAACTCGGACAAGTTATAAATGCAACAAGTACTGATTGTATCATATCACTCAGCTTTCCAAGAACACAAAAATTGAGACATTTATGATCTGTTTACATATATTTTAGAGGGTATTTATATGGGGGAAAAAATGTGTATTAAACCTGTATAAACTGTAGGCCTATTTATAATTATAGTATTTTAGGTTCAATTTTATTACACAATTTCTGATATCACATGCCTTACTTTAATTTTCCTGCATAAGTAAAATCAGGATTATGCCTCTACTGCCATTTGTTTTATTTAGACTGGTTTAGAATTCTCCCTGACCAATATGGCTGCCGTTTTGAACCCATTTTGGAACTTTGAGAGTTAATTCATTTAATAGGATATCTGGGTTTCCTACTCTTTTTTTTAAATGTGTATTTTTAGATAATTTGAGTCATAAATCACAGTACTACCCTGCTGTCATTGCACAGAAGAACAGAGGGGCCCTGGCTCCCCCAATATAGGTCTTCTTTACCACCTTTCTAGCGTGGAATGACATTGGTTCCATCTTGTCGGCTTCTTTTAGTCAGGTAGTTTTGACAGTTATTTTGATGTACTTCTATTACATTGCAGTACAAGTTAGATTTTCATTTATATGTTTAATGTTTTAGCACAGGAAATTTTAGTCCCACTACCAGTCAGTTTACATGACGGTTGATCTATCACTCAACTGCTTTAACACCGAGGGTCAAAAATGGATACATGAATACAAGTGTATTATTGATATCTTTATTGTCCATTAAACAACAAAGATGATTATATTTTGCTGTCACAATACCAGCACCCAACTGCCTAAGACACACACACAGACGAGAGGCTGAACCCGTCACAGGGTCAGCTGCAGAGCATTGCCTGTGGAGAGGGTGTGATGCCAGCAACCCCCTAGTTATTTGATGAAAATGTATTTCCATTGTAGTTGTTTCAAATTGTATTTCAGTGGGCTATGAACAGTCCGTTCTTACTTTTTTTTTTAGCATACATTTTTTCGTGGGAATATATCCTGCCCGTTGCCTTACTGTTCTCAATCAAAAAACTTCAATTTAGCTGACAAGGAAGAAGAAAATTCACAATTTTCCTACCTGGGATTTTAGTAGCTGTAAAAGTAATGGCACAACATCACAAAGGGGGACACTTTTATAGTAATGAATTGAGGAACAATTAAAGCCACACTGTACATACCATCAATGAGTGGGCCCCCCAAAAAACAAACAATAGTGCAAATACATCCCATCACATTTTCCAATGCAGATAAAGTTTTGTAGTGGTCAAGGAATAACATTCCATGAGCTCAACATGGCCTTTTATAACATTATTTGAAGCTGTACATCATTTGGCTACAGAGTCAAAGGTAACTGTTTTTGGTAATTATTAGGTCGAACAAAGCTAATCTCATCACACTGTACATCTCAGCCTAAGAAAGACCATTTTGAAGCTGATTCATTGGTAGTGGTTAATCACATGGGTGCACTGTTCATACTTAATTAACTGGTAATAACACACACATATGTTAACATATTGACCTCATGGCTTATTACACTGACTTCCTATAAGTTTTGTTGATTATATTCATAGCTACCAGATGCTATATTGATTTATCAGCACTGATTCAGTTCCCCTGTTATTCTATTTTTTAACAGCTGGAAAGGCCAATGAGCAGGTAGAGGTTGAGATTGAGCCCATTTCTCCTCAGACACATTCTCCAGATAACTCTCCCTCAGACATCATCACTGAATCCTCCCCTCCTCTGGAAAGTGCTCCAGGTAAAACCAAGAGACCAGCAAACAGCTGCAGTGTCTCTAGGAAACCCTCTGTCGATACATCCCCTGTCAAACAACCCAATCCCCCCAAATCCAGCCACTCTCCGACCCCTGAGGCCCCAAGCACCTCAGCCTCCAGACACCACGAAACAGGGGCCCTGAGGATCGGCAAGACGTCCTTCACCATCCCCAAGAAGCAGCCTCAACCCCTCGTGACTCCCACTCTACCCTCCCCTCCACCCCCCACCCCAATGAATGAAACTAGGATCCTGCCCGTGTCCCCAGCCCCTATCGCTCCTTCCTCCAGACCCCCTCAGCCAGCCAACAACCAGGTCAGGCAGAGCATCCAACGCTCTCTCACCAACATCATGTTCAAGAGGTGAATATGAAGAAAGAGATGACAAAATATACATGGTGGTTAGAAAAGTACACTCTCACACACACACACACACACACACTGGATCACATTGATTGACAAAGAAATGATGGCTTAGTCTGAGAAGACACCCTATTCCCTATATAGTGCACTAGGTTTGACCAGAGCCCATAGTTCTCATCAAAGGTAGTCCACTATATAGGGGTAGCATGCTATTTCGGACACACACATTGATTGAGCTCTCTTTTGAATGTAGGGCAAAAATGTTATTAAAAGATGACTAATTGCATTTTGATTTTATAAGGGTGTGCGACTGTGACGATTTGGAGAGGTCTGAGACTGAAGTGGCGAAGCTGGTCACCAGCATCGAGACGGAGATGTTTAACATATTTAACAATACAGATAGCAAGTACATGAACAAATACCGAACCATCATGTTCAACCTTAAAGACCCCAAAAATAAGGTTGGTTTATAGACAGCAAAAAAAAATCCACATATATAATTCTCTGCTATACAGCATTTCATTCAAAACGTTATGAAAACAAATATTCAATGTAACAAATGTGCCCTCGTCTGACAAACTAGACTTGTAGTTCACCATGTGATTGTCTCTTATTTGGGTGGGTTTCCAGGGTTTGTTCTACAGCGTCATCCGTGGTGAGGTCAGTCCCTTCAGACTGGCCAGGATGAGCCAGCGGGACATGCAGGCTACAAAGGTCTCAGAGCCGAACAAAAAAGACACTCCAGAGGTACAGTATAATATAGCCTATGCAGAAACTTAATCTAAGCCATAAACCTATAATAATAATAAAATAAACTAAAGAAGACCATTCGAGTTTTAATGTTGTGCACGATACTAAAATACAAAAAATTACAAATAATAACATACAAAATTCACCATAATTCTATAATTCTTCACTGAGAACTATATTTATTTTCCAAAACTTTACCAGCTGATTAAGATGTTGTCTGTGTGTCTTGCAGGTCCTGGAGTCTGGTCCCAAAGCCACATGTGTGCTGCCAAATCCAGCGCCTGAGCCAGTGAAGGTTGATCTACCTAGTCTTCCCTTTAGGCCAAGTAGACACATGGTATGTACAACATGTATTATATACCACGTATTGTCTACTCATACTAATGCAGTAAAATATCTAGGAAATTATATCGCCCTCAATATGTGATCAGTTCATCTTCAAATATAGCATACCTTTTAGATGAGCATGTCAGTGTGTCTGTATCTGAGTGTGCATCTGTGTGTAACGTTTTAATAAATGTGTGACATGATCCTCTTTTCTCAGGAACAGAAGAGCACTCTCCCTGCTACCCCTAAGGCCAGACCTAACCAGTCGAGCCAAAACAGCTCAGTCCCAGACATCCTCAGCTGCATGCTGAAAGACACAACTGCCGAGCACAGAGCTCACCTGTTTGACCTCAAGTGCAAGATCTGCACAGGTAAATAAAACAATATGAAGTAAAATGACAGTGTACACACTACAACAACATCCAACGAACACCATAATATCATGTTGGCCTTCTGCACTGTATCAATTTTAGTGATGCGCAACAGTGTTGATATAAACCACAATCACTCTCAACGTCAAATGAATGATTTACTGAACTTCTATGGTGTTGAGTGTACTGATGCTGCTAACCAGTGTTTTGTGTGGATTGGTATCTGTTTCTGCCCTTCAGGTCAGATAACAGTTGAGGGTGAGGAGGAGCCTGTACCCAAGAAGTCTAAACTCTCTGGGTCATCGTCATCCTCCACAAATCCAGACGAATGGAAAGACAGGCCGTCTCGGCCACCCTGGATGTATGCCAGAACAGATCCCAGAACAGAGGAGAGAGGATGGAGAACTCCAGCAGGAGATGAATCACCCCTCCTTGCACCCCCCCGACTCCCCCACCATGGGTTCCCCTGCCTCCCCCCCTAATGGAGGATGACTCTGTCTTAACCATCATGGAATCCCCCGCTTCACCCACAATGGAATCTCCCGCTTCTCCACCAATGGAATCTCCTGCCTCCCCCATTTTGGAATCCCCTGCCTCCCCTGTCATGGATTCTCCCACCTCCCCCATTCTGGAAACCCGTAAAGCCAAGACACCATCCAGAATGTATACCCCAGTCATGATTCCGGCTGTTTCTACGGTATCCATTACAAGGCGTGATCCTCGCACTGCTGGCAACCGTTCTGCTGTTATGTCTGGTGACCCCCACACCGCTGGCAACCGCACTCCTGCCATGGCAACTGTCGCCATGTCTAAAGTCCCACCTCCACAAGTCTCTTATGTCCCAGCGAAACAGAGTGTTACTCTGAGCAAGACATTCATGCCCTTGCCACCACCCCCATCCCTTCCACCAATGCCAGCATTACCCAAATCTATCCTGATGAAGCCATCCTCCTCATCGTTCTATGGTTCTTCAGGATCCTCTTCATCCTCTTCAAGGTATCTCCTCTCAACTTGCCACCATCACTACAAGTGATCCTTGATAAGAATGTGTTTTATGATAATTAGTTGTGGTGGTTAATTTCTTTACTATCAAATTAGGTGAGACAAACTTATCACACAAGTCAGAGTTATACTTAAACTAAATCTTTATTCACTTGTTAATAAGGGAGCAGGTCAATACAACATACACATATAAAGTGAATCGGTTGAGTGCTCTGCGATAATGATGGCTGGTCGATGAATCACCCTCAGATGATTAATTGAGAGCCCCGACACAAAGGATACAAATAACTTTTATAGCAAAGATCCACCCCTTTTAGTCCACATGACAAACAACAGATGTGTGGAATGGGTCACAAGGTTAAGATTTGTATGAAAGATCTGATGTAAAGACTGTTCTCATTGTGTAGAAACCATGGTCTGGCCCCGAGCCATCTTTCCCTGGTACCAACAGAAACATTAACCCATGCTATGGAGTGTGGTCTTGTTAGGTTTATCACCCAAAGCATCGTAAATCTTCTGTCAGTATTAAGCCCCCCAGAGGCCCACTTTCAGTTCACACAAATGCAATAGTTATAAGAACCCTCTTCTGTTCCATAAAACAACCATTTGATGCAATGACAGTATTATAACATAATCTTGTAATTTCCCTCACATAGTGCATGTTCATTTCAGTCAGAATATAACTCTTGTTTCTTCCTCTGTGCATGAGTTATATTTGATTTACAGCTGAGTGAATGGGCAGTAATGGACTCTAATTGTGATGATGTGTTTTCAGGGCTGTGAACTCCCACTCCCCTCAAGATGGAGAGACAACCCAGTTCCTGGCCAAGCAGGAAGTAGTGTGGAAGGGCTTCCTCAACATGATCAGCGTGGCCAAGTTCGTCACCAAGGGCTATCTGGTCTCCGGGCCTTCTGAATATCTCAAAGAGGTAATGAATATAACATATAACTTTGCTACCATGACCGCAAGAAAAAAAATAGGAGAGCATTGTCAGATGTCTTTAGATTTGTTTATTTGTGAACATTTAAGTCAATACCTTTCATAAACATCTTAGCAGTTTGGTCTATATGGATATTAACAAAACATTTATTTTGTTTAGGATCTGCCTGATACCATACAGCTTGGTGGAAGAATCATGCCTCAAACTGTGTGGGATTACATCGGGAGAGTGAAGACCTCTGTTACAAAGGCAAGCCCTCCCTATGTCATTATGAAAGAAACTATACAATTTAGATAGAAACACATACACAGACCCTGTCTCAATGATAAGAGATTATTATTATTGGTCCACAGGAGCTGTGTGTGATCCGGTTCCACCCAGCGACAGAGGAGGAGGAAGTGGCCTATGTGTCTCTGTTCTCCTACTTCAGCAGCAGACGGCGCTTCGGGGTGGTGGCCAACAACAGCCGCAGCATTAAAGACATCTACCTCATCCCACTCAGTGCGAAGGAGTCCATTCCTTCCAAACTCCAACCCTTCGAAGGATCAGGTAAGAAAAGGCCAACATGTATGTAGAAGGCTACACAGATGCCACACTGACATTTGAATGCTGGTATATATTTTTTGATGCTATTTTTTTTTATCATTCAAAACTAATCTCTCTACTCCCTGTTTATTTAACAGGCTTTGAGAAGAATCGCCCCAATCTTCTTTTGGGACTGGTTATTTGCCAGAAACCCAAACGTGCGGGATGCTTGCCACAAGAGGTTGAAGAGAAGAGAGCCAAGATCCACATATCCAAAGACTCCAGAGATACTGTCCTCCCGAGACCCCCTACGCTGTATGGGTCAGACCCTAGGACGGAGGAATTCCTGCCCTACGACCCAGCGATGCCCATCATGTCCACCCCTCCTGGTTCCCCTCCTTCCACTGGATCCCCATCAGAATCCTCCTCCTCTGGTTCACTGACTATTCCATCACTTCTGTCCTCCATCAGAGCTGCTCTCCCTGCTTCTGCCCCACCCCCCATCACTAGCACATCCACCACTCCCCTGCAGACCATCCTGAAGTCACTGTTTGGGAAGGACTCTCATGCAGTCCCAGCAGTTGCAGCAGTGCCCCTTCCAACCACTTTGCCCCCTCCCCCAATGGTAGATCCGATAGTACAGCAGTACGGACAGAAATCCAAAGTCAAAGAGATTGAGGAGGAGGAAAATGAATATGATCGACCATACGACCCGGAGGAGGAGTATGATCCAGCAATGGGCTATGGAAGGGTTGCCCCAATTAATATAGATAAAATGTTTGAGGCGAATGCTGCCACTCAGGCCACGTGTGCAGATGACGACGACGTGGCTTACGACCCTGAGGATGAGACTATCTTTGAGGATATGCACAAGGATGGGATCGGTGTAGGGAAAGTCCCAGCTCCAACTTCAGCTCCAGCTCCTACCCCAGTCCCAGCTCCAGTACAAGACCCATTCCCAGATCCCAGTCCAGCTCCAGCCCCTCTGAGCCGCCCCATTACTGGTGCTGTGATTGTGTCAGCCGCTACTCTGACTGAACAACAGCGAATGCTTGAGGATCTCAACAGGCAGATTGAGGAGCAGAAACGGCAGCTGAAGGAGCAGGAGGAGGCACTGCGTCAGCAGAGAGAGGCAGTGGGCATGTTCATGGCCCATTTCTCTGTTTCCGATGCCTTGATGTCTCCCCCTACTAAATCTGGGCTGTCTCACTTACAAACACAGCAGAGTGAAGGAGAGCAGTCTGAGGCAAATCCTTCAGTCAATCAAAGAGCTTTGAAAGGTATTTTGAAAACAGAGGAAACAGAAGTACCAATAAAACAGGAGATTAAGAGAGAGACCAAGACTGTACCTCTTTCAGTGTCAAGAAATGTGGAAATGCCCAATGCATCACCAAAGCGGGTTAAAGAGATTAAAAAGGAAAGTATTCAGGCAACAGACAATTCAGATCCTGAAGCTGGTGAGATCCAGGACTCTGATGTAGCTTACGACCCAGAGGATGACACTATCTTTGATGAGCTGAAAGACACAAATGGAGAAGAAAAGGCGAAAACCTCAACTCGATCAGATTCAGCAAGGCGTTCTGAGCGTTCTCGTGACTCCTCAGTGTCTAGCTCGTGTCGTGGTGCATCGCGCAATGACACTCCTGATAGGAGGCGTAAGCGTAGCAGCCAACCAGATACTCACTCACCGAAAAGACGGGACCGTAAAGTCAGGGACCGCCAAGAAAGCCCTCCTCGTAGATCTGGCCGCCGGTCCCCTGGACACTCTGATAGGCGAAGGGAAAGACACAGACGGGGTGAGAGGAGCCGACCATATCACAGAGGTCGTCACCACTCTGAGCGCCCAGGCCGCCATATCCCTCATAAAGAGCGTACTTCTCGACGCAGCTCTGGTAGCCATAGAAGATCCCCATCTTCACCAAGACAAAAACAAGATTCTGGCTCTAGGGGACTCTCAAAGGGTCAAAGGGAGACTTCTCCTCCAGTGTGGGATGACTCAAAGGGCCCAGAGGCTCCTGAAGACATGGGTCCTACAAGTCCAACTCCAGCACTGGTCATGGAGGCTAATGACTCACCTCAGCCCCCTCTTGAAAGACAGGACATTGATGTACCACTGGGTGATCGTTGTGATTCTGGAGGTCCACCACACGGAGAGATTGAGGACACAGGACATCAAATGCCCCATGAGAATCCCACTCCCCAGAAGCCTGCGGATCAACAACCTTCTCAAAGCTTGCTGGGATCACCATCAAAAGGGCCCAACAACGAGCAAGGCCCCAACATCCAGCTTCAAGACAATAGGGATAGGCCCTCTCAACTGGAACTACTAGAGCAATGCAGTGTACAGAGCCCATCAGACATTATGAGAGAAAAACAGTTTTCCTCACAAGGTCCTCCCCACATGGCCTCTCCAAATAACCAGGGTGAGCGGTCCAGCAGTTTAGAAAGGAGAGATCCTGATATGAGGGAGGGAAGGAGAAACCAAGGACCTGATATGATGGGACTCGGGCCAAACATGAGGGGTGAAAGGAGAGGGCCGCAAATGAGGCATCCAAGTCCAAATATCAGAGGTCCAGATCCAGACATGAGGGGTGAAAGGAGCGGGCCACAAATGATGCATCAAAGTCCAAATATCAGAGGTCCAGAACCAGATATGAGAAGTCCAGATATGAGAGAGGACCACTTCTCACCAACAACTTACTTTGGAGGAAAGAGATCACCATCGCCCCATTTTAATAGTCCAAGGATCCCCTCATCTGTTCCAAGAGGAAATTTAAAGGATCAACGGGGAGCACCTTGTCCTGGTTTCCGCCCCAGGGGTCCTCGTACCTCAAGGTGGATGCCACCACAGTCCCGGTTTGATGGTCCACATAATCCGCTAGTAGTAAGACCCCTAGAGCTGCTCGGAAAACAAAGAGGCACCAACCAGAATCATGACAGTGGAGGTGAGCCTATTCAACCAGAAATAAAGGAGCAACACATTGCACAGAGCCCATCAGACATTATGAGAGAGAACCAGTTTTCCTCACAAGGTCGTCCCCACATGGCCTCTCCAAGCAACCACGGTGAGCGGTCCAGCAGTTTAGAGAGGAGAGATCCCGATATGAGGGAGGGACGAAGACACCAAGGCCCAGACATCAGAAGTCCAGATATGATAGAACCTGGGCCAGACATGAGGGGGCCAGTGCCAGACATGTGGGATGATAGAAGGGGTCCAGGGCCAGACATTAAAGGGCCAAGGCCAGGCATGAGGGGTGATAGGAGAGGGCCAGACATGTGGGATGCTAGAAGGGGTTCAGGGCCAGACATGAGGGCTGATAGGAGAGGGCCAGACATGTGGGATGATAGAAGGGGTCCAGGGCCAGACATGCAAGTTTCAGGGCCAGAGATGGGGTGTCCAGGGCCAATCATGCGAGGTCTAGGGCCAGACATGCAAGATCCAGGGCCAGACATGAGGGGTGATAGGAGAGGGCTAGAGCCCGACATGAGGGGTGATAGGAGAGGGCCAGAGCCCGACATGAGGGGTGGGCCAGACATATGGGATGATGGAAGAGGTCCAGGACCAGACATGACAGCTCCTGAAATGCCAGACCCAGATCCAGATATGAGAAGTCCAGACATGAGAATGGACCACTTCACACCAACAGATAACTTTGGAGGAGAGAGACCAACATCGACTAATTTCAGCAGTCCAAGGATGATCTCACCTGTTCAAAGAGGACATTTTGAGGATCAAAGGGGAGTACATCGTCCTGGTTTCCGCCCCAGGGGTCCTCGTCCTTCGAGGTTCAACCAGCCCAGAGGCTCATATCCAGGGCACTTCCCAGGGGGGCAACCACGGTTCCGTTTCGATGGTCGACAGGGAGTGGTAAGACCTGCTCATGCCTCGCTGGTAACACCAAGGGAGCACAGTATACAGAGTCCATCAGAAATTCTGATAGAAACCCAGATACCCTCACAAGGTCCTCCCCACATGGCCTCTCCAAACAACAAGGGGGAGCGGTCCAGCAGTTTAGAGAGGAGAGATCCAGATATTGGGGAGGAAAGGAGAAACCCAGGGTCAGACATCAGAGGTCCAGATATGATGGGACCAGGGCCTGACATGAGGGGTGATAGGAGAGGACCAGGGCCAGACATGAGAGGTGATAGGAGAGGACCAGGGCCAGACATGAGGGGTGATAGGAGAGGGCCAGGGCCAGACATGAGGGATGATAGGAGAGGGTCAGAAATTAGAGGTCCAGAGATGATGGGACCAGGGCCAGACACGAGGGGTGATAGCAGGCCAGGGCCAGACATGAGGGGTGATAGGAGAGGGCCAGACATGAGAGATTCAGGGCCAAACATCAGAGGGCCAGGTCTAGTGCCAGACACAAGGGGTGATAGGAGAGGGCCAGGGCCAGACATGAGGGGTGAAAGGAGAGGTCCAGGGCCAGACATGAGGGGTGATGGGAGAGGTCCAGTGCCAGACATGAGGGGTGATGGGAGAGGTCCAGGGCCAGACATGAGGGGTGATTGGAGAGGGCCAGGGCCTGATATGAGGGGTGAAGGGAGAGGGTCAGGGCCAGACATGAGGGGTGATGGGAGAGGTCCAGGGCTGGACATGAGGGGTGATGGGAGAGATCCAGGGCCAGACATGAGGGTTGATGGGAGCGGGCCAGACATGAGGGGTGATGGGAGAGGGCCAGGGCCAGACATGAGGGGTGATGGGATAGGGCTAGATATGAGGGGTCCAGGGCCAGACATGGGAGATCCAGGGCCAGACACAAGGGGTGATAGGAGAGGTCCAGGGCCAGACATGAGAGGTCCAGGGCCAGACATGAGAGATCCAGGGCCAAACATCAGAGGGCCAGACACAAGGGGTGAGAGAAGAGGTCCAGGGCTAGACATGAGGGGTCCAGGGCCAGACATGAGGGGTGATAGGGGAGGTCCAGGGCCAGACATGAGGGTTCTAGGGCCAGACATGAGGGTTCTAGGGCCAGACGTGAGGGGTGATAGGGGCGGTCCAGGGCCAGACATGAGGGGTGATAGGAGAGGGCAAGGGTCAAACATGAGGGGTGATAGGAGAGGGCCAGACATGAGAGATCCAGGGCCAGACACAAGGGCTGAAAGGAGAAGGCCAGACATGACAGATCAAGGGCCAGACATGAGAGGGCCAGGTCTAGGGCGAGACACAAGGGGTGACAGGAGATGGCCAGGGCAGGACTTGAGGGGTCCTGGGCCAGACATCAGAGGGCCAGGTCTAGGGCCAGACACAAGGGGTGATAGGAGAGGGCCAGACATCAGAGGCCCAAGGACAGATATGAGGGGTGATAGAAGAGATCCAGGGCCATGCATTAGAGATCCAGGGCCAGACATGAGAGATCCAGGGCCAGACATGAGAGATCCAGGGCCAGACATGAGAGATCCAGGGCCAGACATGAGAGATCCAGGGCCAGACATGCAGGGTCCAGGGCCAGACATGCAGGGTCCAGGGCCAGACATGCAGGGTCTAGGGCCAGACATGAGAGATCCAGGACCAGACATGCAGGGTCCAGGGCCAGACATGAGAGATCCAGGGCCAGACATGAGAGATCCAGGGCCAGACATGAGAACTCCAGAGCCAGACATGAGAGGTCCAGACACAAGGGGTTATAGGAGAGGGCCAGGGCCAGACATTTGGGGTGATAGGAGAGGGCCAGACATGAGGATTGATAGAAGAGGACCAGGGCCAGGCATGAGGGGTCCAGAGCCAGATATCAGAGGACCAGGTCTAGGGCCAGACTCAAGGGGTGACAGGAGAGGGCCAGGGCTAGACATGAGGGGTAATCGGAGAGGGCCAGGGCCAGACATGAGAGTGCCAGGGCCAGACACAAGGGGTGATAGGAGAGGGCCAGGGTCAGAGATGAGGGGTCCAGGACCAGACATGAGAGATCAAGAGCCAGACATCAGAGAGCCAGGTCTAGGGCCAGACACAAGGGGTGATAGGAGAGGGACAGGTCCAGACATGAGAGGGACATGGCCCGAAACAAGAGGTGATAGGAGAGGGCCAGGGAGAGACTTGAGGGGTCTAAGGCCAGACATGAGAAGGTCAGGGCCAGACACAAGGAGTGATAGGAGAGGGCCAGGGCCAGACATGAGGGGTCCAGGACCAGACACAATAGATCAAGAGCCAGACATCAGAGAACCAGGTCTAGGGCCAGACACAAGGGGTGATAGGAGAGGGCAAGGGCCAGACTTGAGGAGTCTAGAGCCAGACATGAGAGGGCCAGGGCCAGGCACAAGGGGTGATAGGAGAGGGCCAGAGCCAGACATTTGGGGTCCAGGACCAGACACGAGAGATCAAGAGCCAGACATCAGAGGGTCAGACACAAGGGGTGATAGGAGAGGGACAGGTCCAGACATGAGAGATACAGGGCCAGACATGGGATGGCCAGGTCTATGGCCAGACACAAGGAGTGGTAGGAGAGGGCCAAACATGAGAGATCCAGGGCCAGACAAGAGGGTGGTTAGGAGAGGGTCAGGGCCAGAAATGGAAGTTCCAGGGCCTGAAACAAGGGGTGATAGGAGAGCACCAGGGACAGACATGAGGGGTCCAAGACCAGACACGAGAGAGCAAGAGCCCAACATCAGAGGGCAGGGTCTAGGGCCAGACACAAGGGGTGATAGGAGAGGGCCAGATATGAGGGGTGATAGGAGAGGGCCAGACATGTGGGATGATAGGAGAGGGTCTTCACCAAACATGAGGGGTCCAGTGCCAGACATGAGCGGTGCAGGACCAGACATGTGGGATGAGAGTAGAGGTCCAGACAAGAGGGGTGATAGGAGAGGGCCAGGGCCAGATATGAGGGGTGATAGGAGATGGTCAGGGCCAGACATGAGCGGTGCAGGATCAGACATGTGGGATGAGAGTACAGGGCCAGATATGAGAGGTCCAGGGCCAGACACAAGGGGTGATGGGAGATGGCCAGGGCCAGACTCAAGGGGTGATGGGAGATGGTCAGGGCCAGACATGAGAGGTCCAGGGCCAGACATTAGGGGGAATAGGAGAGGGTCAGATATTAGTCTTGATAGGAGAGGCCCAGGGCCAGACATGTTGGGTGAAAGGAGAGGGCCAAACATGAGAGATCCAGGGCCTGACACGAGGGGTCCAGGGCTAGACATGGGTCAAGAAATGCGAGCCCCAGATCCAGACATGAGAAGTCCAGATATAAGAGGAGATCACTTCACAACAACAAATCATTTTGGAGGATCAAGGGGTGTACAAAGTCCTGGTTTCCATGGCCCCAGGGGTCCTCGTCCCTCGAGGTTCAACCAGCCCAGAGGCTCATCTCGAGGGTATTTCCCAGACAATGGGGGGCAGCCACGGTTTGACGGTCCACGGCTAGTGGTAAGACCGTTGAGGCCTAAAGGAGGTTTACTCCCCACTCCCCTGGAGGGTCTCATGAGTTTGCCGAACAACAGCCCAGATGCTTTTAGAGAAGACCAGTGGCGGAACAGTCACTCGCCTGATACGAGGAGAACAAGCCTACCCATAGAAGACTGTGAAATTAGAAACTATGGAGACAGAGAAAACAACTCTGAAGAACGTGGCCGTGGTGTTAACCCCCGAGATAGGGTTAACTTCCAGGGAACAGCGCCCTGCTTGTCCCAGGGGAGGCAGTTGCCTGAGGACAATGGGAGAGAGCAGGGTGGCAGTCATGGAAGACAGGGGGACAGGGAGACAGGTAGGCTTGTGAGTAGGGAGAGAGAAAGGGTTAGAGGAAGCGAAGTAGACCGGCCCAGAGAGGAGGTAGATGAAAAGCAAAAGACACCCACAGAAAAGGACAGAGACATTAGCAGAGCCACAAGCAGAGAAGGAGAGGCAAACAGAGGTGTTAGTCTGCACAACCGTTCACTCTCAAAAGACCATGACCGAGACATTTTAAAGGATGGAAGTGGAAAGAAAGAAGAACAAATGGAGGGAAAGGGTAAAACGCTTGAATTAACAGAAACGCCCCAGGTAGACACGCCCCAGGACAGCAAAGGGCCTGTTTGACTGGAGACTACTGTTAACAGAAATGCATGGACTAAGTTTGAAGTTGGTTCAGTTCATAATGTACTACGTAGTCGTTTTCACTACATCATAAAACACCCTTAACTTTTTGAATGTCATGACTGAACGTACCTTGTTTCATTCAATTTAGTTTTAAAATTGTACAAATTATGTGCTTTTCAGAATTTCCAGATTAAAACTCATGTCAAGTCAAACATAATAGATATGTACATTGTGTTTATGGATATTTTTTTTGTCTTTTTTTTTTTTGTATAAGTCCAAACCTATTGAGCCATACTGCTGTCATCTATTCACTGATTAGAAAAAGCCTTCATGTTGGATCATCTCATGATAATTATGTTTTAGAATAAACCTTCTTTTTTTTTTTTTACTCTGTTTTAATTTGTTGAACCGAGGCCAATAAAAACAGTAAAGGAATGATCATACTTGCATTTAATTTGAACCACAATCAATTATCAGATTTGTCTGATAGACATTTTGCCTAATAATTTAAGTATGCATATGTTTGAGTTTTGCTTGCAATGCAAATTGATTGAATATTATAATTATTGTGTAGCCTATGCATAATCAAAAGGTCCTGCCATATTATCTTTGGTCAAGCCTTGGGGCATTATTAACCTAAACTCAGGCCCACAGTGAAAGCACTTTCTCAGTTACGAGTTTATCCAACTCTTGCTCCTGTGGTTGATGCTGTGGGGTCTTTGCGCCTCATTTAAAAATGACATGAAATTACACATACATGGACCCCAATAACTACGGTAAACTAAACAATCAATCAAATGTATATTTATAAAGCCCTTTTTACATCAGCCGATGTCACAAAGTGCTGTACAAAAACCTAGCCTAAAACCCCAAACAGCAAGAAATGCAGGTGTAGAAGCACGGTGGCTAGGAAAAACTCCCTAGAAAGGCCGGAACCTAGGAAGAAACCTAGAGAGGAACCAGACTCTGGGGGGTGGCCAGTCCTCTTCTGTGCCCGGTGGAGATTATAACAGAACATGGCCAAGATGTTCAAACATTCAGAGGTGACCAGCAGAGTCAAATAATAATCAGAGTGGTCATCACAAAGGAGTCATCAAGCCAGGTAGTCCTGAGGCATGGTCCTAGGGCTCAGGTCCTAAGAGAGAAAGAAGGAGGAGAAAGAGAGAATTAGAGGGAGCATACTTAAATTCACCCAGGACACAGGATAAGACCGGAGAAATACTCCAGATAAAACAGACTGACCCTAGCCCCCTGACACAAACTATTGCAGCATAAATACTGGAGGCTGAGACAGGAGGGGTCGGGAGACACTGTGGCCCTGACCGACGATACCACCGGACAGGGCCAAACAGGCAGGATATAACCCCACCTACTTTGCCAAAGCACAGCCCCCACACCACGAGAGGGATATCTTCAACCACCAACCTACTACCCTGAGACGAGGCCGAGTATAGCCCACGACTATATGGCTATCATCTGCTGCTACATACAGTGCCTTCGGAAAGTATTCAGACCCCTTGACTTTTTCCACATTTTGTTATGTTACAGCCATATTGTGAAATGCATTAAAAATAATCCTCAGCAATCTACACATAATACCCCATAATGACAAAGTGAAAAAAGTTTTTGCAGAAATGTATTAAAAAGAAAACGGATACCGTATTTACATAAGTATTCCGACACTTTGTATGAGACTTGAAATTCAGCTCAGGTGCATCCTGTTTCCATTGATCATCCTTGAGATGTTTCTACAACTTGATCCACATGTGGTAAATTCAATTGATTGGACATGATTTGGAAAGGCACACACCTGTCTATATAAGGTCCCACAGTTGACAGTGCATGCCAGAAAAAACCAAGCCACGATGCCGAAGAAATTGTCCGTAGAGTTCCCGAGACAGGATTGTGTCGAGGCACAGATCTGGGGAAGGGTACCAAAACATTCTGCAGCATTGAACGTCCCCAAGAACACAGTGGCCTCCATTACTAAATGGAAGAAGTTTGAAACCACCAAGACTTCCTAGAGCTGGCCGCCTGGCCAAACTGAGCAATTGAGAGTGAAGGGCCTTGGTCAGGGAGGTGATCAAGAACCTGATCACTCTGACAGAGCTCTAGTGTTCCTCTGTGGAGATGGGACAACCATCTCTGTCTGCAGCACTCCACTAATCAGGTCTTTATGGTAGAGTAGCCAGATGGAAGCCACTCCTTAGTAAAAGGAACATGACAGCCCGCTTGGAGTTCGCCAAAAATGTACTTAAAGACTCAGACCATGAGAAACAATCTCTGGTCTGATGAAACCAAGATTTAACTCTTTGGCCTAATGGCCAAGCGTTACGTCTGAAGGAAACCTGGCACCATCCCTACGGTGAAGCATGGTGATGATGGCATCATGCTATGGGGATGTTTTTCAGCCACAGGGACTGGACGACTAGTCAAGATTGAGGCAAAGATGAACGAACAGAGATCATTGATGAAAACCTGCTCCAGAGCGCTCAGGACCTCAGACTGGGGTGAAAGTTCACCTCCCAACAGGACAACAACCCTAAGCACACAGCCAAGACAACGCAGGAGGGGCTTTGGGACAAGTCTCAGAATGTCCTTGAGTGGCCCAGCCAGAGCCTGTACTTAAACCCGATCTAATATCTCTAGAGACCTGAAAATAGCTGTGCAGCAATGCTCCTCATCCAACATGACAGCTTGAGGATCTGCAGAGAAGATTGGGAGAAACTCCTCAAGTACATATGTGCCAAGCTTGTAGCATCATACCCAAGAAGATGCTATGCTCTAATCACTGCCAAAGGTGCTTCAACACGGTACTGAGTAAAGGGTCTGAATACTTGTGTAAATGTGCTATTTCTGTTTTTAATTCATTAGCAAAAATGTCTTAACCTGTTTTTACTTTGTCATTATGGGGTATTGTGTGTGAATTTATGAGGAAGGAAAAACATATCCATTTTAGAATAAGGATATAACATAACAAACTGTGGAAAAGGTCAAGGGGTCTGAACTATTTTTGAAGGCACTGTACAGACACTGTACATGTATCACTCAGGGTCCATACAGTGTCCATGTATCTGCCCAACCAACAGGCGTACTACACGTGTTAAAAGTATACAGTCATAGAGCTCGCCAGCTTGTCGTCCTAAAACCTGAAATTAGTTACCTTTTGTTCGTTCAGCCATTCCTATGGGGGAAATTAATGGAGAAATCTAATGGAGTTTTGGGATAAACGCTGAAAACAAGGTTCACACAGGCGTAGATCTTTTGCGTTTTGTTCTTTGGGATAATATCAGTCAGTTAACATGACCTTTATGAATTATGAATTCTATATACTTTTTTTGATTGCATAAATGTTCCAAAATCCATTGTTAGCTGATGAAGATTCTCATAGAACAAAACATATAAGATCTCCTACGCCTGTGTGAACCATGTTTTCAGAACATTTTTAGCTTTATTTTGTTAATTTAACATTTATTTAACTAGGCAAGTCAGTTAAGAACAAACCAAACCCTTAACCGGATGACGCTGGGCCAATTGTGTGCCGCCCTGAGGGACTCCCAATCACGGCCGGTTGTGATATAGCCTGGAATCAAACCAGGGTCTGTAGTGACGCCTCTAGCACTGAAATGCAGTGTCTTATTAGACTGCTTCGCCACTTATTTTTGTTCAGTATAATTAACATCTTTGAATGTTTGATTTACTAGCATTTAATGATGGGAGCAGTCAAGCAAGTTACCAAATCTCAAAAAAATATTTTAGAACAACTTTCATGGACACTGACAGCAGAGGCTCTGTTTTTGAGCCAATGAAAATGCCTGACGTCAGTTGCCACCCAAGTTATTTTCTAATCACGTTCGCTCTCTTGTCTGACTGTCAAAGTCGGTTGGTAAAATTCTAAACACGAGCCTGTTTTTAGACGACGATTTTGATAAATTAATGAACTTATAATTGAAGACTTTTAAATACAAATATATCCATCTATTCAGGTAGTTATCAAATGTTTAATTGAGACAATTGTAAGGGTGGTGACTTTTCAGTCAGTGAATTATTGGAAAAGTTTCTGGCTACAGTAACTAACTTTAACTAGCTAACATCTGCTAGCTAACATTACCGCATATTTGTACGTTTACTCTTTTTAAGTTGACCAAATAGTACAATTTAAAAAAGCTATTTAGTTGGATAGCTAGCTATATTCCACATTTCAGTAAGAATAAGTGTAGCTCGTTAACTGTATTTTTATTTAACTAGCCAAGTCGGTTAATAAGAACAAATTCTTATTTACAATGACGGCCTCGGAACAGTGGGTTAGGTTAATTGCCTTGTTCAACAGATTTTTACCTTGCCTAGCTCGGGGATTCGATCGAGCAGCCTTTCGGTTTCTGGCCCAACGCTCTAACCACTAGGCTGCCTACAGTGTGAAGTGAATTGTCATATAGTAGCTGGAGTGTAACGTTAGCGCAGTTTAGATTAAGACGCGCGAGCTGGATTGATCGATCAGAGCGGGAAAAGTATTTTGCTAGTTAGCCAGAGATCAGCCCATGGATTTAGCTAAGGTTATAGACCCTGGTAACAGACAGATAGATATCTATGTTGAACATGAAAGTAGTGTTCTTGTTCTAAACTGACATTAAGCATATGTTTCTCTCAACAGAATGTCGATGTCCGTGGCATGTAAAACCATTAATGTGTCACCTGCTTGTAAAACCATTCATGTGTCACCTGCATTGGGGCAGTACAACCCAGATTCTGTCGAGGTGATCATGAGCCAAAACGGGTGTGTTCCAAATGATCAAAGCCAGATTTTGGGCACTGAGCTCAACCTGATGGAGATGACAGAAGTGGAGTACACCCACCTTCAGCACATAATCCAGTCACACATGGAGGCACAAGCGGCTGGTCCAGAGGGATCAGGAGATGCCCGGTTCAACACTACCGTATTCACCGTGGAAAACTCTGCACCCCAACCTACATACCCAGCCAAGTCTCCCCCGAACACTCCACCTGATGCTATGTCAACTTCAACTGATGAGCAGCAGTACATTCTCGGCGGCTTGAACCAGGGTGGACAGGTTGACATCAAGGAAATTAAAATGGTATTGGTCAGTGACGGGAACGTTATACCTGGAGAACGGACCCCCACCACTTGCGGTGAAGTCCCCGGCTCCGTGTTGGCTAAAATCAGGAGTGCAGTGGATGCGACCCAAGAACGTGGCTTGGAAGCATACAACAACGGTAGCACACAGCTATTGTCTAGGCCCAACCCACCCGCCCGAGTTCGCTTGGAGAAGAGGTTCAACTGCACCCCCTGTGACATCCCCAGACAACAGGATGTGCAATCAGCAGCTCTGAGCAAGTACGTTTTATCCCTACATTTTGAGTGACGATAATGTAGGCCTATACTAGCCATACTTTGTTTACAGCTGTAAATTTTCTACTACACTACTAAAAACACATTGTCATATAAGTACTGAGTTACTCAACATTTGTCTTTCTTTTACAGTTTTTTGACAATGCTTCATCAATCTAATGAGGCGCAAGAAGCAGCAATGCATTCACAACCACAGAAGTGGGTGAGGTCAGATCGGGGCAACCCTATTGAGCTGTCATACCCATATGGAAGCATGTTCAACCCCATCGCCGGCGCCCGTCAAGTATGAGCAACAAACTACTGATCTAAATCTGTATCTAAATCATAAAAATGTAATTGTTTTATATTGTTACAAGGAAGGGATTCAGTGCTATGTTTTGACAAGTCTTCTATTCTTAGGGATTTGGGAATGTCCCTCATATGCTTGACCCCAATAAGCATCAAGGGTTGATCATTCCAAAGAACTTCACATTCAGCTATCGGCAAGACAAGATGCCTGACAAAGTCCCATGCGCCAACAGCCCCAACCCAAAAGAGGAGAAAGTTTGGGTGAAGGTGGAAGGTATGTATGTTCACTGTTCAGCTTGATTTGGAGGGCACTCATAACAAAACTTAATGTACAGTCTTTCTCCAGCTTATTTTGTACATGTATTGTAGTATTGCTGAACATAACATCCAACTCTTTTTTGTTGTTGTTGTAACTCTTAACACCCTCTTTATCTCTTTCAGATGATGCTGTGGCGAAGCCTGCTAAACGCGGTAGGACCCGTGGAACGTGTGCTGTCAAGACCTCTGGCGTTGTCACAGACTCAGTGGAGGGAAGAGCAACTGGAGGAGCAGGCGCAAAAAAGAGAGGAGGGCCACCAGTGGAAAGTAGCCAGCGCAGAGAGAGACACAACAGCAAGGAGCGGGACCGCAGGTAATCAGACCCACACTTGTGCTTACACTTGTTAGGTTTTAGTCATCAGAGTAAGAACTTTACGGACACTATGAAAGCTTAGACCAGGTTTATTCTTCCCAAAAAATCGAACAGCTGAATCGACAAAAAACATGTTTGCAATAGTGGTGGTATATGTACCCCACTTTGGGTGGAGTCTCCTCCTTCTCGCTAAACATAGTTTCCTGCCTAGCAATAAAGATACAAAGTGATACAGGCAAAAAATGGTTCCTCTTCCCTTAATCTTACCTGACCTCGCCCTCTTATCCACAGCTCCCTCCCTTTATCAGTACTGCCACATGCGATTGTTTTCCCTGTACTCATCACATTCTAAGCTTAATTGCACCCACCATAACCCTTCCTCCTACAGATAACCATTAACTCCTGGGTTAGACCCTCGACTATGGCACCCCTCATGTCTCTAGCATAACTAATGATTAATAATATTCAAAGTTTTTAGAAATCTGAACCCATCACACTTATACTCAGACACACAAACTGTTGCTTGTTTTACTCTCTTGGGCACGTTATTACTTTTGCTCATTAGCATTCACACTTTTACATGGTACATTTGTCAAAAAGGGTTTCACAGCACAGCAAACCATACCTAAACCATAAAAGAAAAAAACACACTGACACTTAGTACACACCTCAAACAGAAGTTCCTGTCAGTAACACCTTTTACTCTAGGAGGAGGATCCGCTTCTGCTGTGATGAGCTGAATGTGCTGGCGCCATTCTGTAACCACGAGACGGACAAAGCCACAACCCTGCAATGGACCACCGCTTTCCTCAAGTACGTCAGAGAGGTGTACGGGGACTCCATCAAACAGGTGAGTGCCTGATCTAAGTTGATTATCCCTACGTGGCTATGACCTCACCAACAGACATATTGCAATGTTGTGCTGCTGTAGTGTCCTGATGCACAGGTATTCCTAAAGTGGTGACTCACTCTGCCCTCTTCCTCAGGAGTTCCAGGGCACGTTCTGTGGCAAGACTGGTCAGCGGCTCAAGCCCAGCAGTGCCTCAGGCCAGGTCATGGTCCGCCAGGAGACAGCAGAGCCATCTAGCACCCTACAGGCATCGGAGCAGTAAATACACACACCTATTTAATAATTATTCTATTTATTAATTTATTTTACCCTCAAGAGTAGCTGTGATCCATCGGGTTTGGCTTTGGAATGTTAGGTGTCACAAAAGCATCAGGTATTGCCAGAGGGACAGACATCCATTTGATTGTTTTTTTGGGGGGGAGAAAAGGGATTTTGGTGTTCTGTTTATTGCTTTATTTCTCCTCTGTGATTATTATCCCCCTTGACAGAGCATGTACTCCAACATGTAATTTTCCATCTTGATCTATTTGGGCACAGTTTTTGTATCAAGAGATTTCATAAATATTTATTTTTGCTTGAAAGTGTTCAAGTTCGACTAATATTTGAAACGAGCTTCCCTTCCAAACCTCATGATTGACAATAATTAAAATGGGTGAAGGTTTTAAGTTTGACCATGGAAGTAACATTCCAACGTGGTTCTGAGGGTCTTGATTGTACAATGCAAGTTTAACTGCACTCCAGGACTCGTATGGATCAGGTTAGTGTGTATGATGAGGAAGGAGATGTTTTTTTATACAACTTTACATAATTGTGATTCTTTGAGCTAACAAACCTTTTTATTAAAAAAAATGCTTTACTGAAAGTCATGCACAGGAGGCACTGTTTCTCTAGGATAGGAGTTGAACATGATCTACTGACTAGATTTCAGTTTAGTTAACAGATGTAATATAGTTCCATTTTTAATCATACGTGCATCTTTATCTGCAATTGTAATTTATTTTGACTGTGTTTTATACAGGGTTTTTTGGTACTTGTGGCAACAGTAAACCACTAACAACAAATGCAGCCTTCTAAATGTATATTGTTCAGTGTTGCTCCACTCTGTATATACAACTCTGGAAAAAGTTCAGTTTCCGTGACAGTTTTTCATATTACCTTAATATTAGATATTTAAAATAAATGTGACTTAATGTACTTGCCTTTGTGTTTATCTCCTGATTGTTTGATTGCATAAACATTCAGTTGGTTAACTTGATATGTAGAAAAGAGTAATGTTTACTGAAAAGTGGCTTTATTTGTTATTTCTTACAACATGGTGCTGTAGCAACTTACTGTACATACAACAGTCACCCACAAATAATAAATAGTATTTAAAGTCATGTATATTTAATAGTTACAGCACCGGTACAAAGTGGATGTGGTCATTGCAAAATAAAAAAGAGAGCACAAATTGTTAATGAGTTATTCTACAATTACAATTTCTGATGCATCCACATTTTTTTATTTTCAAAACTTAAATGGAAGAGATTTTTAAATCAAACATGTAATCATGAAATGTGAAAAAAGGAAAGGGCAACAAATAAACTTGACAACATAAAAAAAACTAGTCTAGCAAGAGTTGGGAAATAACGTGGTTGCATCAATATACAAAATCGGGGCACATAGGTTTCTTCATTGCCTGTTACAGTACACCCAAAGCTCCTTGGCAGAGACTTCATTTTGCTGCCCTGCACATATCTTCTTATTTTACATTTTGTAAGCTTGTCCTGTGAGGGAACACTCGGGTCTAAGCAGAAAGGACCTTGACACATGCACATTCACTGCAAGGACAATCACAGTTTTAGTGTTGGCGAGTTATCTTCCAGACAGGGGGTGAACCAACTAAAGTACATATTTTTACACAAATGTTTTTGAAAATAATGGTCTATAAGCACTTTTCCAGTAAAGTTATTTTTCAGTTTTTTTGTTAAATTGTCATTTACTTTCAATGGTATTTGACACGATTGCATGTGTTCTCTAGTGCTCTTGTGAAACGTTTAATCAGCGTTGTCCACTTCATAGATGGATGGATTCTAGATTTTTGTCTTTGTTTCTTCTGTTTTCCCAAACTGCTCTTTTCCTCTTGGGATGTCCTCTTCCTCTCAAAATAAATCTCACATCTGTTGTTACTGTTCCCGTCTTGTTTTAAATACATTCAAGAGGAAAATGACTTGTCTTCTCTCCTCCTCTTCCTCTTTATCACCTCCTGGGGGGGGGCTAGTTCCAGGATGAGGGAAGTAATGTTTAATGGTTCTTGGGATTGGAGGTTTTCCCATGGACATTTGCCCCCTGGCAGGCGGTAGTGTCACAGATTCCTGGGGAGCCCGAGTGCCCAGTTCTTCCTGTCCTACCTGCCTCTCCAGGCTCACCTGGATCTCCTGGGGATCCGTCACGCCCGTCTTTGACGATTCCAAGCACTCCTGGGATACCTACAGGCACAATGTAGGGAATGAGCCAAGTTTCCCAACAGGGATACATTGATTTAAACAGGGAAACCGGCACTACTCTCTCCAATATAGGTTCAGGTGTCCCACAAAAGGGACAGTATACTGATGCAACTTCCCAAACCACTCACTGTGAATGCACAGTGTATAAACTGTCATACCTTGGTATCCTTGGTCTCCAATGGGCCCTTCGATGGCCTTTCCGATGGGTCCCTTGTCACCCTGTTCACCAAGATCACCTGTTGAAGAGACAAAACAAATGTTACTAAAAGAAGGTAATCTATTGGCGCTACAAATTGCAATAGGCCCAACATAGAGATGGTCACACTTGTCTGTACACTTATGAGATATACAGTATGTTCTATGCTGCAAAGTTACAATCTGTAAGTCCATTGTGCTGTGCTGATCAGAAAGGCAGACATTTTGAGTATGTTCTTGACATGGACCTGTGTATCTCCTGTTACTTACCTCTAGGACCGGGGTCTCCCAGGTCTCCAGGCAGTCCTCTGTAGCCAGGAGGTCCACGGGAGCCGGGGTGACCGATAGACCCAGTCTCTCCTACTTTCCCTGGAAGACCGGCAGCACCGGGGCGACCCACTTGGCCAGGGGACAGGGGCCTTCTGAGGTTGGCAGCCAGCTGTGCAATCTGATCTGAGGAAGGACAGAGGATACATTTGCAAACACATTCCTGTAAAAAAAATAAGCTAATGTCCTTTTTTGGTAATTTAAACAAGGACACTACAGCCCTTTTGATCTCCAAAATCCTCACCATCAATCATAGATCCACACAATTCTCTAATGTGCTGTTCACTTGCCAGTTTACCCTGAAAACAGATGCAGAAAAGACAGACATTTCATTCAGCAGGTGTCATCAATCCGAGGCATTCTTGGCGCAGGGACACCAAGTTTACAGGGATCGAGGTATTATCCCTGGTTACTCACGGGAACACCAATCTTGCCAGCGATTCCAGGCAGACCCTGTTCACCCTGGAAGCCCATTAGGCCTGGTTTCCCAGGAACCCCTCTGGCTCCGAGCTCTCCCTGTGGTCCCACAACACCTTTAGGTCCCAGCTCGCCACGCTTCCCAGACTGTAAACACAAACCAAAAAAAATCGAATCTACAGCTCTTGCATTCACTCAGTAAATGTCAAACAGATGTTCAGTTGTGAGGAATGAAAGTGTTGGTCTATTGCACTCTGTGGAAAAATTAACTTCTCCGACTTGATCTGAGGGAATCAGACAGCTCAATTGTTCCCTTCGCCTCAGAGCTGGTTCAGCAGTTAATTTTAGGTGACCCTGGAAAAAGAAACTACCTGACTTGTCAAAAGCTTTCTATGAAGTAAAAACTGTAGGCCTGGCCATTTCCCCCAAAAATAATAAATAAAGTTGTGCAGTCCCTTGAGAACATCAGTGTGGGAGTGAATATGGCGTTGTATCACTTGATAATTAATCTAATGAACACAACAATAGCTCATAAGTGTCAGAGTTACTGTAGCTAGCTAGCACCATGGAGAGTTGTTGAGCCACATCAGCCCCTTGGCTGTAATTACATTAATTGTAAGGCAAACTGTGCTGCAGATTATCGTAGCTTCCTTCTCTTCTGTGGGAATGGCAGAGAGTGAGCTAATAACACTAAAGCAACCGTACAGCAAGCCAATTAATCCAGCTAATCCTAGAATGGTAGCTGGGAGGATCCCGTGCAATGAGTTAGTGCGTTGCAGTCTGGCCTGGGCACCAGCGCTTAGTAGCAATACCACATCTCTGGCAACACATCAGACATGGTGTAGCAGGCAGAGATGGTCACCTTGCTTTGCGTTCTTAGGAAACTGCAGTGTTTTCTTTTTTAAATGTATTATTCCTTACACTGTTACCCCAGGAAATCTGAAGTTTTATTACATACAGCCGGGAAGAGCTATTGGATATAAGGGCAACGTCAACTTAACAACTTTACGACCAGGAATACGAGTTTCACGAAGCGGTTCCTCTGTTTGGACCACCACACAGGATAATGGATCGGATCCCAGTAGGCAACCCAAAACAACGGCACCGCAGAAGGGGCAGACGGAGCGGTCTTCTGGTCAGGCTCCTTAGACGGGCACATCGCTCACCGCTCCTGACTATACTACTCGCCAATGTCCAGTCTCTTGACAACAAAGTTAGACGAAATTCGAGCAAGGGTTGCTTTCCAGAGAGACATCAGAGATTGTAACATTCTCTGTTTCACAGAATCATGGCTCACTTGGGATACGTTATCAGAGTCGGTACAGCCATCCGGTTTCTTCCCGCATCGCGCCGACAGAAACAAACACCTCTCTAGTAAAAAGAAGGGCGGAGGTGTTTGCCTTATGATTAACGAGTCGTGGTGCGATCATAACAACATACAGGAACTCAAGTCATGTTGTTCACCTGACCTAGAATTCCTTACAATCAAATGCCGACCGCATTATCTACCAAGAGAATTCTCTTCGATTATAATCACAGCCATGTATATCCCCCCCAAGCGGGCACCTCGACAGCCCTGAAAGAACTTCGTTGGACTCTGTGTAAACTGGAAACCACATATCCTGATGCTGCATTTATTTTAGCTGGGGATTTTAACAAAGCTAATCTGAAAACAATGCTCCCTAAATTTTATCAGCATATTGAATGCGCGACCAAGCTGGCAGCATTCTGGATCATTGCTACTCTAACTTTCGCAACGCATACAAAGCCCTCCCTCGCCCTCCTTTCGGCAAATCTGACAACGACTCTATTTTGTTGCTCCCAGCCTATAGACAGAAAATAAAACAAGAAACGCCTGTGCTCAGGTCTGTTCAACGCTGGTCCAACCAATCTGATTCCACGCTTCAAGATTGCTTCGATCACGTAGACTGGGATATGTTCCAGATAGCCTCAGACAACAACATACACTGATTCGGTGAGCGAGTTTATTAGCAAGTGCATCGATGATGTACCCACAGTGACTATTAAAACCTTCCACAACCAGAAACTGTGGATTGATTGCAGCAATCACGCAAAACTAAAAGCGTGAACCACTGCTTTTAATCATGGCAAGGCGACCAGAAACATGACCGAATACAAACAATGCAGCTATTCCCTCTGCAAGACAATCAAACAAACTAAGCATCAGTATAGAGACAAAGTAGAGTCGCAATTCAACGGCTCTGACACGAGACGTATGTAGCAGAGTCTACAGTCAATCACGGATTACAAAAATAAAACCAGCCCCATTGCGGACACTGACGCCTTGCTCTGAGACAAACTAAACAACTTATTTGCTCGCTTTGAGGACAATACAGTGCCATTTACACAGCCCGCTATCAAAACCTGCGGGCTCTCCTTCACCGCAGCCAACGTGAGGAAAACATTTAAACGTGTTAACCTCGCAAAGCTGCCGGCCCAGACAGCATTCCCTAGAAGTGTCCTCAAAGCATGCGCAGACCAGCTGGCTGGCTGGTGTTTACAGACATATTCAATCAATCCCTATCCCAGTCTTCTGTTCCCACATGCTTCAAGAGGGCCACCATTGTTCCTGTTCCCAAGAAAGCTAAGGTAACTGAGCTAAACGACTATCGCCCCGTAGCACTCACTTCCGTCATCATGAAGTGCTTTGAGAGACTAGTCAAGGCTCATATCACCCTACCTGACACCCTAGACCCACTCCAATTTGCTTACCGCCCCAATAGGTCCACAGAGGACGCAATCACACTGCACACTGCCCTAACCCATCTGGACAAGAGGAATACCTATGTAAGAATGCTGTTAATTGATTGATTACAGCTCAGCATTTTACACCATTGTACCCTTCAAACCCATCACTAAGCTCGAGACACTGGGTCCTGGACTTTCTGACGGGCCACTCCCAGGTGATGTGTAGGGAACAACATCTCCATCCCGCTGATCCTCAACACTGGGGCCCCACAGGGGTGCATTCTCAGCCCTCTCCTGTACTCCCTGTTCACCCATGACTGCGTGGCCATGCACGCCTCCAACTCAATCATCAAGGTTGCAGACGACACTACAGTGGTAGGCTTGATTACCAACAACAATGAGATGGCCTACAGGGAGGAGGTGAGGGCCCTCGAAGTGTGGTGTCTGGAAAATAACTTCACACTCAACGTCAACCTAACAAAGGAGATGATCGTGGACTTCAGGAAACAGCAGAGAGAGCACCCCCTATCCTCATCGATGGAACAGTAGTGGAGAATGTGGATTGTTCCTCGGCGTACACTTTGCAGACACACTGAAATGGTCCACCCACACAGACAGGGTGGTGAAGAAGGCACAACAGGCTTGTCACTGAAAACACTCAAGCTTTTACAGATGCACAATCGAGAGCATCCTGTCGGGCTGTGTCACCGCAACTGCTCCGCCCACAACCGTAAGGCTCTCCAGAGGGTAGTGAGGTCTGCACAACGCATCAACGGGAGCAAACTACCCTCCAGGACACCTACAACACCCGATGTCACAGGAAGGCCAAAAAAATCATCAAGGACAACAACCACCCGAGCCACTGCCTGTTCACCCCGTTATCAGCTTTGGATAAAAGCGTCTGCTAAATGGCATATATTATTATTATCTTCCAGAAGGCGAGGTCAGTACAGGTGCATCAAAGCTGGGACCGAGAGACTGAAAAACAGCTTCTATCTCAAGGCCATCAGACTGTTAAACAGCCATCACTAACATTGAGTGGCTGCTGCCAACATACTGACTCAAATCTCTAGCCACCTTAATAATTAAACATTGGATGTAATAAAATGTATCACTAGTCACTTTAAACAATGCCACTTTATATAATGTTCACATACCCTACATTACTCATCTCATATGTATGTCACACGGCCATCGCTCATCCATATATTTATATGTGCATATTCTTATTCTTTCCCGCACCGTCGGAACTAGAAGCACTCGCATTAACATCTGCTAAACATGTGTATGTGACCAATAAAATTTTATTTGAGAGGGAAAAGATAGATGGGAGAGAGGCAATAATAATGGAGAGAGCAAAAGATGTTATGTAAGATAGTGAGAAAGGGACAATGATAGACTGGTCTAGTAAGCCCAACTAAGTAGGGGTTTGGCTGTACTCCTAATAAATGAATGTGATTGCAATGTTTTTGGTCGTTATCTACTGTATTAGAGAGACAAAGTTGTCAGTAAAATGTGTCTCAATGTAGAGAGTTGGGAACTAGGACCTATACTTTTTATTCTGGCAAGGATATACTCCACAGTTTGGATAAAGATGAAAAGATAACTCACCTCTCCTTTTTGGCCAACTGGACCAAATGGACCCTGAGAATGACCAAAAGATTGTTGACAAATAAGACAAAGGAAATTGGATGACATATATGTTTTCATTGATTGAATGTATATTCATTTGACGGAATTTAAAATATGAAGGATAACTTACAGGTTCTCCATTCTCCCCGGGCAAACCATCAGCTCCTGCCATGCCCTGAACAGAAAACACAAGTGAATATTTGAATAACAACAATTGGGTGTGCATGGGAGCTTCCATAGAAAATATAATGTATTGTTATGTGCCTACAAAAGTCAAATATACCCTCACATTATCTTCCATAATGAGCCCATAAATCCATATCCCCAACTCCATAACCTTTCCCATTATCTTTTTGACAATAGTCTCTCTGAACCCCTTAAGAGACAGAAAATCCCCAATATCAAACTGAATGAAGACAGTGGGAAGAGGGTTATTATGGTATTATCATTCTTAGCTTAATTTGACCCCAAATGTAAGGAGCTACAAGTGTACCATGTCTCCTTTAGGGCCCGATGCTCCAACTGGACCCTGTGAGAGAAACAGAACGAGAGAGTGAGGAGAGAGAGAAATGGCTATGAGTCCGTGGTTGTGAAGTCCAGTAGCAGAGCGCATGGCTCGATTAGATGGCAGGCTGTGTGTGCGGAGTGAGATGGAGAGAGGGATGGAGGTGTGGTGGGTTGTGGAGTGGAGTGGGGCAGCCTAGGAGCTGGATAAAGCTAGGCTTTGTTCTGCCCTCGGCTCCTAAACAGGAGGCTAGCTATGTTACCTTTCGTTACAGTATGAATACACACTGCCAAGGCTCCACCCTATAATAATGTTCTGATTCTGAGTGAGCCCACACTGCCCAGGTTATAAGCACATAATGCTCTGCTCTTCATGGGCCTGGCAGGAGGAACTATGTGTGTGTGTGTGTGTGTGTGTGTGTGTGTGTGTGTGTGTGTGTGTGTGTGTGTGTGTGTGTGTGTGTGTGTGTGTGTGTGTGTGTGTGTGTGTGTGTGTGTGTGTGTGTGTGTGTGTGTGTGTGTGTGTGTGTGTGTGTGTGTGTGTGTGTGGTCGCACGCACGCACGCACGCTGCAGTGTATGTTTCTGTGTAAAAATACAGTTGAAGTCAGAAGTTTACTTAAAACTCCTTTTTCAACCACTCCACAAATATATTGTTAACAAACTATAGTTTTGGTAAGTCGGTTAGGACATCTACTTTGTGCATGACACAAGTAATTCAACCGTATATGTACAGTTGAAGTCAGAAGTTTACATCCACCTTAGCCAAATATATTTAAACTCAGTTTTCACAATTCCTGACATTTAATCCTAGTAAAAATTCCCTGTTTTAGGTCAGTTAGGATCACCACTTTATTTTAAGAATGTGAAATGTCAGAATAATAGTAGAGAGAATGATTTATTTATTTTATCACATTCCCAGTAGGTCAGAAGTGTACATACACTCAATTTGTATTTGGTAGCATTTCCTTTAAATGTATTAACTTGGGTCAAATGTTTCGGGTAGCCTTCCACAAGCTTCCCACAATAAGTTGGGTGAATTTTGGCCCATTCCTTCTGAGAGCTGGTGTAACTGAGTCAGGTTTGTAGACCTTCTTGCTCACACACGCTTTTTCAGTTCTGCCCACACATTGTCTATAGGATTGAGGTCAGGGCTTTGTGATGGCGACTCCAATACCTTGACTTTGTTGTCCTTAAGCCATTTTGCTACAACTTTGGAAGTATGCTTGGGGTCATTGTCCATTTGGAAGACCCATTTACGAACAAGCTTTAACTTCCTGATTATTGTCTTGAGATGTTGCTTCAATATATCCACATAATCTTCCTGCCTCATGAAGCCATCTATTTTGTGAAGTGCACCAGTCCCTTCTGCAGCAAAGCACCCCCACAACATGATGCTGCCACCCCCGTGCTTCACGGTTGGGATGGTGTTCTTCGGCTTGCAAGCCTCCCCCTTTTTCCTCCAAACGTAACGATGGTCATTATGGCCAAACAGTTCTATTTTTGTTTCATCAGACCAGAGGACATTTCTCCAAAAAGTACGATCTTTGTCCCCATGTGCAGTTGCAAACCGTAGTCAGGCTTTTTTATGGCTGTTATGGAGCAGTGGCTTCTTCCTTGCCAAGTGGCCTTTCATGTTATGTCGGTATAGGACTCATTTTACTGTGGATATAGATATTTGTGTACCTGTTTCCGCCAGCAACTTCACAAGGTCCTTTGCTGCTGTTTTGGGATTGATTTGCACTTTTTGCACCAAAGTATGTTCATCTCTAGGAGACAGAACGCGTCTCCATCCTGAGCAGTATGATGGCTGCATGGTCCCATCGTGTTTATACTTGCGTACTATTGTTTGTACAGATGAACGTGATACCTTCAGGCGTTTGAAAATTGCTTTCTTTTGATTCCCCATGATGTCAAGCAAAGAGGCACTGAGTTTGAAGTAGACCTTGAAATACATCAACTGGTAGCCTATCAGAAGCTTCTAAAGCCATTACGTAATTTTCTGGAATTTTCCAAGCTGTTTAAAGGCACAGTCAACTTAGTGTATGTAAACTTCTGACCCACTGGAATTGTGTAAACAATTGTTGGAAAAATTACTTGTGTCATGCACAAAGTAAATGTCCTAACCGACTTCCCAAAACTATAGTTTGTTAACAAGAAAGTTGTGGAGTGGTTGAAAATCGAGTTAATGACTCCAACCTAAGTGTATGTAAACTTCCAACTTCTAATGTAGGTATTGGACTAGGCAAAAATGCCTTCTAGGGGACATTTTTGTCTTTCAAAGTCCAGTTGGTGTTTGTGTGTAAATGCAGCCTTAACAATCATGCCCTAACATGTTCTGTGTGTGTGTGTGTGTGTGTGTGTGTGTGTGTGTGTGTGTGTGTGTGTGTGTGTGTGTGTGTGTGTGTGTGTGTGTGTGTGTGTGTGTGTGTGTGTGTGTGTGTGTGTGTGTGTGTGTGTGTGTGTGTTGGTTAGGTTGTGTGTTAAAGGCTCTCTAGTTAAGGAATTTTCATTGACAGAAATGTCTCCAGTGGATGGACTCATTAACTCAAGACAATATTGGGTCAGTTGGTCAAGAGTTCTAATCAGTTTTAAAAGGCATAGCTACAAGTAAAAGGCCTTGTTTATTCACACAAGGACATCAGTGTAGTCGATAGGGATGTTTGGGCTTGGAACCACATGGTGAGCGGTTCAAATCTCTGGGGTGGACACCACTTTTGGTCACTTCAGAGAGGTCTTTGGCCAGTAAGCATTCTGTTCGGAGTCACACTCACCCTCTCACCAAATCCGCCGCGAATCCCGGTTGGTCCGGGAAGGCCAGGGTCACCAAGAGCCCCCTTTATTCCCTGTTGAATATGACATAGACACCATAAGAACACTCCAACATTCAATTGATATTTGGTGGGACTCCTCATTCCGTATCCTATCATGCTACTGACCTGGAAGCCTTTGCTGCCCTGAACCCCGATGTTGCCCACTGGTCCGACACCCCCCTAGGAAACGCATATCATGTTAGCACAATAGGAAGTACACGAGGGCCTAAAGACAATGGAAGTAAATCTTAGCCTGACCTGTGACACAGACCTGCATTCCCTCATCCAATATTATCAAACCTTGCCTTTATGAGACTACAATAAAGCAGGACATGATTGTGTTTATAACTTTGAAAGAGGAGGATATTGCAGTTTTGTGCCTCTTTCATCACACACGAGTCATAATTTGTGTAGAAGTTGATAAAATCACTTGTTTGAATATGTCTTATCTGAGGAATGCTTTGAAAGTGACACTGCACCCAGCTGTGATGGGGAAGTGCCACCTGGCTTTAGACCCAAGGCTGTATCCTGCATTCCCTCCCTCTGGGGTTCTGATGGGGAACCAAAGACAAAGACCCCTCTGTCTCTGACCCTCTTTCCTCCATCCCCATTTCATAATTTCCCGTCTTCCCTACTGCCTCCATCTCACTGGAGGGGAATAGCTGTATATGGAGTGGTATGGGACTATATTTTCCCATATGTGTAAGAACATGTTGTACGTTACTATGCAACAGTCTCCTAGTTAATCACAAACTATTGTGTTTTATCGTTTAACTAATAAGTGGAAGTTTTCATCTTTATCCTCTCTCACATTTAACTAATAAGTGGAAGTTTTCATCTTTATCCTCTCTCAATCATCATATATAGCCCCATGAAGATATGAAACAACATATTTTTCCTACCAGGAGTCTGTTTTAACCATGCGTTCTAATGCTATGTTGACTACTATTCTGATTGGTGTATGGCTCCACTCTACCCACTGGCATCTTAACAGGTGGATGCTGCCATGTTTCCATAGTATTGTACTTTGACCTAGACTACTTACAGCCACTCCTCTGGGTCCCGCCTCGCCCCTCTCTCCTGGAATACCAATGTCGCCCTGTGGGAGGAGTCAGATGATGGTGCAGGCAGTTGAGAGGAGCTGATACACCATGACTGCATTGTAACAAAATTACCCACAATACAGAAACCCCTGTAATACCCCACAAGTGCCCCAGAAGCCCATCAGATACATACAGGAATACCTGGCTCTCCAGATGGCCCTGCCTCTCCCATCTCTCCTGGGTCACCCTGGGAAGCAAAGGGGAATGGTTATGTGGTGGCTTATGATCTTTACTGCAATTGGCTAAATGGTTCATCTGATTGTATGATATAATTTATGACATCACTGTCTATATATTTTTCCGGAAAGTGTGATGTAATTTGTGACATCACTGTCTGTATGGTTTCTCTGATTGTATGATACAATTTGTGACATCACTGGCTGTATGACATCCCTGTACATATTTATGAGATCACTGATTATGACATCACTGGCTGTTTCTCTGATCCTATGATATCAGTTGTGACATCATTAGCTGTATGTGTTAAAACATCCAGCTTCTATCAGCTGATTCTAGCCATCTTTTATGGTTAGTTCTAGTCGGGCAGCTTAGTCTCCCATTCAGAGGACCCCCACTTTTGTTAGTGCCTTACATTTACATTTATATTTAAGTCATTTAGCAGACGCTCTTATCCATGAGCCTTACTGGTCAAGGTCACGCCAAATAATTATCACCACATCTCCTTCAGCTTATCAGTGGCCTTGATTCCCGGGACTTCAGTTTCAGTTAGTCTATGACCCCAGCACGCTGTGTGGTCAGAAACGTGCTTTCCCCATCCCGATGAGCACTTCCAAAGTTTTCCCTCTGGCTGAACTTTTTCTCCTTTAGACTGAATCCCCGTATGCCTGATATTCAATTATGTGTGCATCTAAACGACCACATAGTCAGTTCTCACTGGACATGATTCTCAGTTATCTGAACCATGAGTGGTCAGATGTGTGTAAATGTGGACATCTTCTTCCATTAAACTCCCATTAACCTGGACATCCGCCTCATCCTTGTTCTGACCAGAAATTCTAAAGTGGTTGCTACCGGCCTTAAGCCAGCACCTAAGGTTTCTTATTACATTCATGGTCCTTTGATTCACTACAATCGTAACCCTACCCCTATTTTTCAGTATGATTCCATCCTTTCATTACACAATATCAATGTGACATCACTGGCTTTATGACATCACAAAACATTTCTGACATTACCAATGATGTGGCACACCTATATGACATTATTGCTATGAGTCTTTATGACATTCCTATCTGGATTATGTGCATATGACATCATTGGACATATGACATCACTGTGTATGCTGTGCCACAATCTTTTTAACGTAGCTGTCACAGTGTGGACTAATGGACATTATTAGGTCCTACTAGGCATTTATGTTGTGTGTTTGACAACCACTGATTGTGACATTGCTCTTATAACTATGATATCCTTCTATTTATGGCCTCATTGACATCATATCCCTGTCTTCATGAAATCACTATCTTCATGACTTAGTTATGCATTGTTGCCATACTCACAACTCCTCCTTTGGCACCCTTTGCGCCAGCCTTTCCTTGTAAACCCTGAAATACAGACATAGAAACATGAATCTGGAGTAGTGTCCACAGTAGTAATATGATGCCATGGGACTCGGGACTGGTTAACACAAGGTGGGAGACAGAGTTAAGGGCTAGTTAGTATATATTTCTTTAGTCTACTCTGTCCTTTACTGCAGAGCATAGAGACACTAACTGTTGTCTATTTGAGATGTGAGAATGTCTATATTAATTTAACTAGGCAAGTCAGTTAAGAACAAATTCTTATTTTCAATGGAACAGTGGGTTAACTGCCTGTTCAGGGGCAGAATGACAGATTTGTACCTTGTCAGCTCGGGGATTTGAACTTGCAACCTTTCGGTTACTAGTCCAACTCTCTAACCACTAGGCTACCCTGCCGCCCTATTGGAAATGAAAATCCATACAGAGTACAGAGGTACTAACCAAATGGAAAGCATCTCTGTCTGTGTAGCCATTAGAGTGTGTAAGAGAATCAGAGTGTGTAAGGGCATCTCCCAGTAGGAGGTACAGTGGGACACTAACCGATAATGGCCAACTAACCCTACACAGTGGGACGCTAGATAATGTAATGCTCGATACTCACAGGAAGGCCGTTGGGTCCTTTCTCACCGGGTACCCCATTCCGTCCAGCGTCACCCTGGCAACGCAGAGAAACACTGTCACTATGTCATAAAAAAATTGAGATTGCTGGACAATGTGGAGCTGACAAATGAAAACTATCGCCTGCGTCCACATGATTGTTTTGTTGATTGTTCTTAAGGCTCGTACATAACTAAGGAAAAAAAGCTTTCCAGTTGTCTGCCCCTTCCACTTGGGACAAGCTTCAAAAGGTCCTGAAATTACAGGAGCTCGTCCCTTTTAACGACTTTAATGCTACAATAGGATAAACATTATGATAGAAAATGAAGTAGGGGGCTGTCAATGTTTTGACCCATACATATGTAGGATCTTAATTTGTTAACTTTTTTGTTGCTGAGAATTTTAGTGTATTCGAAGTTTAAAAAAGCTTCTAAAAAGTTAATAATTTAAACTTGAAAAATGTCTGACTTGATTTACCATAATGAACATGGATCAACCCCTACAAAAATGTCCATAAATTATAATCCACATAATAATTCACATTTCCTGTTGCTGCAGGAGGATTATCTTCCTGATGTAGCAAACTGGCTCAAATAAAACACATCTTGCTGTGTACATTTATGTTTTTAAAACTATAGTGCTTTGTGTTTTATGTTATAAGTGTGTTTGCAACTTTGTGTGCTGCTATTTTGACCATGTCTCCATTGTAAAATAGATTGATAATCTCAATGAGACTAACCTGGTAAAATATATCAGCCACACCCTCCCTCACTGTGGACTCATGGGAAAGAGAGCAGAGAGCATGCTGGGAGAAAAGGGTGCCACTTTACCTTCTCGCCGTCCAGTCCCTGGGTGCCATCTTTCCCGTCTCTGCCTGGGATGCCCTGCAGGAGAGAGAAACACTGTTGGTCAGGGGTCCAAGATATCTTTTATCAATAGAGATTTGTATTTTATGGCTTACGGGCTCCCCTTTGGGTCCTGCTCCGCCAGACACTCCCTTTGGACCAATTTTGCCCTGTAGAGAAATGATGAGAAACAATGTTACGGTACCTGCAATGAACTGTTTGTAGCACAACATTAGATCCTTTCAAATCCCCTGTACTCACACCATTTACCATCATATGACTGTTTAGTCTGCTGTTGGATTAGAAATGACAGTTATCAGACATGCAAATATAAATACAAAAATGTATACTGTATGTGTATTATTTACTCACAATCTCTCCCTTTGGCCCTCTAAATCCCTCTGGTCCTTTCTCTCCAGCATCACCCTGGAATTATCAAATGACACACAGAGCTTTTTATTGATGGGACCAATGGCAGACATCTAACACAATGACATAAAGATCAGCACCGAAGTGTATGCCTTGTGCAGTATGAGTTATACACTCCTCAACAAACAGTACAAACAAGGAGAGACTCACTGTCTTGCCGATGATGCCAGCAGTACCAGGTTTGCCTCGGAAACCTGGTAAACCCTAAAAAGAGAGAGACAAAGAGAGATAATGCATTTTAATCAGTAAAACTGAGAGCACATCAAGTTTCCACTGCAGCCCATTGAAGTGCTGGTCTGTAAATTACAGAGATCTTGACAAAGACCTTCAGAGGCGTGGTACTCACCCTGTCTCCTACTGCCCCCATTGGGCCCTGAAGTCCCCTCAAACCACGAGGACCCTGGGAAACAACAGCACAGGATGGTTAGCGACCAGCAGAATCAATCATAACCATCGGAACCAATTAGAACATTTAACAGTGCATAGCATTAACACATCAGGGCTCAGGCAGAAAGGAATCAACAATGTAAACGGACAGCCAACAGATAGAAATGTCTGTGTTTTGAACCACATTAGGTGACAAAACTCACCTGCAGGCCGACAGTGCCGGGAATCCCTGGAGGACCAGGTGGGCCAGCAATACCCTGGGAGAGAGGACACGCAGTTAACAACACATAGTTAACATCTGGATAAAGACTTCAGACTAGTCAAATACTCTGATTTTCACTCTTTCAACTCTGATCTCACCTTCTCTCCATCTTTCCCGAGCTCTCCCTTATCTCCTTTGTGCCCTGTGTGACCCTAAATAAAGAGAGAGAGAGGGAATGATGAAAGGAAAGAAAGACAGAAGAAGCAAGGCATACATATTTAGAGATGGATGGTGAGATATAGAGAAAGACAGAGGGGTAGATGATGGGAGAGGGAGAGATACAACAGTTAGTTTTGCTGACACGTTTGGTAGTGAGTGGTGGAAACTCAACCGGATGCTTCACATTTATACACCCGGTGAAATATCTGGCTCATTGTTTTATCTGCGGCGACAATGTCCTGTACCCACCTTGAATCCAGGCATTCCTGGAGGGCCAGAGGGGCCAGGAGGACAGATGGCAGGACACTATAAAGGGGACAGACAACACTGCATTAGGTAGTTATGTAGTAAAAATAATTTCACACTGCTGTTCAATGTTGTGCATAGCAGTCAGTACAGTACAGTACAGTACAGGGTTCATGTCCTTAAATGAGTTGGGTCTAAAAAAAACATTCTGACACTTACCAACAGATCTCCACTGCCATCAGGGAGAGCCCCAGGAAGACCCTTAGAAAGGTAGAGAATGACATTTAGATTGATATATAAATGAATGAGTAACATTTCCACCTTTCTTTCTTTAAGCATTTCTTCACCCCACATCTGAGGCCATTCATCTCCATTCCTTGTGAAAACTGCAATTATGCTCTAGAAATCCACTAGGTGGTAGTACATGGATGCACTGACTGATGGCAGTTAAACAATGACAATGGGGGATTTCACTAATGTGAAAAATCAGCAGATAATGTGGATGTTCTGTTCTTACTGGTGGTCCATCAGGGCCAGGAGGCCCGGATAATCCTGGAAGACCCTCAGGGCCCTGGGAGAGAGAGAGAACACACAGGTCAATCAACAGGATTCATTTGCATATAAACTGCACAAAATCAGTGCATAGAGTCACATTTCCCCTACCCTCATCATGTTAAACTAAATCAAAGCTGACTCTTCCTTGCTGCACCCCTGGTCTGATAAGAAACTCAACTGAAATCATGATCACTCCAATCAGTCCTCGTTCTCAGTCCAGGGATCTCTCCACACAGAGATGAGACCTTATGCTGGGGTAGCCCACTAACAGGACCCCCTCCACTCATGGGCATTCTGATTCTCCCACTTGACTACTGTAAACAGTCATTGTTGGTTGATTCAAGCAGAGGTTTATTTAAAAAGGATTGGACTGAAGAGACATGCCTGTCTGTCAGAGGTCTCTAGCCTTGGTCCTGGAGTGATCATGCTTCTGGTACTGCAGACTTTGTTTGTTTGTCATTCAGTGGTTAAACAGTTAACTCGCCAACTTGATTACTTAATCATGAATTAGCAGTCAGTCCACTAGATATCCAGTAGCGGCAGTCAAAGAGCATATTACACAACTGGTTAAGTGTATATTTCCCTGTTTTCTGTCTGTTTGACATCATTCTTAAAATCGGGATTGGTTAATTAATTGGTCTTCACTCACCGCTGGTCCCTGTGGCCCGATTCCGCCCTCAAGCCCATTGGCTCCAGGTGGCCCCTGGAAACAATAGAAATGGGTTAGGTGAGAGCACACACACACACAAGCATTCATGCACGCAAACACATGCATAAATGTATAATAAGACACACATATACATGCAAAAAGATCCACACACACACACACAAAGTGACAACATAAGAAAACTGTTTATAATCATCTGTACTCACTGGAGCTCCTGGTCTCCCTCTGCCCTATGGAAGACAGGGAAAGGCATATTAAGACATACATACACATCAGTTTGTGTACACTCCCACATCGGTGTGTCTCTTGTAGGTAGGGCCCAGCATGTTTCTTGGCCATGTGACCTGACCAGGAAACACTCTTGGCCCTAGTTATGGGTTTAGCTGTAGACAGGTGAGGGGGTGTAATGGAGGTTATGAATGTGGACAGGTGAGGGGGTGTAATGGAGGTTATGAATGTGAACAGGTGCGGGGGTGTAATGGAGGTTATGAATGTGAACAGGTGCGGGGGTGTAATGGAGGTTATGAATGTGGACAGGTGAGGGGTGTAATGGAGGTTATGAATGTGGACAGGTGAGGGGGTGTAATGGAGGTTATGAATGTGGACAGGTGAGGGGTGTAATGGAGGTTATGAATGTGGACAGGTGAGAGGGTGTAATGGAGGTTATGAATGTGGACAGGTGAGGGGTGTAATGGAGGTTATGAATGTGGACAGGTGAGGGGTGTAATGGAGGTTATGGATGTGGACAGGTGTGGGGGTATAATGGAGGTTATGAATGTGGACAGGTGAGGGGGTGTAATGGAGGTTATGAATGTGGAAAGGTGAGGGGGTGTAATGGAGGTTATGAATGTGGACAGGTGAGGGGGTGTAATGGAGGTTATGAATGTGGACAGGTGAGGGGGTGTAATGGAGGTTATGAATGTGGACAGGTGAGGGGTGTAATGGAGGTTATGAATGTGGACAGGTGAGGGGTGTAATGGAGGTTATAAATGTGGACAGGTGAGGGGGTGTAATGGAGGTTATGAATGTGGACAGGTGGGGGTGTAATGGAGGTTATGAATGTGGACAGGTGAGGGGGTGTAATGGAGGTTATGAATGTGGACAGGTGAGGGGGTGTAATGGAGGTTATGAATGTGGACAGGTGAGGGGGTGTAATGGAGGTTATGAATGTGGACAGGTGAGAGGGTGTAATGGAGGTTATGAATGTGGACAGGTAAGGGGATGTAATGGAGGTTATGAATGTGGACAGGTGAGGGGGTGTTCTGATATAGGTGACGTTGATGGCATGTAACAGTGGTGGAAGATTTAACAATACTTACAGGAGGTCCACCTGGCCCAGAAGGTCCAGCGTCACCCTGTAGAAACACAGAGACAACCCCCCAGAGGACTTTAACAGATAAAATGAAACATGAGACTAGGTGAGAACTAGGTTAAAAACCTAAAACATTAGTTCCATGTTCTTGTGCCAAAATTGTTTCGAGAACTGTATCAGTGAGCCAAAACTAGACCAACTGACTTAGTCCACATAGGTGAGAAACAATTGCAATTATTACATTATTATAAACAACAGACCCTGTGCTGCAGTGACACTCATATGACCCACAGCAAGAGCCTAATAAAGATGTACCACCCCCCACTCCATCCGATGCTTTCCTCATTTTATTTTGCTTTTCCTGTCCACACTTTCATTCCCCCTCACATCCCCTCCTTTGCCCTCCAACCCCTCCTCTGTCCTCCTCAATCCCACTCGATCTCAGCTGTGTTTGGAGTGTCTGTGTGGTGTGAGGGAGAAAAAGACTTACAATCAGACTTAACACAGTGGTGTCACAGCAACCCACACTGCATTCCACCCTGTGTCCGCTGACTTTTCATTTGATGAGTGTAGACCGGTGTACAACTGCACATACTAACACATACACAGTAAGACACTTGCACACACTCACTCACACATGTATAGTCACATCACTCATGCACCTGTACACATACGCACGGATATGCACACACATACAGCCAAACGCCTGTATGTCTCCTGTGATGTATGGAATGTAATGTATGGTGGTTAGTTTTCCCTTTTCCTCTCTTTACTGTTATTCTCAGTATCTCTAATGTTATCTGCTTGATTTGAACTAAGGTCCATGAAACGACACTAACCTTTGTGCAAACTGAGGCTGAAGTATTCACTGCCACAACAAAGCACACATCAATTACTTGGATTTAACAGTAAAAATATACAGTATCCTTCCCTACTCTAAGCAGTAAAGACGCTGCATATGGGTGTCAAAGAGCATCGGTGCATCTCATTATCTACTGAATGATTTGGGGAGGTGGTCGATATGTCTTGACAGAGAAAGGGAGTTTTTCTCTGAAAACAGTTTCAGTCCATATTCCTCAGGGGGAGGGAGAGAACGCCCAAGCTTGTCAACCTTCACCCCATTAGTACATGGATGTTAGCCAGGAAATATCAGACAGGGTTTAAACCAATTGCAGCACGGCACATTTAATCCAGGTAATTAGGCAGTCAGTTAACACTCACATCCTGATTAATGGGACTAATTAGTTGAATTGCAGAGGGCTGCCTACACCTTGACAGTGGAGCCATTTACACCCTTCAAGTTGTAATCACAGAACCTTTTTAACACCCTTTAACCTACTATTTAATGCATAACTTCCAACACTTAACCATAACCAGTCCTGTGGTGCTAGATAACAGTGTAGTACTTTCATGCCTTCCTCTGGGGATAATGGTATTTATTTTTTCCAATAGCAACCAAGCTGCAGATCCCTCTATTTCCTACAGTCTGGGCCGGTTTGGTGGGAAACTGTGCGCATTCCGGGTGGGATTAGGGAAGCAGCCGCCAGCGGCAGATAAATCTGACTCAGAATCACCCGATCTCTCATTAAAAACATTCCCACAAAGGGACAGAGCCTGTTCGACAAATCCGTCCCGACAGGGAGAAAACAGAGGCCCGAGTAGGTACCAGCTTTAGCCCACCAAGGTCTCTCCAAGAAGCACACTGTAACTAAACCCCTCTCTCTCTATTCTGGAGGGTCATACAGTAATGATACATAGAGGAAAGAATGGTACCTTCCTCAGCCTAAGGTCATAATGTGACCAGCTCTCTGTATGTGTTTTGATAAACTGAGCAAATTGAAGAACCTCGAATGGTTATTGACTTTGTCACTCTGTATCTCTGTGCGTTTGTTTTTTCTTTAGTGGGTGATTGAAATATACACTTAACTGCCCAGAGGGGCAGTCTTCAGTTGAAGAGGTCATTAAAGTCAATGGGGAACATCCAGGGGTAAACAGCCAGGAACCCGGAGAGGGAGAGGCATTTCACTTACCACCTCCCCCGGAGGACCGTCTTTCCCAGCAGGCCCATCAGCACCTGTCAATCCCTGAGGAAGAATGACAACATTATTAGACATTATATTGTGCTATTTCTGTAAATTGCTCAATTCAACTGTTTAGATAGATGGCAGACATATAATGTTCTTATCAAGTTCTCTAACAAGAGGAAGCTATGAGCCAATTGCTCACACTTGTTCTAGAGGACAGGTTACTCGTTCTGTATGCATGAATGCAGGTAATATTGGTTCAGTCAAAATCAGTCAACTCCAGGTAATTAATTATACAATGGGATACACTGAATACTGGGAAGCAGTCTAACCAACTGTTAAGGACTACAGCTTGAGATAAATAGTCTCAAACTACTGTTTATCTAATAGGTTCTACAGCAACTGAGTTCTACAGCAATTCAGCCAATCTTTTACGCATCTATAACAGGACCAGTTTGTGTGTGTGAGTTTCTACAGGTCACTTACGTCCACCCCAGGGAGGCCAGGCAGGCCTGGGTTCCCTGGTCCTCCTGCTCCCCCTGCTTTCCCCTTGGGTCCCTAAAACATTGGGACAGCTCAGTGTTATAATAATCACACACCCTACACAATTGGGTTCTTGATCTGTTGTTGTAAAAGGCTCTGTTCGGTTGTTATACTCACAGCTTTTCCTGAAAGTCCAGCCGGGCCATCTTTGCCCTGTTAATCAAAAGAAACAACATAAAATTCCAAAAGGACACGTTTAAGAGGCATCTGCCTTTGATTTCAGTCTGGAAAATTGGACAGATTTTGAACATACCATGCTCTTAAATAAGTTGTCTGTGAATACAAATCTAGTTACAAATGTTACTCAATTGTGTGTGTGTGTGTGTGTGTGTGTGTGTGTGTGTGTGTGTGTGTGTGTGTGTGTGTGTGTGTGTGTGTGTGTGTGTGTGTGTGTGTGTGTGTGTGTGTGTGTGTGTGTGTGTGTGTGTGTGTGTGTGTGTGTGTGTGTGTGTGTGTGTGTGTGTGTGTGTATGCACATGCATGTGTGTTTAAAGACTAACACCATTTCAGCAGAAAGTTGTGAAATATGGACATCCTTCTGGCCATTTTTTTCTCATAAAAGTTCAAATGAAACACGACTGAAATGAAACCCACCCTAGAGCTATAAATGGAATGGCTACCAGTGATAGACCGACTGGTAGCCAGTTGGTTGTAGTAACCCCTCTGCCCTAAATCTCCCAATGGGCAATGGAGAGAAATAAACAGTGCTAAAATGGACCTGACGGAGCAGAGTGGTCACATGATGAAAGCCTCCAGTTGGTTTGGACAGGGGGTAGGAAGGGGAGGAGGTGTGAGGGGTAACTTTAGATGCTCTCGTAGAGTATGAATGAATGAATGGGTCCTCTGTATGGCTGGCTGGTCTTCCAAGCTGTGGTGAATTGACTTTACTCCACCAAAGCAACACAAGTATTCAATCCCCAAAATATAATAGACATAAAATATAATACACACAAAATTGATAAACATAAAGATACAGTATGTATATCAAATTTATGGAATTTCTGTTATGATCAGTAAAGTTGTTAACATATGACATTTTTGTAGAAGTTATTTTTGTTTTTAAGCACATAATCCAATTTCCCCTCTAACATATAGTATAAATATGGACTTGATGTCTGGTTTAAGTTGCGATTTATGGCTTTTCCCATATCTGTCTGTCTGGCCAATAGGAGGCCTGTGTGCAGAGGGTTTAATGATTACCAAATAAATACCTGTGGCACAGGGATTTGACTCTCAGTGGGAGGAGTCAATATGTTATAAACTGGATTATTATAAAGCATTTGACCACACTTTTACTGCAAGAGCCATATTGAAACACTGCTACCAATGATGGGAAATGTAATAAACTTGATCAAACTTGATTAGAAAAAGAATAGTCATACTTGGATTTTCAGTCCATTTGATTTAGATAGAGAAAAATATGAGTTTGTTCCCCCTAATAAATTGTAGAAACTTAAACTACTTTGATTATTATTAGGATCAAAAGACAACACCTTCCCTATAAACAATTGGCATAAAGCTTAATGTACTGTAGATCCACGTAGGTAACTGTTCAAATTCGTTGTGACAAGAAAATGCTAAAGTGACAAGTTTCTTGATTGCCTCAGCCATGACGACAATTTAAATCAGTAATTGGATGGCAAATCTCTGCTCTACTACAACACTCCACTACCTTACAATGGTAGTGGTCTCAAAACCAATAAGAGAACCCCACATGCATCGGTGTCTGGCTAACTCACATCAGTGCCATCCTTTCCATCGGGTCCCGGGGGTCCTGGCGGCCCGACTGCTCCTCGTGGGCCGGGTCTCTGCAACACAAAACCATGACCTCAATAATCAATACAACAAAAATTCCCGGAAAAGTGATCATCATGCTATAAATGGCCTAAAATCAAACTGCGTATGTCTAGGCTACTGTTAAAATGGACATGGAAGGAATGTGCGCATTAAGGATGAAAACAGACAGGATACAATTACACCACCAACAACAAAAAAGCCTAAAGTGCTTTGAAAGTGGTCGAATAAGTGTGAATTGATCGTACATCATTATTCAGAACACAAATAAGTGGTCACATTTTGCAGGTTGCAGTAGGCAAGGTTATAATGCATTTCTCTTCATCTCCTAAACAATAAACTACAACAAAGTAAACATACATTTCCCTGATTCCGTTGTAAGAATGTGAAAAATATTAATATGTACTACAAAATATGATGCCAAAGCTATACGAATCAAATAACCGTTAAACAACCATGCGCACTGACGCAGAAATGCCCCAAATGACGCATAGACAGTGCGAATAAATCATGGGGTCACAAACTCATAATTTAAGTGTAATAAAAAGGATGAACATATCACAAATAATTCATACAAAGAGTGTATTTGATATAAGACTGCAAAAATAAGCTTTCGTTCTCCCTAAAGCTTCCCAGGACCACGGCTGAATGAACAAAGATGTCATTGTGCACAGGCCACTGGTCTCCAGGTTCTGCATTCCTCAACCTCAAGGAAAACATAACCCCGACTCCAGAAACGTGCAAGTAAATGAAAAAGAATTGCTGCAAAGACAGTCCTTCACGGACATCTGTGTACGATTAAATAAACAAATGGATAGTGAGTTTGCTTAATCTGTACAATTTGACCGCATTGCTTCAATCGACACCTTATATATCCTACAACCTTATAAAACAAATACAAACGCAGGAACATAAACGAAATCGTCTATACATCACCGCTGTCTAAAACTGGGTCAAATGTTCATGTCAAAATCGATGGTAAATAGCCTAACAAACGTGCAGGTAGCTGCCTTACAGGTAGCCTAATTACTATGGAAGGATTAGACTGTCACATTTACACCCACAGGGTAGGTTAAAGCGGAAACTAGGAACTGAATGAGAATAACCTCATGCTGGTTATCAAATGCCTCTAAATACATCAGACAGTTTACAAAGTAGCTACTTCCCTCAGCTTCGAACACAGGGTAGCGGATGAAAACAGCAGGCATGGATTGATAACGGGCGCCCCAAAGCCACCACTTACCTGGGCTGTGGATGATGTCAAAAGCTGGCACAGCAAGAGCAGCCCGAGAGCTGAAAACATAGCCATGGCTCCCCGCTTGCCCCTCAAATCCGAGTTTACGCGGAAAAAGTCAAGCTCCGTTCCCAGTCCTTATCGCTCGTTCTCCCCCAGGTTTCGTGACAGACCGCTCCTTCACTTTACTGCGCGCGGCTCCTGAATGGCTTTGACGTTGATTCCAGATAAACCCGAGCCTCCAGCCGAAGGGGCTGAGCTCAGTCGTACTGTAGAGCGGGATGAGGGAGGGGTGGGGACGATTGATGGAGGGAAGAGCGGGGTAGAGGGGCACGACTTCTGAGCCAGAAAAAGCGCAAAAACTTTTTTGCAAATCCATGGGGGCCAATGACTGTATATGATGGCACTACTGCCCAATCCGAAACCGACCTCTACAATCTTATCTCCAAGTTGTGCAGATCTAAAATGTTTGGGTAGGTGAAAGCAACATGGTGGAAACGTCACCCGCCTAGAGGAGCTACACCATATCCAAACCATTGAGAGCAACATGAAGTACCCACCCATAGGGCAGAAGCTACACTAGGTTTTGGAATGTATTGGACCTGAAATCAGAGACTCCTGGGAGGACTGACCCTTCCTTGATCCACAACTACGCTTCCCTTCCACCAACATGCAACTTCAGTTTGTAAAGCTTACAGACTGGCTCATCATACCAGGTAGCACATTGGATAAGCAAGCTACTCTGAATACATTCACCATTTTGACCGTATCCATGCCACTGCACGACACTACTCCTCAGCGGTTAGCATAGTACAGTATTCAGACAAAACCAAGGTTGGAATATGAAGAAATGGATCATTCTAGAAAGAAAAAATTAAAACAAATTCAAATAAGTTGCACAATCTTTATTTTGTTATTTAACAGGAAAAGGGTAGTTGAGGTTGTATGGACAAAGGAATCTGAAATTCCATCCCTCACCCCACCCAAGTGGAGTATAGTTCATTAACAACCCTTTCTATACACAATTTCAATACATGTACAATTAATAGGTTAATTCATTTGCCTAATATTTTAAAATGGAATTCATGACAAAATATTCACCAGGCTGAAAAACAAAGATGACCCAAACAATCTCAGAGATGGAAGAAATGCCAACAAATTGGTGACAGATTTTCATGCGAATATTGAAAAATCTACATAAAGAAACCTTCAAAAAACACTATGATGCATTTTGCATCGAATGCTGCAAAACCCAGCATCATATGATGCAAAATGAGTCATGCTGACATGCAAAACATTTTGGGACTATATCAACAATGGAGTTTTCCTTTTGGTGAAAGTACATTTTGTGTGCAATGTCATCACGCACCGATTTTAATGCACAACAATTCAGTTTGGAGGAAACACCAAACTGAAGTCAAGTGTCGATCATCACAACACCAGAGTAAGACCCTCGATATCTATTGGAAATTAGCATCAAGCTCATCAACGTGCACTTTCACCAGCCTGTGAAGTTAATCAAATCATTTCACAAACTGCATGGTTTCCCGAGTCATTGTGGGAGGACCACATAGCATATTATCGTGTGACTCCTAGTTTACTTCGATATGATGGTTTCCGCCGCCATATCGCGCATAATACATTTTAGACACAAAAGATCCCACCATGTCGAACAAACTCGCACCGAAAGTTCCTGTTTCCATCAAAGCGGTCTTGATTTTTCTTTTTACTAGCATGCAAACAGGATGGAAATGTGGTTATGTCCCAAACATAACCTCAGAGATGGAAGAAATGTTGTGTACCATCTCCCACAGGGTTTTCATGAGTAAAAAGGCATCTGGCAAATCATATAATACATTAGAAAAAGAAACGATTAAACAATCAATAAATACAAATATGCTCCAGAACATAAGGAAAGTACACCCACATCCTATTGATGACACATCATCCAACAAAGCAAAAGTTGTTTTACCAAATAGCTACGTCTCATTATTCCAATACTGCCAAGAAGACAATACAATCAACCAGTCAAATGTTATTTACTTTTTTTGGCAGTCATCATACCTCTCATACTCAAAATAATAATTGTGCAACATTCTTGAAATAAACAAATTATATTACAATCCTGTTCCCATTTCACAGTATGGGCTTCAGTAAAAAAATACAACAATGTTGTCTGACACATGATACTAGATACAAAGTATATATCCAAAATGTATTTTTCCCACCTGTGCAAAACTGTAAAGTTGTAACAAGCAAGCAACATTTCACTGTATGATATGGAATTAATCATTTCAATTTCAATGTTAGACTTTCCTTATCAATCTCCTCAGTACAAAGCTCCTAACTACTTGCAGTATCAACTATGGAGAACTGATTTTGTAGTCATTACCATAATCCCCTCCCCAACACAAATTCAGACATGTGAACAAATAAATTCAGTAATCCATACCAACAGAAATAACATACCCACTCGAATGTGAACACTGAGGACAGTAGATGTGAATATAATACGGCATGAAAAATGTACTGTTAAAATCAGTGGAACCCACCCAGACCCAACATCCTAGGAATCTCTGTAGAAGTCAGAACGTATGACATTCTGAGAGGATTGGAAAAGTGTAAGCAATATGCAGACAATTTATTTTGGCGTACAGTAATAGACAGCAATATGATGTTAACATATGGCTTATACCTATGTTATCTGATGGAGTCTGCCTTGGATTCTTTCCCTCCCTCCCCCTCCCTCCCTCCCTCCCTCCCTCCCTCCCTCCCTCCCTCCCTCCCTCCCTCCCTCCCTCCCTCCCTCCCTCCTTCCCTCCCTCCCTCCCTCCGTTCCTTCCTTCCTTCCTTCCGGAAGATCCCATGTCTTGGCCTTTTGACGGTCTGAACTTGGCTGGTAGGTGGATACCACATCCATCACCTCCACTTCATTTTTCACTTATTTTACATTTGTCTGTCAATTTAAAGCTTTCTCTGTGTTCTCCCCATCCACTGGCACTGCTTTGTTATCAGTCACATCACTAAAGTCAGTCCTTGGGTATTTTTCACCTTGTTCTGAGGAGTCCGATGGCAAGTGCTTTTTGGGGGAATCCTTTTTGGTCAAATTCTTCTTGGGCGAATCCTTTTTGGGATCATCAGTCTTGACTTTGTGGGATGATGTCACGGACAGGCTCACCTGATTGGAGTGGTGGTGGTTGTTGTTGGGGACAACCGTGCCTTCCTCCCGCCTGTTGCTAGGCACGCCCTTGTGACCTTCCCTTTTCTTCTTGGTCGGTTGCTCCAACTTCTCAGACTCCATTTCAGATGCAGCTGGCTTGACATTGACTGAGTTCTGGACGCTGTCCTTGGCTTGACTGTTCTCTTGACAGTCCTTCCTCCATACTGTGGTCTCCTTTAACAGACTCAGGGCTGCCTGAATGGTCCATGTCAACATTGTCAGTATCATTACAATTCTTGTTTCCCAGTGGTTCAGAGTCCTCTGAGGAGACCGCTAGCCCAGGAGGATCAAAAGAAGACCCCTCGGCCTGCTTATCTCGGTCACTACTCACTACTCCATCAGTGAACTTGGCAGTCTCTGTCACCTCCTCCGTGACATCCTTCTTTTCCTTCTGGGCTCCCCATGACTCTCCTCCTCTAGCCTTGGCTCATGTGCAGCCCTCATCCGCTCCCTCTCTGTTTCCCTTCTCTGCCTTCTTCAGCTGTTTCTGGATCTTTCGGGGGCACCACACAAACTTGTCCTTGGGCTCGAAGTGCTGGAAGGCGTAGCGCAGCAGCTCTTTGCGCTTCTGCTTGTCGCGCACTGCAAACAGGAAGTAGTCAAACACGCTGCGCTTGATGCTACTCAGGTTCTTTTTGACCAGCGTCTCCTCCAGGAAAAAGCGCACCAGTGGACTCTGGTAATGCTCCAAGCCTAGCTCCCCCAGGCTCTTCAGGATGCGCGTGATGCGGAGGTTATTGTGCATGTTCCTGAGGGGGCAAAACAAGAGAAGACACAACCAATATTTAGATGGAGGACCCCTATTTACAGTGAACACCACCTACTACTAAGACAAATAAATGAGTGTTTCTCATTTAGAAATTGGACCAAGAATGGTCATAAGTGGTTCAACATGGCCCCAAGAAACCACACCCTGTAAAGTTGGCCAAGACATGACTTCAGCAACTCACCGTTCAAGGTTGGTGAAGCGTTCCTTCCAGTTATCGGCACGTTTGACCTCGCCTGTGTCTTTATTGACCAGCTGGATGCCATAGAACCGCAACATGAACTCGTAGGACTCTACCAGCCTCTTCTTGGCCTCCTCACTCTCCCAGAAGGCCTGATTACACAGTGGGACAAGAGCAAAGAGATCAGATTATAATCATCGCTTTGATGGAGGAGAAGCTCCATTCATATCAGTTTTGTCTGCTTACTGGACCCAAGGGAGACCTTCGACAAGTCACCCTATGCTTACGATTTCATTAAACAACTCATTTTGAGAAAGGAGCATTGATGTGCCACTAATAAACCACAAAGATCAAGCAAAACATTATGGTGAAGCACTCACCAGGATCTCCTTCTTGGTGAGCTCAGAGGCCATGTAGTTCACTCCAGGCTCCCACAGTGGAAACAACTTGAGAGCAACAGTTAATTATAACTTGAGATGGCTACATATCAAAATTGTATTTGTCACATGTGCCGAATACAACAGGTGTAGGCAGACCTTACCGTTAAATGCTTACTTACAAGCCCTTAACCAACAATTCAGTTTTAAAAAAAATACTAAATAAACAGAGTAACACAAAATAACATGCAGTGCCTTGCGAAAGTATTCGGCCCCCTTGAACTTTGCGACCTTTTGCCACATTTCAGGCTTCAAACATAAAGATATAAAACTGTATTTTTTGTGAAGAATCAACAACAAGTGGGACACAATCATTAAGTGGAACGACATTTATTGGATATTTCAAACCTTTTTGATATATACAGTGGGGGGGCAAAAAGTATTTAGTCAGCCACCAATTGTGCAAGTTCTCCCACCTAAAAAGATGAGAGAGGCCCGTAATTTTCATAGGTGCACTTCAACTATGACAGACAAAATGCGGGGGAAAAAATCCAGAAAATAACATTGTAGGATTTTTAATGAATTTATTTGCAAATTATGGTGGAAAATAAGTATTTGGTCACCTACAAACAAGCAAGATTTCTGGCTCTCACAGACCTGCAACTTCTTCTTTAAGAGGCTCCTCTGTCCTCCACTCGTTACCTGTATTAATGGCACCTGTTTGAACTTGTTATCAGTATAAAAGACACCTGTCCACAACCTCAGTCACACTCCAAACTCCACTATGGCCAAGACCAAAGAGCTGTCAAAGGACATCAGGAACAAAATTGTAGACCTGCACCAGGCTGGGAAGACTGAATCTGCAACAGGTAAACAGCTTGGTTTGAAGAAATCAACTGTGGGAGCAATTATTAGGAAATGGAAGACATACAAGACCACTGATAATCTCCCTCGATCTGGGGCTCCACGCAATATCTCACCCCATGGGGTCAAAATGATCACAAGAACGGTGAGCAAAAATCCCAGAACCACACGGGGGGGACCTAGTGAATTACCTGCAGAGAGCTGAGACCAAAGTAATAAAGCCTACCATCAGTAACACACTATGCCGCCAGGGACTCAAATCCTGCAGTGCCAGACGTGTCCCCCTGCTTAAGCCAGTACATGTCCAGGCCTGTCTGAAGTTTGCTAAAGAGCATTTGGATGATCCAGAAGAAGATTGTGAGAATGTCAGATGAAACCAAAATATAACTTTTTGGTAAAAACTCAACTCGTCGTGTTTGGAGGACAAAGAATGCTGAGTTGCATCCAAAGAACACCATACCTACTGTGAAGCATGGGGGTGGAAACATCATGCTTTGGGGCTGTTTTTCTGCAAAGGGACCAGGACGACTGATCCGTGTAAAGGAAAGAATGAATGGGGGTTTGAGTGAAAACCTCCTTCCATCAGCAAGGGCATTGAAGATGAAACGTGGCTGGGTCTTTCAGCATGACAATGATCCCAAACACACCGTCCGGGCAACGAAGGAGTGGCTTCGTAAGAAGCATTTCATGATCCTGGAGTGGCCTAGCCAGTCTCCAGATCTCAACCCCATCTAAAATCTTTGGAGGGAGTTGAAAGTCCATGTTGCCCAGCAACAGCCCCAAAACATCACTGCTCTAGAGGAGATCTGCACGAAGGAATGGGCCAAAATACCAGCAACAGTGTGTGAAAACTCTGTGAAGACGTTTGACCTCTGTCATTGCCAACAAAGGCTATATAACAAAGTATTGAGATAAGTATTTGGTCAATAATAAAAGTTTATTTTCCACCATAATTTGCAAATAAATTCATTAGAAATCCTACAATGTGATTTTCTGGATTTTTTTTTTCATTTTGTCTGTCATAGTTGAAGTGTACCTATGATGAAAATTACAGGCCTCTCATCTTTCTTAAGTGGGAGAACTTGCACAATTGGTGGCTGACTAAATACTTTTTTGCCCCACTGTAATTTGGTCCCTTTCTCCCCCTCATAATTTAGCCTACTGTTCTGACTTGGTGGTGCACACGTAGCCTATAACATGTTTTAGAGGAATGTCATCATTGAATATTGTAAGAGATTGGTATTTATTATGGATACCCATTAGCTGCTACCGAAAAAGCAGCTACTCTTCCTGTGGTCCGGAAAAATTAAGGCAGTTATACAATTTAAAAAACATTCATAAACAGATTTCACAACTGTTTGCCCTCAGGCCCCTACTCCACTACCACATATCTACAACACAAGATCCATGTGTATGTACAGTTGAAGTCGGAAGTTTACATCCACTTAGGTTGGAGTCATTAGAACTCATTTTTCAACCACTCCACAAATTTCTTGTTAAAAACTATAGTTTTGGCAAGTGGGTTAGGACATCTACTTTGTGCATGACAAGTCATTTTTCCAACAATTGTTTACAGACAGATTATTTCACTGTATCACAATTCCAGTGCGTCAGAAGGTTACATACACTAAGTTGACTGTGCCTTTAAACAGCTTGAAAAATTCCAGAAAATTATGTCATGGCTTTAGAAGCTTCTGATAGGCTATTTGACATCATTTGAGTCAATTGGAGGTGTACCTGTGGATGTATTTCAAGGCCTACTTCAAACTCAGTGCCTCTTTGCTTGATTCATGGGGTAATCAAAAGAAATCAGTAAAGACCTAAAAAAAAATTGTAGACCTTCACAAGTCTGGTTCATCCTTGGGAGCAATTTCCAAACGCCTGAAGGTACCACGTTCATCTGTACAAACAATAGTACGCAAATATAAACACCATGGGACCACGCAGCCGTCATACAGCTCAGGAAGGAGATGAGTTCTGTCTCCTAGAGATGAACATACTTTGGTGCAAAAAGTGCAAATCAATCCCAGAACAGCAGCATAGGACCTTGTGAAGATGCTGGAGGAAACGGCTACAAAAGTATCTATTTCCACAGTAAAAATAGTCCTATATCGACATAACCTGAAAGGCCACTCAGCAAGGAAGAAGCCACGGCTCCGAAACCGCCATAAAAAAGCCAACCTACGGTTTGCAACTGCACATTGGGACAAAGAATGTATTTTTTTGGAGAAATGTCCTCTGGTCTGATGAAACAAAAATAGAACTGTTTGGCCATAATTACCATCGTTAAGTTTGGAGGAAAAAGGGGGAGGCTTGCAAGCCGAAGAACACCATCCCAATCGCGAAGCACGGGGTGGCAGCATCATGTTGTGGGGGTGCTTTGCTGTAGGAGGGACTGGTGCACATCACAAAATAGATTGCATCATGAGGGAGGAAAATTATGTGGATATATTGAAGCAACATCTCAAGACATCAGTCAGGAAGTTAACTTCTTGGTGACAGGGGGCAGTATTTTCACATCCGGATGAAATGCATGCCCGAATTCAACTGCCTACTACTCATCCCCAGAAGATAAAATATGCATATTATTAGTAGATTTGGATAGAAAACACCCTGAAGTTTCTAAAACTGTTTGAATCATGTCTGAGTATAACAGAACTTATTTGGCAGGAGAAACCCCGAGGACAAACCATTCAGATTTATTTTATTTTTTAGGTCACTCTTTTCAATGGGTTTTCATTGAGAATCCAGATTTCTAAGGGACCTTCTTGCAGTTCCTATCACTTCCACTGGATGTCAACAGTCTTTAGAAATTGGTTGAGGTTTTCCTTTGTGTAATGGCCATCTTGAATGAGGGTAACTTGAAGTGTACTGTTAGATAGAGGCGCGTGACCAGAAAGCATGCTACAGATCATCCAGTCTTCAATTTTATCAATCATTTACGTAAAAAAAGATCTCAAGTTGTATTACAAAAGTAGTTTGAAATGTTTTGGCAAAGTTTACAGGTAACTTTTGAGATATTTTGTTGTCACGTTGCGCAAGTTGGAACCAGTGTTTTTCTGGATCAAACGCACCAAATAAATTTACATTTTGGATATATAGACGGAATTAATCGAACAAAAGGACCATTTGTGATGTTTATGGGACATATTGGAGTGCCAACAAAAGAAGCTCAAAGGTAAGGCATGAATTATATTTTTATTTCTGTGTTTTGTGTAGCGCCTGCAGGGTTGAACTATGCTTTTCTTTCTTTGTTTGCTATGGTACTATCCTCAGATAATAGAATTGTTTGCTTTTTGAAATAAGACATGTTGGCTGGATTCACAACACGTGTAGCTTTAATTTGCTATCTTGCATGTGTGATTTCATGAAAGTTTGATTTTCATAGTAAATTATTTGAATTTGGCGCTCTGCATTTTCTCTGGCTTTTGGCCAGGTTGGACGCTACCGTCCCACATATCCCAGAGAGGTTAAACCTTGGCAGCAAATGGGTCTTCCAAATGGACAATGATCCAAAGCATACTTCCAAAGTTCTGGCAAAATGGCTTAAGGACAACAAAGTCAAGGTATTGGAGTGACCATCACAAAGCCATGACCTCAATCCTATAGAACATTTGTGGGCAGAACTGAAAAAGCGTGTGCGAGCCCGGAGGCCTACAAACCTGACTCAGTTACACCAGCTCTGTCAGGAGGAATGGGCCAAAATTCACCCAACTTATTATGGGATGCTTGTGGAAGGCTACCCGAAACGTTTGACCCAAGTTAAACAATTTAAAGGCAATGCTACCAAATACTAATTGAGTGTATGAAAACTTCTGACCCACTGGGAATGTGATGAAAGAAATAAAAGCTGAAATAAATCACTCTACTATAATTCTGACATTTCACATGGTGATGATCCTAACTGACCTAAAACAGGGAAACTTTACAAGGATTAAATGTCAGGAATTGTGAAAAACTGAGTTTAAATCTATTTGGCTACGGTGTATGTAAACTTCCAACTTCAACTGTATGTGTAGGTGTTGCTTCACAGCCCCCAGTGCTCCATAAAGGTCTATTTTGTCTGATTCTACTGCTTGCATCAGTTACTTGATGTGGAATAGAGTTCCATGTAGGCATGGCTCTATGTAGTACTGTGCGCCTCCCATAGTCTGTTCTCGACTTGGGGACTGTGAAGAGACATCTGGTGGCATGTCTTGTGGTGTATGCATGGTGTCCGAGCTGTGTGCCAATCGTTTAAACAGACCGCTCGGTGCTTTCAATGTCAATACCTCTCACAAATAAAAGTAGTGATGAAGTCAATCTCTCCTCCACTTTCAGCCAGTGCATATTATTAATGTTTGCCCTCTGTGTACATCCAAGGACCAGTTGTGCTGCCTTGTTCTGAGCCAAATGCAATTTTCCTAAATCCCTTTGTGGCCACAAGACTGAACAGTAGTCAAGGTGCGACAACTAGGGTCTGTAGGACCTGCCTTGTTGATAGTGCTGTTAGGGTAGAGTAGCACTTTATTATGGACAGACTTTATTCACTACTGTTGAATCAATATGTTTAGACCATGACAGTATACAATCCAGGGTTACCTTAACTTGCTCAATTTCCACATTATTTATTACAATATTTAGTTGAGGTTTAGTGAATGATTTGTCCCAAATACAATGCTTTTAGTTTTTTTAAATATTTAGGACTAACTTATTCCTTGCCACCCATTCTGAAACTAACTGCAGCTCTTTGTTAAGTGTTGCAGTCATTTCAGTTTTTGTAGTAGTTGACGTGTATAGCGTTGAGTCATCCGCATACATAAACACACTGCCATTACTACAGCGGCATGTCATTAGTAAAGATTGAAAAAAGGGGCCGAGACAGCTGCCCTGGGGAATTCGTGATTCTACCTGGAATATGTTGGAGGCTTCCATTAAATAACACCCTCTATGTTCTGTTAGACAGGTAACTCTTTATCCACAATATAGCAGAGGGTGTAAAGCCATAACACAAGTTTCCAGCAGAAGACTATGATCATTAATGTCAAAAGCCACACTGAAGTCGAAATAAAAACAGCTCCACCAATCTTTTTATCAATCTCTCAGCCAATCAGTCATTTCTGTAAATGCTGTGCTTGTTGAATGTCCTTCCCTATTAGCATGCTGAAATTGTTATTGTTTTAAACTTTAAAATAGCATTGTTGTCATGTATTGTCATATTATGTCTTGTTCCTGTTCTTTCTCTTCACTCCGTCTCCCTCTGCTGGTCGTATTAGGTTACCTTCTCTTCCTCTCCTTCCCCCAGCTGTTCCTCATCTTCTCTAAACTACCTCGTTCACCCTTTTCCCACCTGTTCCCTTTTTCCCTCTGATTAGGTCTCTATTTCTCTCTCTGTTCCTACTTCCGTCTTTGTCAGATTCTCGTTTGAGTTTCTCATGCCAGAACCAAACTATTGTCTCGTTTGCTTCACCCTTGTCCCGTCCTGTCGGAATCTGCCTGTTCATCTGATGCTACGTGTGATCAGGTACCTCTGTCCTCTACGACCCACGCCTACCCAGAGAGACCAGCAGTCTGTCGCCGCTAACCCAGCTATTCTCCTCTGCTGCTAAGAAGGGGACTCTTCTGAAAATATCAGAAGGACTTTATTCATTTGTCGCCCTCTCTGCGGGTTGTCTATTTTGCCATTATATACATCTGAAGAGGATCTATGTCTTCCCTGTGTTTTGACATTAAAGGACTCTGTATTTGTTAAACCGCTTCCTCACTCACGTGCATAACAGAAGAATCTGACCAAGAATGGACCCAGCGACTTCGGATCCTCTCCACTCAGCCGTCGAGATCCAGGGAGCGATGCTAGGCAGACACGAGCAGGAATTGTCTGCTGCTCGACATGCCGTTGAGACCCTGGCCGCCCAAGTCTCCGACCTCACAAAACAGATTCACCATCTCCGCCTCGATCCACCGGCCACTTCCAGGGCTTCCGAATCTCCGGAGCCCAGAATCAATAACCCGCCGTGTTACTCTGGGGAGCCCACTGAATGCCGCTCGTTCCTCACCCAGTGTGATATTGTGTTTTCTCTCCAGCCCAACACTTACTCCAGGAGCACAGCTCGTATTGCCTACGTCATATCTCTCCTTACTGGACGGGCTCGTGAGTGGGGCACGGCAATCTGGGAGGCGAGGGCTGAGTGTACTAACCAGTATCAGGACTTTAAGGAGGAGATGATATGGGTTTTTGATCGTTCTGTTTTTGGGGAGGAAGCTTCCAGGGTCCTGTCTTCCCTATGTCAAGGTAATCGATCCATAACAGATTACTCTATTGAGTTTCGCACTCTTGCCGCATCCAGTGACTGGAACGAGCCGGCTTTGCTCGCTCGTTTTCTGGAGGGTCTCCGCGCAGAGGTAAAGGATGAGATTCTCCCCGGGAGGTTCCTTCCAGCGTGGATTCCTTGATTGTACTTGCTATTCGCATAGAGCTACGGGTTGATCTTCGTCGCCGAGCTCGTGGAGAGGAGCTCGCGTTCTCCGTTGCCCCCCTCTCCGCATCACTACCATATTCCTCCGCCGGCTCGGGTGCTGAGCCTATGCAGCTGGGGGGTATCCGCATCTCGACTAAGGAGAGGGAACTGAGAATCACCAACCGCCTCTGTCTCTATTGCGGTTCCGCTGGTCATTTTGTCACTTCATGTCCAGTAAAAGCCAGAGCTCATCAGTAAGCGGAGGGCTACTGGTGAGCGCTACTACTCTGGTCTCTCCTTCAAGATCCTGCACTACCTTGTTGGTCCATCTACGCTGGACCGGTTCGTCAGCTTACTGCAGTGCCTTGATAGACTCTGGGGCGGAGGGCTGTTTTATGGACGAGACCTGGGCTCGGGAACATGACATTCCTCTCAGACAGTTAAGGGAGCCCACGGCCTTGTTCGCTTTGGATGGTAGTTCTCTCCCCAGGATTCAGCGTGAAACGCTACCTTTAACCCTCACTGTCTCTGGTAATCATAGCGAAACCATTTCTTTTTAAATTTTTCGTTCACCTTTTACACCTGTTGTTTTGGGCCATCCCTGGCTAGTTTGTCATAATCCTTCTATTAATTGGTCTAGTAATTCTATCCTCTCCTGGAACGTCTCTTGTCATGTGAAATGTTTAATGTCTGCTATCCCTCCTGTTTCCTCTGTCTCTTCTTCACAGGAGGAGCCTGGTGATTTGACGGGGGTGCCGGAGGAATATCACGATCTGCGCACGGTGTTCAGTCGGTCCAGGTTCACCTCTCTTCCTCCGCACCGGTCGTATGATTGTAGTATTGATCTCCTTCTGGGAACCACTCCCCCCCGGGGTAGACTATACTCTCTGTCGGCTCCCGAACGTAAGGCTCTCGAAGATTATTTGTCTGTAGCTCTCGACGCCGGTACCGTAGTCCCCTCCTCCTCTCCCGCCGGAGCAGGGGTTTTTTTTGTTAAGAAAAAGGACGGGTCCCTGCGTAGATTATTGAGGGCTGAATGACATAACAGTTAAGAATCGTTATCCGCTCCCTCTTATGTCTTCAGCCTTCAAGATCCTGCAGGGAGCCAGGTTTTTCACTAAGTTGGACCTTCGTAACGCTTACCATCTCGTGCGCATCAGGGAGGGGGACGAGTGGAAAACGGCGTTTAACACTTCGTTAGGGCACTTTGAATACCGGGTTCTTCCTTTCGGCCTCGCTAACGCTCCAGCTGTCTTTCAGGCATTAGTAAATGACGTCCTGAGAGACATGCTGAACATCTTTGTTTTCGTTTACCTTGACGATATCCTTATTTTTTCACCGTCACTCCAGATTCATGTTCAGCACGTTCGACGTGTCCTCCAGCGCCTTTTAGAGAATTAATTGTCTTTATGTGAAGGCTGAGAAGTGCACTTTTCATGCCTCCTCCGTCACATTCCTTGGTTCTGTTATTTCCGCTGAAGGCATTAAGATGGATCCCGCTAAGGTCCAAGCTGTCATTGATTGGCCCGTTCCTAAGTCACGTGTCGAGCTGCAGCGCTTTCTCGGCTTCGCGAATTTCTATCGTCGTTTCATCCGTAATTTCGGTCAGGTGGCAGCTCCTCTCACAGCCCTTACTTCTGTCAAGACGTGCTTTAACCTCTTAGGCCGACCCACACCGCATTCGGTCACGTAATCATAGCCTCAAGCTCATTACCATAACGCAACGTTAGCGATTTCTAAAAATCGCAAATGAAATGAAATAAATATGCCTGTTCTCAAGCTTATCCTTTTCTTAACAATCCTGTCGTCTCAGATTTTCAAAATATGCTTTAGAACCAGAGAAAATCAATAATTTGTGTAAGAGTGGTGATAGCTAGCTTAGCATTTAGCATTAGCATTTAGCACGCAACATATTCACAAAAACCAGCAAAGGGATCAAATAAAATAATTTACCTTTGAAGAACTTCAGATGTTTCAATGAGGAGACTCTCAGTTACATAGCAGATGTCCAGTTTTTCCTGAAAGATGCTTGTGTAGGACACAACGTTCCGTTTTGTTACTATGCATTTGGCTACCGAAACTAACCGAAAATTCAGTCACCTACACGTCGAACTTTTTACCGAATTAACTCCATAATATCGACTGAAACATGGAAAACGTTGTTTGAATCAATCCTCAATGTGTTTTGTCATATATCTCTTCATTGAAATGCCATTCCTGGAAGCCTGCATTGTTCTCAGATTCGGATGGAAAAATACTGGTAGGTGACTTTTGCGCACCAATTTCCACACAGACACCGTGCGGGACCCCTGGTAAATGTAGTCTCTTATGGTCAATCTTCCAATGATATGCCTACAAATACGTCACAATGCTGCAGACACCTTGGGGAAACGATAGAAAGTGTCCGTTCATTCCTGTCGCATTCACAGCCATATAAGGCGATCATGGAAAACGTGCCATCAGAAATCCTGTTGATTTCCTGGTCGCTCAAACATCTTGGTTTTGCCTGTAGCTTTTGTTCTAAGGCACTCACAGTGAAAATATTTGCAGTTCTGGAAACGTCAGAGTGTCTTCTTTCCAAAACTATCAATTCCAAGCATAGTCGAGCATCTTTTCGTGACAAAATATTGCGCTAAAAACGGGCACGTCTTTTTATCCAAAAATGAAATACTGCCCCTAGAGTCTTAAGGGGTTAAGTGGTCCGTTTCCGCCCAGGGAGCTTTTGATCTTCTCAAGAATCGTTTTACATCCGCACCTATCCTTGTTACACCTGACGTCTCTAGACAGTTCGTTGTCGAGGTTGACGCGTCAGAGGTGGGCGTGGGAGCCATTCTTTCTCAATGCTCCCTCTCTGACGACAAGGTCCACCCTTGCGCGTATTTTTCTCATCGCCTGTCGCCGTCGGAACGTAACTATGATGTGGGAAACCGCGAACTGCTCGCCATCCGCTTAGCCCTAGGCGAATGGCGACAGTGGTTGGAGGGGGCGACCGTTCCTTTTGTCGTTTGGACTGACCATAGGAACCTTGAGTACATCCGTTCTGCCAAACGACTTAATGCGGGTCAGGCTCGTTGGGCGCTGTTTTTCGCTCGTTTCGAGTTCGTAATTTCTTATCGTCCGGGCTCTAAGAACACCAAGCCTGATTCTTTATCTCGTCTCTTCAGTTCTTCAGTAGTCTCCACCGACCCCGAGGGAATTCTCCCTGAGGGGCGTGTTGTCGGGTTGACCGTCTGGGGAATTGAGAGGCAGGTAAAGCAAGCACTCACTCACACTCCGCCGCCGCGCGCTTGTCCTAGGAACCTTCTTTTCGTTCCCGTTCCTACTCATCTGGCCGTTCTTCAGTGGGCTCACTCTGCCAAGTTAGCCTGCCAGCCTGGCGTTCGGGGTACGCTTGCTTCCATCCGCCAGCGTTTTTGATGGCCCACTCGGGATCGTGACACGCGTCGTTTCGTGGCTGCTTGTTCGGTCTGCGTGCAGACTAAGTCCAGTAACTCCCCTCCTGCCGGCCGTCTCAGACCGCTTCCCATTCCCTCTCGACCGTGGTCTCACATCGCCTTAGATTTTATCACCGGACTGCCTTCGTCAGCGGGGAAGACTGTTATTCTTACGGTTGTCGATAGGTTCTCTAAGGCGGCTCATTTTATTCCCCTCGCTAAGCTCCCTTCTGCTAAAGAAACGGCACAAATCATCATCGAGAATGTTTTCAGAATTCATGGCCTTCCGTCAGACGTCGTTTCGGACAGGGGTCCGCAATTCATGTCTCAATTTTGGAAGGAGATTTGCCGTTTGATTGGGGCTTCCGTCAGCAGAACGGTCAAGCAGAACGGACCAATCAGACTATTGGTCGCATCTTACGCAGTCTTTCTTTTCGTAACCCTGCGTCTTGGTCAGAACAGCTCCCCTGGGCAGAATACGCCCACAACTCGCTTCCTTCGTCTGCGACCGGGCTAACTCCTTTTCAGAGTAGCCTCGGGTACCAGCCTCCGCTGTTCTCGTCTCAGCTCGCCGAGTCCAGCGTCCCCTCCGATCAGGCTTTTGTCCAACGTTGTGAGCGCACCTGGAAGAGGGTCAGGTCTGCACTTTGCCGTTTTAGGGCGCAGACTGTGAGAGCCGCTAATAAGCGTAGAACTAAGAGTCCTAGATATTGTCGCGGTCAGAGAGTATGGCTCTCCACTCAAAACCTTCCCCTTAAGACAGCTTCTCGCAAGTTGACCCCGCGGTTCATTGGTCCGTTCCGTATTTCTCAGATCATTAATCCTGTCGCAGTGCGACTTCTTCTCCCACGATATCTTCGTCGCGTCCACCCGGTCTTCCATGTCTCCTGTGTTAAGCCCGTCCTTCGCGCCCCCGCTCGTCCCCCCCCCCATCCTTGTCGAGGGCGCACCTATCTACAGGGTCCGTAAGATTTTGGACATGCGTCCTCGGGGCCGTGGTCATCAGTACCTAGTGGATTGGGAGGGGTACGGTCCTGAGGAAAGGAGTTGGGTTCCCTCTCGGGACGTGCTGGACCGTTCGCTGATTGATGATTTCCTCCGTTGCCGCCAGGTTTCCTCCTCGAGTGCGCCAGGAGGCGCTCGGTGAGTGGGGGGTACTGTCATGTATTGTCATATTATGTCTTGTTCCTGTTCTTTCTCTTCACTCAGTCTCCCTCTGCTGGTCGTATTAGGTTACCTTCTCTTCCTCTCCTTCCCCCAGCTGTTCCTCATCTTCTCTAAACTACCTTGTTCACCCTTTTCCCACCTGTTCCCCTTTTCCCTCTGATTAAGTCTCTATTTCTCTCTCTGTTCCTGCTTCTGTCTTTGTCAGATTCTCGTTTGAGTTTCTCATGCCAGAACCAAACTATAGTCTCGTTTGCTTCACCCTTGTCCCGTCCTGTCGGAATCTGCCTGTTCATCTGATGCTATGTGTGATCAGGTACCTCGGTCCTCTACGACCCACGCCTACCCAGAGAGACCAGCAGTCTGTCGCCGCTAACCCAGCTATTCTCCTCTGCTGCTAAGAAGGGGACTCTTCTGAAAATATCAGAAGGACTTTATTCATTTGTCGCGCTCTCTGCGGGTTGTCTATTTTGCCATTATATACATCTGAAGAGGATCTATGTCTTCCCTGTGTTTTGACATTAAAGGACTCTGTATTTGTTAAACCGCTTTTGGGTCCTCACTCACGTGCATAACAATTGTATCTGGTCAAACACCATTTTTCCCAAAAGCTTACTAAGGGTTGGTAAGAGGATGATTGGTCAGATATCTGAGCCAGTAAAAGGGGGCTTTACTATTTTTGGGGAAACTGAATGACTTTTGCTTCCCTCCTGGCCTGAGGGCACACACTTTCTAGTAGGCTTAAATTGAAGATATTGCAAATAGGAGTGGCAACATCACCTGCTATTATTCTCAGTAATTTTACATTTAAAATTTTAATTTTAAACCCCGGTGGCTTGTCATTGTTGATAGACAACAATCATTTCCCCACCTCTTCCACTCACTATTGAATTCATAATTCCAATTCTTGTCTTTCATAATTTGGTCAGATACTGTATACTTGGATTTGTACTGTCAGCGTTTATTGCTGGCATGTCATGCAAGTTTGCTAATCTTGCCAATGAAAAACAATCATTAAAATAGTTAAAGCAATATCAGTCGGTTTTGTGATGAGCCATCGGATTTAATGAATGATTGAGCAGAGTTTGCCTTTGCCAACATTTCACTGTAGGTGCTCCAAAGCATTTTACTGTCATTCTGTGTTTCATAGTGTAGATTCTTCAATTTAAAACCTATTAGAGATCCATAGTAAACCCTTCCCGCTCTAATCCCGTTAATGGGATTGATTTGACAACATCTAGTGAAATTGCAGCGCGCCAAATTCAAAAACATAAATACTGATAATACAAATTCATAAAACATACAAGTGTTATACATCAAAATAATGCTTCACTTCTTGTTAATCCAGCTGCTGTGTCAGATTTCAAAAAGACTTTACGGCGACAGCAGACCATGCAAAATGTCAATTTATTTGGCGCATTTGATTCAGAAATACACTGGTTTCAACTTGCCTAACATGCCTACAAAGTATCTAATAAGTTACCTGTAAACTTGGTCCAAACATTTCAAACAACATTCCTAATCCAACCTTAGGTACCCTAAAACGTAAATAATTGATAAAATTTAAGACGGGATATACTGTTTTTCAATAACGGATAAAAACAACATGAAGCGCGTTCCAGGTCAAGCGCACTAAAATACTTGGATGGACCAAGAGTCCATCTGAGTGACACATGGAAAGAACAGGACTACTTCTTCATTTCTCAAAAGAAAAACCAATTTCTAAAGACTGACATCTAGTGAAAGCCATAGGAACTGCAACCAGGTTCCTCATAAATAGGGTTTCTCATAGAAAACTAATTGAAAACAGTGACCTAAATGTTTTTATTTTTCCTGGATGGTTAGACCTAGGGGTTTCGCCTGCCAAATCAGTTCTGTTATACACAGACATTATTTTAACAGTTTTGGAAACTTTAGAGTGTTTTCTATCCAAATCTACCAACTATATGCATATCCTAGCTTCTGAGCCTGAGTAACAGGCAGTTTACTTTGGGCACGCTTTTCATCCGGACGTGAAAATAGTGCCCCCTAACCCAAAGAGGTTTTAATCAGTTTGGTCACGACTTCTCAATTTGCAGAACATTTGACAATCATTTGTGCAGCCAGACTTATTTGACATTACTTTTGCCTCATCACTCTCAACCATACACATTTTAAATTCCTCATCAATCCATGGGGATGTAACAGTTTTTACAGTAATTCTCTTAATGGGTGCATGCTTATTAGTAACTGGGATAAGCAATTTCATAGATGTAGCACTTGACACATTTTGTTTGCTCGTCATTACACACCACGGACCAACAAATATTATTTACATTAACATAGGAATCACAACGCAACTTATTGCATGACCTCTTATACACTATATTAGGCCCAGCCTTTGGATCTTTGGTTTTCCTAGATTTGGCTACTATATTTTGATCACGACATCCGATGTACCTGAATATTGCCTTCAAGCACATTTCTGCAGCATTAGTAAAGATGTGATCAATATATGATCATTTCATTCCTATGCTGTTTGTAACTAAACTGGTAGGTTGACTGAACCTGAACCATGTTGCAGGCACTGGTTACAGTTTGAAGCTTTTTCTTGAGTGGGCAGCTTGATGAAAGCCAGTCAATACTTAAATAACCCAGAAAATATACCTCTTGATATCACATATTTTATCAAGCATTTCACACCTTATCCAGATACTGACTCGTTAGCACTTGGCCTATAAAGCTTCCCACAAGAATGAGCTTTAGGTGAGGCAGATGAACCTGTAGCCATATTACTTCAACAGTATTTAACGTGAGATCCTCTAATCTTTACAGAAATGTGGTTCCGAATATAAAACAGCAACACCTCCACTGGCATTTGTATTTTCTGTAAATGTTTTAAACTTCTATTGCCTCCACTGTAAAGGTATTGTCTGAGATTGAGATATTTATATTCTGACTCATGTCAAATTATTAATTTCATTAACCTTGTTTAACTTTTTATGGCTGCAGGGGCAGTATTGAGTAGCTTGGATGAAAAGGTGCCCATTGTAAACGGCCAGCTCCTCAGTCTCAGTTGCTAATATACACATATTATTATTAGTATTGGATAGAAAACACTGAAGTTTCTAAAACTGTTTGAATTATGTCTGAGTATAACAGAACTCATATAGCAGGCAAAAACCTGGGGGTAGCAGATCTTCAACCAAGCTCTCATTGAAATTACAGCGAGATATGGATGAGTTTGAACTTCCTACGCCTTCCACTAGATGTCAACAGTCAATATAACTTTGTCTGATGACTAATGTGAAGGGGGTCGAATGACACAGGAAATAGTCACCACTGTCACGGTTTGAAGTCATTCTAATTCTCCGTTTGGAACGTTATTCAAGATATTTGTAAACATTCTAAAGATTGATTCAGTACATCGTTTGACATGTTTCTACTGACTGTTACGGAACTTTTGGACATTTAGTCACATTATAGTGGAGGCGCTTTGTGACTTTGGAATTGTTACCAAACGCGCTAACCAAAGTAGCTAATTGGACATAAATAACGGACATTTTCGAACAAATTAAGCATTTATTGTGGACCTGGGATTCCTAGGACTGCATTCTGATGAAGTTCATCAAAGGTAAGGAAACATTTATCATGTATTTTCTGGTTTCTGTTGACTCCAACATGGCGGCTAATTTGGCTTCTGTTCTGAGCGGTCTCAGATTATTGCATGTGTTGCTTTTCCGCAAACTTTTTTTGAAATCTGACACAGCGGTTGCATTAAGGAGAGGTATATCTATAATTCCATGTGTATAACTTGTATTATCTACATTTATGATGAGTATTTCTGTTAAAACGATGTGGGTATGCAAAATCACTTGATGTTTTTGGAACTAGTGAATGTAAATAGCCAATGTAAACTCAGATTTTTTTTATATAAATATGAACTTTATCAAACAAACATGCATGTATTGTGTAACATGAAGTCCTATGAGTGTCATCTAATGAAGATAATTTAAGGTTAGTGATTCATTTTCTCTTTATTTCTGCTTTTTGTGAATGCTATATTTCGCTGGAAAATGGCTGGCTTATTGTGGTTTGGTGGAGACCTAACAATCGTTTGTAGTGCTTTCACTGAAAAGCCTATTTGAAATCAGACACTTTGGTGGGATTACCTTTAAAATGATATAAGACACGTGTATGTTTTAGGAATTGTAATTATGAGATTTCTGTGGTTTGAATTTGGCGCCCTCTATTTTCACTGGTAGTTGTCATATCGATCCCGGTATTGGGATTGCAGCCATAACAAGCTAACCTCTTGAAGCTAGGGGGCACTATTTTTATGTTTGGAAAAATAACGTTCCCAAACGGCCTATTTCTCAGGACCAGATGTTAGAACATGCATATACTTGACAGATTAGGATAGAAAACTCTAAAGTTTCCAAAACTGTCAAAATATTGATATTGCAGGCGAAACCCTGAGAAAAATCAAACCAGGAAGTGGCTTCTATTTTGAAAACTCCATGTTCCATAGCCTCCCATTGCTCCATTTAAAGGGATATCAACCAGATTCCTTTTCCTATCGCTTCCTCAAGGTGTCAGTCTTCAGACATAGTTTCAGGCTTTTATTTTGAAGAATGAGCGTGAACGACCACATTGCGTAAATGGATAGGTGGGGGCTCAGAGTGAATTGTGCGCAAAAAGAGAAAGGCGGCCATTGTTACTCCCGGTCCTAGTGTAAAGCCAACTGTCCCGGTTGATATATTTATCGAATAGATACTTGAAAAACACCCTGAGGATTGATTATAAAAAACGTCTGACATGTTTCTGTGGACATTATGGATATAATTTGGAATTTTTGTCTGCGTTGTCGTGACCGCTCTTTCCGGTGGATTCCTGGGCATAACGCACCAAACTAACGGAGGTATTTGGATATAAAAAATATCTTTATGGAAAAAAGGAACATTTGTTGTGTAACTGGGATTATTGTGAGTGAAAACATCCGAAGATCAAAGGTAATAGATTATAATAATATATGCCATTTAGCAGACGCTTTTATCCAAAGCGACTTACAGTCATGTGTGCATACATTCTACGTATGGGTGGTCCCGGGAATCGAACCCACTACCCTGGCGTTACAAGCGCCATGCTCTACCAACTGAGCTACAGAAGGAACACATCATTTGATTGCTTTTCGTGACGAAGTTACCTGATGCTAAGTGTACTTATTGTTTTGTCGAGTGATCGATAAACGCTGTAAAGCATAACTTCAAAATCTGAGACAACAGGTGGATTAACAAAAGGCTAAAATGTGTTTTGTAATATTGCACTTGTGATTTCATGAATATGAATATTTTCTAGTAATATAATTTGACTGTGCTATTCAGCGTTGCTGATGACAATTATCCCGGATCCGGTATGGGTGGTTCTTATGGCTTGGGGGCAGTATTTCGACGTCTGGATTAGAAGCATGCCCAAAGTAAACTGCCTGTTACTCAAGCCCAGAAGCTAGGATATGCATAAAATTTGTAGATTTGGATAGAAAACTATAAAGTTTCCAGAACTGTTAAAATAATGTCTGTGAAAAATGTAAATGAATGTCTGTCATTTACATTTTACATTTTTACATTACTTTTTAGTTTAATGACACCGGTCATAGTCGGCGCAGAGCGTATTGTACGTTCATTAATTCAGTTATTCTGCACTCCGGCACACCCAGACAAGAGCGCTCTGAAATCGAAGTAAATATGCTAACTGGATAACCGCCGTTCAGCATAGATAGCTAGTGAAGCGATTCACATTTCTTGCTAGCTAACCAAATGACACGTGCATCTGTTTTTAGCTTGCTGCATAGATACGCTAGCATATTATCCACATTATGACTGACGTGTGATCATTGTCCTTGCAGGTTTGATTGTATTGACATCCCAGCCTTCGTTACATTCGTCCGTTTGTACAACATATTGAGTCATTGAAACTGAAACAGTGCATCCCGAATGGAGGCAGCAAACAATGTACCAGGCCAGCTGTGATTTACAACCAGATAGTCCAAAAAATGTTGCTACCAAGAAATCTATTGGTGAATTATATTAATCATACATTGAACTGCATCCATTCTGCCAACAATGCCGTATTGTACGTAATGGAATGTTGAGTGAAATATTTTTTTATATTTTTAAAACCCTCTTATAAAAAGTTGGTTTTGTAGCATACATTTTATATTTGACTGATATATGATTGCAGATAAACAAAGTAATTGAAACGATGTCAGTTCCACTTTTAAAGTATGGTATACCTTTAATTGAATTTTGTCAAACAGACTCAATGGAATACATCAAGAGTACGGGTTCAGAATATAGGGATCAATTAAAATAATTCCATTATGCATATTCATCTCCGTTTCAACACCGACTGGTGAATACTCTGATCTTTTAATTATTTAGGTAAATTTTAAGGTTAGGAAAGTATGTATGAATAAAAAAAACAGTTTGGAAATTCTTTGCACAAAATACATTGATGAATAAAAATAGTGTTGGATTCATCATGCAAGTTGACATTTGAGTTCAATCCATAAAATATTGAAAAGGTGGAAAAAGTGTACAATTAGGGGTTGAACAATAATCCTATAAATCTACCCAAATCATGGAACAGGATGACAACGGTCCAGTCATCCTGAACCGTGCGCCAGGCTCCTGGTTAAACCTGCTATGTGTGGTCAGAGTTCTATAATGATTCAAATAGGCTACATGTCCCAAATGATTGCACACTGTTAGCCTAATATGATCCACTAATGATAGTGACCCTCAGAAACAATTTACAAGGATGTGACAGAGGAAAGAAACGTAAACAGAATGGAATGATGCAAAAATAAAATGTGGTATTACTGACAATGGCTCCCAATAGTGGCCAACATTTAACATGATACAAATTGTAAAATAAAAACAGAAAAGCACAAACATATGATCAAAACATTCTAAAGGTCATACATCAACCCAGCAGGTTCAGCCCTTCAGAAGCCTAGAGTCTTTGAATATCGTCCACGCAAATTATGAGGGCACACAATTAAATTCAGAATAGCGGCACATTTCATTGTGGAAAAGGGGCCTCAATATATAATATGAGTTTCAGTTTGCTTCCATATGGCTGGTTATACCCTCGTCTCCAAAGAAAATCAAATTTTATTAGTCCCATGAGCAGAATACAACAGATGTAGACATTACAGTGAAATGCTTACTTATGACAATACATTTCAATCGCACTTAGTATGACAAATTCCAAGGGTTATGAATAATTTTGCAAGGCATTGTATATGCTTTTACTCATTACACACATTTTATAGCCATTGAAAACTGATTAAATAGCAAGTGACCTACCATCAGGGGAGGCGGGGTATTCATTGAGATAGAATTTTAAATTAAACATTCTTTCTCCTGAGCATTCATCTGTTAGATTCTGCAGAGAGAGAAATAGCACAGTCAGATGTCTAGATGACATCTTTAAGACTAACAAGATATAAGCAGATGTGTAGGGCCTGGAGTTCTGGTCAGGAAAAACATTGGGTCTTGGTAAGCCCAGGTTATCCTAGCTTTTCCTGTCAAGTTCACATGGACAACAAAAACTCCAGACCCTATTCCTGTGTAATAACAAGGGCCCTTATACTTACAGGATACTCTCGTCTGTAGTTCTGCATGTCCTTCGCAGCCCTCGTGTTTCTGGAGGACATGTTTGACCACTGGAAGACATGGTACATCAGAGATACTGGATGTTACATTTGCAGAAATCTATTGGCATTATTTGTCCCTTTGTGTACCTAAAAAGACTGACCTGGGTGTCAAGTCAATGGAACCGAAGAGGAGACAATAATCATCCCATAGTTTCCCTGTTTTACCAGTTGCAGAGAAGGATGACAGTGTAGGGGCAACCTGAACCAGCTCCAAACAGCAGCAGAATTTGTGCATTCTACACATTCCACTGTCTACCTGTTAAATTTCTGCATGGCGCCCTGGTTGGTGGTCACCACTGAGAGACTGGGGGATAATCTCAATTGCATACTCACAACCTTCTCAAAAACCCATTGGATGAGAAAGCCAGAGGACCCTCCCCTCTGATCTTCTCCAATGGGTTTTGAGAAGGAGGCAAGGAGAGAACACGAGGAGTATGCAATTGAGACTCTCCCTGGGAGTTCACATATTCACTTCTGATTAGCTAGCTACCTGGGCTAGCAAGCCTTTTAGAGACGTAGTTTAATCTACAGTACAAATCAAGTACACACTACTTCAGGTCACTGGTAGAAAGTGTTTGATATAAACCAATCTTCCCAATAGCTAATGTTAAAGGAGAATTTAACCCCAAATTGTTACCCATCTCCACTGCTGTGGCAGTCGGCTACATAAAATGATACAAAATAATCTCAAATATTTTAGGTAGGAAAGTACATTTTCAATAAAACAATGAATTTGTCCACAGGTCACAAATTTGTGAATCATGCATTCACTGACAATGGAGCAGTGTGAGGCAGGCCTGCAATCAAGCAACATCACAAGTCACATGACCTGTTTTTGCAGTTGTCTCAAATCTGCTATCAAGGGAGAGGGGGCAAACTCCACTGAACTAGTATCAATATGGAACCACTTGAGAGTTTAGATTTTGGGTCAACTTTTCCTTTAACATTATACAGTGCAGTCTGAAAGTAATCAGACATTACTTTTTCCATATTTTGTTACTTACGGCATTATTCTAAAATTGATTAAATGGTTCACTATCTACACACAATACCCCATAATGACAAAACGAAAACAAGTTTAGAAATGTTCACAAGATTTATTTAAAAAATAAATAAAAAATATATATACCTTATTTACATAAATATGCAGACTATTGAAGGTCCAAGACCTCAGCGGCCTCCATCATTCTTAAATGGAAGACGTTTGGAATCATCAAGACTCTTCCTAGAGCTGGCCGCCCAGCCAAACTGAGCAATCCGGGGAGAAGGGCCTTGGTCAGGGAGGTGACCAAGAACCCGATGGTCACTCTGACAGAGCTCCAGAGGTCCTCTGTGGAGATGGGAGAACCTTCCAGGAGGACAACCATCTCTGCAGCACGCCACCGATCAGGCCTTTATGGTAGTGGCCAGATGGAATCCACTCCACCAATCAGGCCTTTATGGTAGAGTGGCCAGATGGAATCCACTCCTCAGTAAAAGGAACATGACAGGCCGCTTGGAGTTTGCCAAAAGGAACCTAAAGGACGATGACCATGAGAAACTAGATTTTCTGATCTGATGAAACCAAGATTGAACTCTTTGGCTTAATGTTTCCAGAGGAAACCTGACACCATCCCTACAGTGAAGCATGGTGGTGGCAGCGTCATGCTGTGGGGATGTTTTTCAGTGACTAGTCAGAAGAGAGGGAAATAGGAATGGAGCAAACTACAGAAATCCTTGATGAAAACCTGCTCCAGTGCTCAGGGTCACAGACTGGGGGTGAAGGTTCACCTTACAACAGGACAATGACCCTGAACACACAGCCAAGACAATGCAGGAGTAGCTTCGGGACAAGTCTCTGAATGTCCTTGAGTGGCCCAGCCAGAACCTGGACTTGAACCCTCTCTAACTTCTCTGGAGTAGAGGTCGATCGATTAGTCGGAATGGCCAATTAATTAGGGCCAATTTCAAGTTTTCATAATCTGTAATCTGCCTTTTTGGACGACGATTAGACTGCAATCCACGAGGAAACTGCGTAACAGGTGGTAAGCCTGCCACGCGAGTGCAGCGTTAAAAAGGACCCTGTGGCTGCAAGGAGCCAAGGTAAGTTGCTGGCTAGCATTAAACTTAATTTATAAAAAACAATCCATCTTCACATAATCACTAGTTAACCTAGTAATATCAACCATGTGTGGTTAACTAGCTCGTCATGCGTTGCATATAATCAATGATGTGCCTGTTAATTTATCACAGCCTACTTCAACTTCGCCAAACGGGTGATGATTTAACAAAAATGCATTTGCAAAACAAGCACAATCGTTGCACAAATGTACCTAACCATGAACATCAATGCCTTAAAATCAATACACAGAAGTATATATTTTTTTAAACCTGCATATTTAGTTAAGAAATTAATGTCAGCAGGCAATATTAACTAGAGAAAGTGTGTAACTTCTCTTGCATTCAGTGCAAGCAGAGTAAGGGTATATGCAACAGTTTGGGTTGCCTGACTCATTGCAATCTGTGTGACCGTAATTAATTTGCCAAAATTGTACATAATTATGACATAACATTGAAGGTTATGCAATGTAACAGCAATATTTAGACTTGGGATTGCCACCCGTTCGATAAAATACAGAAAGGTTCAGTAGTTCACTGAAAGAATAAAAGTTTTGCTTTTGAATTTATAGTTTCCGGATGGTTCACCAACTACTTCTCAGATAGAGTTCAGTGTGTCAAATCAGAGGGCTTGTTGTCTGGACCTCTGGCAGTCTCTGGGGGTGCCACAGGGTTCAATTCTCAGGCAGACTCTTTCTCTGTATACATCAATGATGTCACTCTTGCTGCTGGTGATTCTCTGACCCACCTCTACGCAGACCACACCATTCTGTATACTTCTGGCCCTTCTTTGGACACTTAACTAACCTCCAGACGAGCTTCAATGCCATACAACTCTCCTTCCGTTGCCGCCAACTGCTCTTAAATGCAAGTAAAACTAAATGCATGCTCTTCAACCGATCGCTGCCCACACCTGCCCGCCAGCCCAGGATCACTACTCTGGATGGTTCTGACCTAGAATATGTGGACAACTACAAACACCTAGGTGTCTGGGTTAGACTGTAAACTCTCCTTCCAGACTCACATTAAACATCTCCATTCCAAAATTAAATCTAGGATTGGCATCCTATTTCACAATAAAGCATCCTTCCCTCATGCTGCCAAACATAGTCAGTTTTACGAGGGTATTCTACCGATCCTCGACTTCGGCAAATGTCATTTACAAAATAGCCACCAACACACTACTCAGCAAACTGGATGTAGTCTATCACAGTGCCATCCGTTTTGTCACCAAAGCCCTATATACACTACCCACCACTGCGACCTGTATGCTCTCGTTGGCTGGCCCTCACTACATATTTGTCACCAAACCCACTGGCTCCAGGTCATCTACAAATCTTTGCTAAGTAAAGCCCCGCCTTATCTCAGCTCACTGGTCACCCTAGCAGCACACGCTCCAGCAGGTATATTTCACTGGTCATCCCCAAAGCCTCCTTTGGCAGCCTTCCCTACCAGTTCTCTGCTGCCAATGACTGGAACAAATTGGAAAAGTTTATTATTATTATTTTTTATCACTGAAGCCTCATATATATCTCCCTCACTTTAAGCATCAGCTGTCAGAGCGGTTCACAGATCATTGCACCTGTACATAGGCCATCTGTAAATAGCCCACCCAACTACCTCATCCCCATATTGTTTTTTTGCTCCTTTGCACCCCAGTAGCTCTACTTGCACGTTCATCTTCTGCACATCTGTCACTCCAGTATTTAATTGCTAAATTGTAATTCTTTCAACACTATGGCCTATTTATTACCTTACCTCATTTGCATACAATGTACATATATTTTTTTCTATTGTGTTATTGACTGTATGTTTGTTTATTCCATGTGTAACTGTTGTGTGTCGCACTGCTTTGCTTTATCTTGGCCAGGTCGCAGTTGTAAATGAGAACTTGTTCTCAACTGGCCTACCTGGTTAAATAAAAGTGACACATTTTTTTACAAATATTTTTTTAAATCAGCATTCGCTTTTTTTGGCCCTCCAATAAATCGGTATTGGCATTGAAAAAAATCATAATCGGTCAACCTCTATTCTGGAAAGAGTAGAAAATAGCTGTGCAGCAACACTCCCCATCCAACATGACAGAGCTTGAGAGGATCTGCAGAGAAGAATGGGAGAAACTCCAAATACAGGTGTGCCAAGCATATATCGTCATATCTAAGAAGACTTGAGGCTGTAATTGCTGCCAAAGGTGCTTCAACAAAAGTACTGAGCAATGGGTCTGAAAACTTATGTAAATGTGATATTTCAGTTTATTTTTTCAATACAATTGCAAAAATGTCTAAAAACGTTCTGCTTTGTCAATATGCAGTATTGTGTGTAGTTTGAGCAACAGCAAAAAACAATTGAATCAATTTTAGAATAAGGCTGTAACATAAAAAAATTTGGATAAAGTCAGGTATGAATACTTTCCAAACACACTGTAGCTAACTTAGCCATCTAATCAACAGGGTAACAACGGCAAATCTAGCCAGTGTGAGGATTTATGCTTATGCTCTATAACCCGCTACCATATTACATAAGATTGAATTGTTTGAACAACAGCTGCTTTGTCTGTGTGTGTGACAAGAACTAAGCAACATGGTGTGACTTGCATGTTGCAAAGCGGTGTACTGTTTGCTACATTTGCCTTGCCTGTGTGTGTGTGTGACAATATTGAGCACATGGTGTGACTTGTTGCATGTTACAAAGTTGTGGTTAATCAGGTATAGGGAGGGGTGGTCATCGCAAAGGTTTAGCTGAGATGGAAAAATACTGAACACCATAGCAGGAACTGAGCAACTGTAATAACTAGGGTGTGATACCAGAACAGTAAGAATCTATACATCGACAGAGGGTGGACTCCAATAAGCACCAAGAGGCAGGGCCTAGCCTGAGCAAGTCTAAACCACGCTCAGCCTCTACTGTGTTATATCCTTCCTGTTTGGCCCTGTCCGGGGGTGTCCTCGGATGGGGCCAGTGTCTCCTGACCCCTCCTGTCTCAGCCTCCAGTATTTATGCTGCAGTAGTTTGTGTCGGGGGGCTAGGGTCAGTTTATTATATCTGGAGTACTTCTCCTGTCTTATTCGGTGTCCTGTGTGAATCTAAGTGTGCGTTCTCTAATTCTCTTCTTCTCTCTTTCTTTCTCTCTCTCGGAGGACCTGAGCCCTAGGACCATGCCCCAGGACTACCTGACATGATGACTCCTTGCTGTCCCCAGTCCACCTGGCCATGCTGCTGCTCCAGTTTCAACTGTTCTGCCTTATTATTATTCAACCATGCTGGTCATTTATGTACATTTGAACATCTTGGCCATGTTCTGTTATAATCTCCACCCGGCACAGCCAGAAGAGGACTGGCCACCCCACATATGCTCTCTCTAATTCTCTCTTTCTTTCTCTCGGAGGACCTGAGCCCTAGGACCATGCCCCAGGACTACCTGACATGATGACTCCTTGCTGTCCCCAGTCCACCTGACTGTGCTGCTGCTCCAGTTTCAACTGTTCTGCCTTATTATTATTCGACCATGCTGGTCATTTATGTACATTTGAACATCTTGGCCATGTTCTGTTATAATCTCCACCCGGCACAGCCAGAAGAGGACTGGCCACCCCACATAGCCTGGTTCCTCTAGGTTTCTTCCTAGGTTTTGGCCTTTCTAGGGAGTTTTTCCTAGCCACCGTGCTTCTACACCTGCATTGCTTGCTGTTTGGGGTTTTAGGCTGGGTTTCTGTACAGCACTTTGAGATATCAGCTGATGTACGAAGGGCTATATAAATAAATTTGATTTGATAGGCCAACAGACGGGTTGGAACTATCACAGTATAAGAACAGCTGTTTACTTACATCCTGTCAGTTCTCTGTTCTACCCTGCGTGGTGTTACAGTGAATCCGTATATACAAAAAATTGCATTTGACATTTATTGCTTGAATTTAATTAAAGATAATTAACGACAGATCCTGACTTATTTTTCCTGATACCGGATTTGAAAGACGCAGCCTCTAACACCAGCTAGCCAATTAGCTACTGCTAGCTATCAACAATTTCTTCCCGCCAGACTTTGTCAATGCTAGTTAGCGTTAATATTGCCATAAATAATGTGCATGTTAGCTAACATACTTTATCTTTCTAACCCTTGTTAGCCAAGGCTGACTAATTATGTAATGACTAGTTCGGTTCAAAGGGATGAAAAGCTACTTCCAGTCAATAATGTTAGCTAGCTAACAGGCTAAAGGCTAGATAGAGTGCTAGCTAGTTGGCATAGTAGCTTTGTAACAAACAAAGATTAGAGCCATTTTAATGAAACAATATTCAAAATCTTTGGAGGTAGCTAGCTAATGTTAGTTGAATTGGCTAGCTAGGCGTCCATTAGCCCTCGATCATGAGTCTGTTCCATTACATTACAAATTAGAGTTATTGGACGAATGGAGTCTTCTGTACAGTTTTGTTATGCATTCTTAATATTAACACACATCACTTGCAGGACAGTTTTGGAAGAAAGAAATATATATTTTAAAGTTGGTTTGACATTATAAGTTTTGGTTTCCTACACTGCCATATTACTGCCCTTCACCGAAAACAGTACTACACAAGACTAACGTTACCTGTGCTAATTAGACATCTGTTCTTGTGCTGCCGTTGCTTCCAGAGGCAGTTTGGAACAAACTAGTGAGTGTTGGAAGTTAATTTTAATGCGCTTCAACTGTCCCATTCTGTCAATTTTATACACCTGTCAGCAATGGGTGTGGCTGAAATAGCTGAATCAACTAAGTTTAAAGGGTGTCCACATATGCTTTTGTATAAAGTGTATGCTATATAAATCAATAAGGCTGATGGATCAGATCAGAATATTTAGCTAAAAATGGATTAATTATTATTTCTTCCCATTTTAGGTGCAGCAATACACACATACACGCGACGGTAGGTCTGTGTGAACATTCCAAAATGCGCGCCGCACATGCAAGCGGTTTCATGGACAGAGATGGAAGTATCCATTAGAAACATAGAACAGGGGGGATTTGAAGCTGCAACAACCATCATGGGTTGATAATATGACTAGGATAATGCCTTTCAAATCAAATTTTAAATTGGTCACATACACATGGTTAGCAGATGTTAATGCAAGTGTAGCTAAATGCTTGTGCTTCTAGTTCTGACCATGCAGTAATATCTAACAAGTAATCTAACAATTTCCCAACTACCTTATATACACACACACACGTGCAAAGGAATGAATAAGATTTTTTACTTATAAATATATGGATGAGTGATGGCCGTGCGGCTGAGGCAAGATGCAATAGATGGTATAGAGTACAGTATATACACATGAGAAGAGTAATGTAGGGTAACATATAAATTGGCATTGTTTAAAGTGACTAGTGATAAATTGGATGTAATAAATGTTTTATTATTAAAGTAGCTAGAGATTGAGTCAGTATGTTGGCAGCAGGCACTCAATATTAGTGATGGCTGTTTAACAGTCTGATGACCTTGAGATTGGCTGCTAAACAATGAAAGAAAGTTTTGAAAAAAAAAAGAACGCACATTCAAGTGTCAAATAATTAAGGACTTTTGCAAACTCCATCTAATGTACAATAGAAACACTGCTAACCACAGTGCTGCACGCTTGAATTAAGTGCCTGCACGCTTGAATTAAAAGGAAACTGCACTCAAATTTCCCTGATGTAGTGCAAACATTGCTATGGTATTAGAACATACAATTGTATTTCTGTAAAAAATAAATAATAATAATGACAGCCCCATTTATCCGTTTCAATAGTAAGCCTACTATTAGCCTACTTGCACAGTACTGCTTGGGTTGGCCTGACTGAAAGACCAATATAAGATAAATTATTTTAGGTCATTCAGAGTGCATGTCACTGTTTTTTTTATAACTAAATCGTACAGTAACTGTATTTGAAAAATGTTTTTGGATGTGATATGAAAGTAAAGGAATTTATATTTATAGAACTGTACTGCAATTGAGAATCGATTCACGTTTGGATTGAGTATTTGGTTTCTAGAGCCAAATTGCCCTTTAAAAACTGATCATGTAACGCTATAAAGCCCTTGGACTGAGGAGTTACGTTAGGCTATTTTAGTCCCAATGTTGAGCTTCCATTAGCTAATTTAACATACTGTCAATTTAACTAATGTTAGCGGCCTGGTGCTAGATTTTGCATACTCGTTTGCCTTGTTAACGCACACATTTTGTTTTAGAAGTGACGGTAACTAGTTACACAAAATTAAGAAAAAAATAGAAATGCAACGTACTAAACCTGATTTCCAATACGATTTAGTTTTGTCCTGGTTTAAAAGACGCATTTGGTTCTCTCCTGGGTCGTCTCCATCATCACTCTCTGTGTCCCAGGTTGAATCATACTCGCACACTAAATCGTCGTCCTCCATCATTGAAAAAAACAATGTGGGCTTGAGAAAGACTAAAAGCGAAATCTGTTTAGATACGACAATTAGACATGAGATGAGCTTCTAGCTCCAAGTTCGACTATTTACGGCGACCAACCATCCCTCCTCTCGGTCATGCAAATCCATCGTGTTTCGCTAATGTGACCACCAGAGGAAATGGCCCATGCAGTTTGTGCCTGTAGGCTCTTTCGACAAAGAGCTCGCCAATTTGTATTCCCAAACCGGAAATGAGTTCTCTCTTGTTTCGTTCTTCCATTCCTATCGGAAAATGAATGGGGAAATAATAAGGTTTTGGGATTTAAAAAAATAAAGTCTGAGGTTAACACAAGTTTATGAGATAATAGCAGTCAGTTAACATGACGTTTATGAATTATGAAGCCTTTTATGAGCTTTGCGTAACGGATTTGATGCTTTCGAAAACGGCCAATGCACGTCTACAGGCTGAGCAGCTGTTGAGAATAATGCGTTTTTGGAGGATAGAATTACCTTTTTAATGGGGCTATATCGTGTATATTTCAGTAGCCTTGCTGGGCTTTTTGAGAAATGTCAGTCCTCATCAACACCGCCATCCTCATCACCACTAATGGCATGTCTTCTCTCAGTGATATTATATTGTACTGAGTTAGAATAGGCTTATGCTTTCTCTTTAATCAAAATGCTATTTGGAAAGTTATTTTCAGACTGTCCTGATATCTGTTGTTGATGTAGGCCTATGTTAATTTGTTTTTATTGTATCCCGAACAAAAATGAATGACAAAAACATGTCAAATTAAGAAGAGTTGTAATTTTCATTGTCTGTGGCGAGACAATAATTCCTGTATCACTGTATATATCATCCTCAAAACACACTTCTGCAGTCACGCTTGCACACATTCAGTACCAGTCAAAAGTTTAGACACACCCCTACTAATTCCAGGGGTTTTCTTTATTATTTTCTGTATTTTCTTTAAGACATCAAAACTACGAAATAACACAAATGGAATCATGTAGTAACCAAAAAAGTATTAAACAAATCAAAATATATTTGATATATTTCAAAGTAGCCAAACTTTGCCTTGATGACAGCTTTGCACACTATTGGCATTCTCTCAACCAACTTCATGAGGTACTCACCTGGAATGCATTTCAATTAACAGGTGTGCCTTGTTAAAAGTTAATTTGTGGAATTTCTTTCCTTCTTAATGCGTTTGAGCCAATCAGTTGTGTTGTGACAAGGTAGGGGTGGTGTACAGAAGATAGCCCTATTTGGTAAAAGTCCATATTATGACAAGAACAGCTCAAATAAGCAAAGAGAAACGACAGTCCATCTTTACTTTAAGACATGACGGTCAGTCAATCTGGAAAATTTTAACAACTTTGAATTTTTTTCCAGTGCAGTCGCAAAAACCACCAAACACTATGATGAAACTGGCTCTCATGAGGACCGCCACAAGATAGGAAGACCCAGAGTTACCTCTGCTGCAGAGGATAAAATAATTAGTTATCAGCCTCAGAAATTGCAGCCTAAATAAATGGTTCACAGAGTTCAAGTAACAGACACATCTCAACGTCAACACTTCAGAGGAGACAGCGTGAATCAGGCCTTCATGGTCGAATTGCTGCAAAGAAACCTCTACTAAAGGACACCAATAAGAAGAAAAGACTTGCTTTGGCCAACAAACACGAGCAATGGACATTAGAATGATGGAAATCTGTCCTTTGGTATGATGAGTCCAAATTTGAGATTTTTGGTTCCAACCGCCATGTCTTTGTGAGACAAAGAGTAGGTGAATGGATGATCTCCGCATGTGTGGTTCACACCGTGAAGCATGGAGGAGGAGGAGGTGTGATGGTGCTTTGCTGGTGACACAGTCAGTGATTTATTTAGAATTCAAGGCACACTTAACCAGTATGGTTACCACAGCATTCTGCAGCGATACGCTATCCCATCTAGTTTGCGCTTAGTGGGACTATCATTAATTTTCAACAGGATAATGACCAACACACCTCCAGGCTGTGTAAGGGCTATTTGACCAATAAGGAGAGTGATTGAGTGCTGCATCAGATGACCTGGCCTCCACAATCACCCGACTTCAACCAAATTGAGATGGTTTGGGATGAGTTGGACTGCAAAGGAAAAGCAGCCAACAGGTGCTCAGCATATGTGGGAACTCCTTCAAGGCTGTTGGAAAAGCATTCCAAGTGAAGCTAGTTGAGAGAATGCAAAGAGTGTGCAAAGCTGTCAAAGGCAAAGGGTGGCTACTTTTTTGGTTATTACATGATTTGGTTGCAAGTTCAAATCCCCGAGCTGACAAGGTACAAATTTTTTATTTTTTTTATTTCACCTTTATTTAACCAGGTAGGCTAGTTGAGAACAAGTTCTCATTTGCAACTGCGACCTGGCCAAGATAAAGCATAGCAGTGTGAACAGACAACACAGAGTTACACATGGAATAAACAATTAACAAGTCAATAACACAGTAGAAAAAAAATGGGCAGTCTATATACAATGTGTGCAAAAGGCATGAGGAGGTAGGCGAATAATACAGTTTTGCAGATTAACACTGGAGTGATAAATGATCAGATGGTCATGTACAGGTAGAGATATTGGTGTGCAAAAGAGCAGAAAAATAAATAAATAAAAACAGTATAAAAAACAGTATGGGAATGAGGTAGGTGAAAATGGGTGGGCTATTTTCCTATAGACTATGTACAGCTGCAACGATCGGTTAGCTGCTCGGATAGCTGATGTTTGAAGTTGGTGAGGGAGATAAAAGTCTCCAACTTCAGCGATTTTTGCAATTGCTCCAGTCACAGGCAGCAGAGTACTGGAACGAAAGGCGGCCAAATGATGTGTTGGCTTTAGGGATGATCAGTGAGATACACCTGCTGGAGCGCGTGCTACGGATGGGTGTTGCCATCGTGACCAGTGAACTGAGATAAGGCGGAGCTTTACCTAGCATGGACTTGTAGATGACCTGGAGCCAGTGGGTCTGGCGACGAATATGTAGCGAGGGCCAGCCGACTAGAGCATACAAGTCGCAGTGGTGGGTGGTATAAGGTGCTTTAGTGACAAAACGGATGGCACTGTGATAGACTGCATCCAGTTTGCTGAGTAGAGTGTTGGAAGCCATTTTGTAGATGACATCGCCGAAGTCGAGGATCGGTAGGATAGTCAGTTTTACTAGGGTAAGCTTGGCAGCGTGAGTGAAGGAGGCTTTGTTGCGGAATAGAAAGCCGACTCTTGATTTGATTTTCGATTGTAGATGTTTGATGTGGGTCTGGAAGGAGAGTTTGCAGTCTAGCCAGACACCTAGGTACTTATAGATGTCCACATATTCAAGGTCGGAACCATCCAGGGTGGTGATGCTAGTCGGGCATGCGGGTGCAGGCAGCGATCGGTTGAAAAGCATGCATTTGGTTTTACTCGCGTTTAAGAGCAGTTGGAGGCCACGGAAGGAGTGCTGTATGGCATTGAAGCTCGTTTGGAGGTTAGATAGCACAGTGTCCAATGACGGGCCGAAAGTATATAGAATGGTGTCGTCTGCGTAGAGGTGGATCAGGGAATCGCCCGCAGCAAGAGCAACATCATTGATATACACAGAGAAAAGAGTCGGCCCGAGAATTGAACCCTGTGGCACCCCCATAGAGACTGCCAGAGGACCGGACAGCATGCCCTCCGATTTGACACACTGAACTCTGTCTGCAAAGTAATTGGTGAACCAGGCAAGGCAGTCATCCGAAAACCGAGGCTGTTGAGTCTGCCGATAAGAATATGGTGATTGACAGAGTCGAAAGCCTTGGCGAGGTCAATGAAGACGGCTGCACAGTACTGTCTTTTATCGATGGCGGTTATGATATCGTTTAGTACCTTGAGTGTGGCTGAGGTGCACCCGTGACCGGCTCGGAAACCAGATTGCACAGCGGAGAAGGTACGGTGGGATTCGAGATGGTCAGTGACCTGTTTGTTGACTTGGCTTTCGAAGACCTTAGATAGGCAGGGCAGGATGGATATAGGTCTGTAACAGTTTGGGTCCAGGGTGTCTCCCCCTTTGAAGAGGGGGATGACTGCGGCAGCTTTCCAATCCTTGGGGATCTCAGACGATATGAAAGAGAGGTTGAACAGGCTGGTAATAGGGGTTGCGACAATGGCGGCAGATAGTTTCAGAAATAGCGGGTCCAGATTGTCAAGCCCAGCTGATTTGTACGGGTCCAGGTTTTGCAGCTCTTTCAGAACATCTGCTATCTGGATTTGGGTAAAGGAGAACCTGGAGAGGCTTGGGTGAGGAGCTACGGGAGGGGCGGAGCTGTTGGCCGAGGTTGGAGTAGTCAGGCGGAAGGCATGGCCAGCCGTTGAGAAGTGCTTATTGAAGTTTTCGATAATCATGGATTTATCGGTGGAGACCGTGTTTCCTAGCCTCAGTGCAGTGGGCAGCTGGGAGGAGGTGCTCTTGTTCTCCATGGACTTCACAGTGTCCCAGAACTTTTTGGAGTTGGAGCTACAGGATGCAAACTTCTGCCTGAAGAAGCTGGCCTTAGCTTTCCTGACTGACTGCGTGTATTGGTTCCTGACTTCCCTGAACAGTTGCATATCACGGGGGCTATTCGATGCTATTGCAGTCCGCCACAGGATGTTTTTGTGCTGGTCGAGGGCAGTCAGGTCTGGAGTGAACCAAGGGCTGTATCTGTTCTTGGTTCTGCATTTTTTGAACGGAGCATGCTTATCTAAAATGGTGAGGAAGTTACTTTTAAAGAATGACCATGCATCCTCAACTGACGGGATGAGGTCAATGTCCTTCTGTCGTTCTGCCCCTGAACAGGCAGTTAACCCATTGTTCCTAGGCTGTCATTGAAAATAAGAATTGCTTCTTAACTGACTTGCCTAGTTAAATTAAGGTAAAATAAAATAAATGATTCCATTTGTGTTATTTCATAGTTTTGATGTCTTAAAAATAAAGAAAAACCCTTGAATGAGTAGGTGTGTCCAACTTGTGACCGGTACTCTACGCACACACACACACACACACACACACACACACACACACACACACACACACACACACACACACACACACACACACACACACACACACACACACACACACACACACACACACACACACACACACACACACACACACACACACACACACACACACACACACACACACACACACACACACACACACACACACACACACACTTCTGACATATCTCCTTCCCACAACAGAAGATGAATGTTATCACTGTTCTGAGTTACAAAGTATGTCCATGTTTAGTATGCTAGTTAAATTGGGATCTATCCTTGACATTCTGGGATGTGCTCTTCCAAACACAAGGATTGATTGCTCAAAGAGGTGACATTAATGTGAACATGTAATTGGATTTACAAAGACTGTGTTCTGCTCATCTTTTTGGCAGTAATTGTAAGTTAGCCGAGGAACGTGTCTGCCTTTCTCACGTGATACCACACCATTAGAGGATATAAATAGTATCCTGTGCTATCAAGTGGGTATTCTGTGTGTAATGGCCGCTGGTTTGGGTTGCTATTTTTGCTCCCAGTTACTGTGGAAACTGCAGGGCTGTGCCAGCATCCAGCATTTGGAGTTAATTTCACAGATGCTGCTATAGCTGGGTCATATTGGATGGATTCGGGAATGATTTAGTTACAAACATACAGTGTACTGTATGTCTCCACCATTTAGCTGCTTGAACTAAACACTGGAGTTACAGAGAGTTTCAATAGAAAAAACACATTGATAGTAGTCAGTTAGTTGACTGGTTTGTGTCAAAGGGAAGATGTCACAGGGTTGGCCTGATAAACAGACAAAAATGTTATGTAAATGGCTTTAAAAAGGAAATTGGTTTATGAAGTTTGCTTCAGAATTTAAGTTGATTATTTCTGACTACAATCATATGTCATCAAACTACTGGCTCCACAAATGTAGCTGAGGGCTGTAACAGAGATCAGGGGCAGCAGGGGAGTGTGTTGAGGGCACTGGCAGACTTACCATTAGGCAGAAGAGGCAATTGCCTAATTTGAAGGGGTGTCCTTTTCTTTTTTTGCAATGGCTGCATCTCAATACAAAGCCAATGTTGGCCTTTCACATCGGCGGTGGAAGGTGGCTGAGCTACAGCAGTGTTTGTCAGACCAGTAAGACATCCCGAAAATTGTTCTTCTCACAAAAATGCTTCACACTAATATGACCCATCTATGGAATGATGAGACTCTCACAAATCCGATATTTGTTTAATCAAATATATGTATATTTTTTATACCTACACGGATTCTAATATTCTAAATCAAATCGCTAAAAGATCAATGGTATGACCTTCTTTAAACACTTCCATATGTTAGTTTAGTAGAAACACACTGGCCCTTAAGCCAGGTTTAAGTGACTCAAATCCATTTTATTTAGCATATTCTGTTATTTTTCCTACAGTCTGAACTGCCAAAAAGCACATGAATCATATATTTCAAGCCACATTTCAGGTACAAATCTGATTCCTGCCCATACGACTTAATGGTCAAATCTGATTTATTTGCCCTCAAGTGGTTGACTGTTTGGAATAACTTGTTGCTTGCTGGCTATTCTGTTGACAGTTTGACAAGAACATCTGGTAGCTAACTAGCATGTTAATTGTTTACAAACAAATTAGTGAATGTGCTAGAAAGCTAAACACTTACCTAGCTATGTAGATTACATGTGGCTAGACAAAAATGACTGTTTTTGAAAGTTGGATCATGCTTTGAGGCTTTAAAAGTGTTCTTACTCTAGAATTTTTAACATTCAAAGCAATTTTGGAAATGTCCATGGCAGGGATTTAGCTCGCTACGCAACTTCTGAGTGATAGGAAGCAAGAGCACCACCACCACCAATCAGCCTACACCACTGCGCACACAACCGTCATTGCTATGACAACGAGAGTAGCCATGTCAGCAAATGACTGTTGTCCGAACACACAAAATCCAATTTGGTCACTTGTAACATGGACAGTCAGTATCCCAAAACGGATTTGAAAAATAAAACTGATTTGACCATTAAAAACCACTTAAGGATCGGTGTCCCGCTAACGTAAACTCACCCCATTCCGTACAAAGGTGCGTAACCGCAACATTCAAACGAGGCTACAAAGAAAACTAATGGGACTGTAGCGACTATATTGACTTCAAAATCGGGGGTGTGAACTAGGTTTCTATTCAAGCGTAATGGCTCTATATTATTGGGGAAAAGTTGAAAAACGGACCCTCCATTACATCTAGACGTGTCATGTCGTAACGTACAGCACGCATAAAGCAACTATTTCTGTCTTACAATCTCTCTCCACCAGGTGTAGCACTTCTCTCATCCTTTAAAAACAAGAAATGGACAGTGACGGGGGTAAGGGGGGATACTTTGTCATTTTTTGCATCTTCATTGCATGCGATCATCATTCTCAAAGCCGCTGTTTACTTCTAAGATCACTTTAGCACTGCCCTAAAAACCAGATTCAAATTCGATACAAACCTTCAAATAGGTATGTAATGACACATTAAATAAACTCTTTATGGTGTTTTATTTACATTTTAGAGGCGATAAGGTGATAGGTTGGACAGATCAAGTGAAAAAAAGCTATTTTCCCACACAATATCTCTCCTTCTCACTATCACGTATTAGTTTCGCTTCCCCACCCGCCATTTTTAAAAAGACCCGAAGGGGCTCATTGCCTGCTTGAATTATGCAGAAACGGACAACGTTTAGATCATGTAATTAATTTTGTTGGAAAGGGGAGAAATTGTGCTTTACAATGGTATTGACATTACAGTTGATCTGGAAGGATTACGTTTTGGGGCGCTAAAATAAGGGCAATTGTACGGACTAAGGCGATGTACTAGTTTACGTGAGTTTACGTTAGCAGGACAACTTCCCGTCAAACTGGAGGGCACGCAATTCAAATAAATAATCATACAAATTATGGATTTTAAACAGGTTTCATACATTCACATATAAAGATGAAATATTCACTTACTTTTTGAAAATCTTCTTCTGATTATCATCCAAAGGGTCCCAGCTATAACATGTAGTGTCGCTTTGTTAGATAAAATCCTTCTTTTTATCCCAAAAAGTCTGTTTAGTTGGCACCATCGATTTGAGTAATCCTCTAGTTCAACTTGCAAAGAAAGAATCCGAAAATCTACCCCTAAACTTTGTTTCAACGGGTCAAAATATGTTTCTATTTACTTATCAGAAACCCTAAAATGTAATCAAACTATAATATTTATTTCTGAAAGAAGTATGTTCAATAGGAAACCAACCTCTAAAATCCTTGGGTCCTCTAAAGTCCTAAAAACTAAGTTTAGCACTACTGTACCAGTCAGAACGGATGTGCCAATGTCTTTCTGCAATACATAATTCTAAGTGACCCCAGACTTTTGAACGGTAGTGTATATCACAGAAGACTGAAATATAACACAACTGTTTGACACAGAAACACTGGATTTGAGCTGTTCATTTTTTGTTGTTGAATTAATTAGGAAATGAGGGAAAATATTAATAACATTCCACCCATGCCACTAGAGGGTGATTTGGTCATTGGACTGTAGGAAAGGGCTGACATCAATGATGTGTCAGGTTTTAAAATATCAAATCAAATTTTATTGGTCACATACACATGTTTAGCAGATGTTAATGCAAGTGTAACGAAATGCTTGTGCTTCTAGTTCTGACAGTGCAGTAATATCTAACAAGTAATCTAACAATTTCACAACAACTACTGTACCTAATACACACAAATCTAAAGGGATGGAATAAGAACATATACATGTAAATATATGGATGAGTGATGACCGAGCGGCATAGGCAAGATACAGTATATTCATATGAGATGAGTAATGTAAGATATGTAAACATTATGAAAGTGGCTATATTTAAATATTTAAAGATCCATATATTCAAGTGGCCAATGATTTGAGTCTGTACATTCATTATGGATATGAAAGGAGAAGACAATCCAAGCCACCCTGACTCAGGCCAGGCCTTGGTCTGGGGTTCTGGGGTTCTGGGAACCCGGGACACCTGTGATCGCCTCATAGATGACAGAAAACACACTCTCTCTCTTTCTCTCATACACAGACACATACAGTACATTCACAAAGTATTTAGACCCCTTTTCCACATTTTGTTACATTACAGCCTTATTCTAAAATGGATTAAATAAAACATTTTCCTCATCAATTTACACACAATACCCCATAATGACAAAGCGAAAAAGTGTTTTGAGAATTGTTTGCTAATTTCTTAAAAATACAAAACAGAAATACCTTATTTACATAAGTATTCAGACCCTTTGCTATGAGACTCGAAATTGAGCTCAGGCGCATCCTGTTTCCATTGATCATCCTTGAGATGTTTCTACAACTTGATTGGTAAATTCAATTGATTGGACATAATTTGGAAAGGCACACACCTGCCAATAGTTGACAGTGCATGTCAGAGCAAAAACCAATCCATGAGGTCAAAGGAATTGTCTGTAGAGCTCCGAGACAGGATTGTGTCAAGGCACAGATCTGGGGAAGGGTACCAAAAAAATTCTGCAGCATTGAAGGTCCCCAAGAACACATTGACCTCCATCATTCTTAAATGGAAGAAGATTGGAACCACCAAGACTCTTTCTATAGCTGGCCGCCTGGCCAAACTGAACAATTTGGGGAGAAGGGCCTTGGTCAAGGAGGTGACCAAGTACCTGATGGTCACTCTGACAGAGCTCCAGAGTTCCTCTGTGTAGATGGGAAAACCTTCCAGAAGGACAACCATCTCTCCAGCACTCCACCAATTAGGCCTTTATGGTAGAATACTTATCTAATAAAGACATATTTGTGTTTTATTATAAAAAACATTTTTTTAAATAAATGTTAAAAGTTGAAAACAGCAGGTCTGGGACAGGTAGCACGTCCGGTGAACAGGTCAGGGTTCTATAGCCGCAGGCAGAACAGTTGAAACTGGAGCAGCAGCACGGCCAGGTGGACTGGGGACAGCAAGGAGTCATCATGCCAGGTAGTCCTGAGGCATGGTCCTAGAGCTCAGGTCCTCCGAGAGAGAAAAAGAAAGAGAGAAAGAGAGAATTAGAGAGAGCATACTTAAATTCACACAGGACACCGGATAAGACAGGAGAAGTACTCCAGATAGAACAAACTAACCCTAGTCCCCCGACACATAAACTACTGCAGCATAAATACAGGTGTGCCAAGCCTGTAGCATCATACCCAAGAAGACTCAAGGTTGTAATCGCTGCCAAAGGTGCTTCAAGAAAGTACTGAGTAAAGGGTCTGAATACTTATGTAACATTGTTGTTTTTTATTTTTAATAAATTAGCCATAAAAAAAAAAAATCGAAATCAGTTTTTGCTTTGTCATTATGGGGTATTGTGTCTAGATTGATGAGGGGGAAAAATCTATTTAATCAATTTTAGAGTAAAGCTTTCACCTAACAACATGCACTGTATGCACGCACACACACTCTTACTCTTATTGAAATTATCCCAGTACAATAGTCTCTGGATCATCTCTAAGAGGCTTTGCCTGAGTTCCATTAGAGACTAGTTAACACAGGGACATGGAGAGTAATAGGGTTAGTTTCTTTCAAGATCTTAGTGCAAGTGTTTCAGGACTCGGGAGAAGTGTCTAACGTTCCCATAAAAATGCACTCTGCTGAAAGGCAAACTCAACTCAGTGCTTTTAACTGAGTTTTGAAAAAGGATAATTAGCAAAGAACATTTGCAGTCTATGGACTAAGCCAGGGATTGAACTCCCAACCTTTCAATTTCAAGGCAGACACTCTTACTACAAGGCCACTGAGTTTGTTAGCAAAAGGAAGAAGCAAGCAACAAAATCTGATGACAGCAATTACTTTAAAATGTTGCCACCTTATTGTAAACAGAGACAAAAAGTGCAGATTAAGTTTCAGATTGAAGCAGACCATATTAACAGGGTATCAATCTCCATTCTTCCAGTCCTGTCCTCACCTCATCTGGCATTCTGTTTTGCTCTCTCTCATAATGAGGGAAGTTATCTTTATAGGCAAAGTAACCTGGTGACGGTTGGTTTACGCCTCTAGAGGGCGTTCTTGTCACAGTGAATCTCCCTCACTGTGTATCTCTCCACTTATCATCAGTACCAGGGAGAGACTTGAGGGCCCCACTACCTCTCCATTCTTCCTCATCGTCTCCTGGTCTCCTGTAGCGACATGGCCTCTCTGCGCCAACCAGAAGGATCCTAGTGCATAGAGATTTATGGCAGCACGTTCTGAATCACTGCTTGGTACTCCCTTGCTCCTCTCAAGACATTCGAAGGGGGACACTTGTCCCCTGCCCCGCCCCCTCTCCAACAATACCCCATCTGCTTAGGTGACATGTGTGCGCAAGCCACATGGAATTCTCATCACTCTCTCCATCATCACGATGTAGCATTTATAAGTCATGAGTCAAGGGAGACATCTGCTAAAGGAGCTTGGTTTACAAGCTCTCACAGTCTCCCTTTTGCCATTTTCATCTGTCTGGGTGTCGGTAGGTAGATCCTCTTGTCTGATCCCTCTCTCTCTCCTTTGGGCTTGTCTCATTATATTATTACTTTTATTCAAACACCTCTCTTATTCCTGTGGTGCCCCCGTCTCTCTCTGTTCCCCTCATCTCCCTACATGGCACCTCTCTCTCTACTCCTCTCTCCCTCACCTTAGACGTTTATTTATTTCCTAACATTTGACTTATTTTAAGGTGATTCATTTTCTAAGCTCTCCGCCGCCGTGCCTCATTTACATTCCTCTCCAGGAATTGATGATGGATCAACTTTGCTGGGTATACAAGGATCTTTCCAGGTTCACAGCCTTCTTTTCACTGCCTGATATGTGGGAGAATAAAACATTGACAAAGGTTGACACGTTCTCTATGCATTCACCAACGCTGGGATTCTAGGTTCCAGATGTCTGGTGTAAAAGAGATTCAACAGAGGGGGTAAAGTGCGGACTGGGTGGAAGGATGAAACAACCAGGACTTCAATGAGCTGTATTAGCCACTTAACACAGAGTTCTGAGAGGAGGATGCTGCTGGGACCAGAGAGACTAGCAACACAATATAGAACAAACAATCCAGCTGCAATAGTCTGATGCGACTTTTGGCCATTTCAGTAGACAATGTTTTAACTTTCACTTTCCATTCACTCCCTTTTCCTATCAAAATATGTAATACTTTGCGGAGGGGGAGAATTTGGGTACATCTCAAGTAGCTCTGTTGTTCAGTGGGATGGATGACATCATTGTGGTGTTGATAAATGAAGGACAAGATCATTGCACTTAATTTGGCAGCTTCAACCTTGGTGAAGGTCCAAGCCTGTGGTGCTGGTCTGAGTTACTATGGTAATCACTATCACCTGTAGGTTTGCACATTCACCCAGCACACACACACATGCACACACACACATGATTAATTAAGCACTAAGGCCCGAGGGGATGTGGTATATGGCCAATATACCACGGCTAAGGGCTGTTCTAATGCACGACGCAACGTAGAGTGCCTGGATACAGCCCTTAGCCATGGCATATTGGCCATATACCACAAACCCTATAGGCACCTTATTGCTATTATAAACTGGTTACAAACGTAATTAGAACAGTAAAAAATAAATGTCTTGTCATACCCGTGGTATACGGTCTCATATACCACCCATGGCTTTCAGACAATCAGCAGTCAGGGCTCGAACCACCCAGTTTATAATAATGAGTATAGCCTATTTCAAATATTAATGAATAAGATTTTGGTAGAGTAGCCATTATGTATCAAAATGTATTGCAGGGACATCCCATAAGCATGTACTGTAACTCCCATACACCACAGCCATTAGGCTATGCATAAGAATGTTGACCAAATTCACTGTTGGAGAAGAGAGGAGTCACTGATGCAGTTTGATAAAGGGGAGGATTGTGTGGCTTTGGTAGGGATTTCAGGGGTGATGGTTTAGAATGGAAATGGTCTCAGATAGGCTTGGCATAGCTCTTTGATAGTCTCTAAACTGTCATTTCTTCTGGGCTTGAGCCAAACAAGTCCTTTATCCAACTGAACACACAAAGTCCAACCTGTTTATCTTTAGGCTAAATAACATGTGTGCTCATTTAATGAAATAAGCCTATTACATAGTCATCTCATGAAATCAAACCTATTGGCACATAAACGCTGCAAGTTCTGGAATGACTGCACTAAAAGACCCAGCATGTTGCCGAACGAAATGATAGAGCATCTGCCTTCTTAAACATTTTTTTCTGGGAACAAACACAGTGTGTTTTAATTTGTCTCTTATTGAGCTGAGCGTGTGGGTGGGAAGGGATCACATGGCTATAAAATATATAAAAATGGCACAGGGATATTAATTCTGCTTCCCTGGTGACTGCTGCCTTAACTGAATAGTCAATATTTGGTTATTAGTACACTATATAGCAAAGCTATAGAAAGCAATGAGAGAAGTAACACAATGTTGCTCGTAAACCTTAAAAGCTGGTTCTCCTACTTCAATAACCAATGTACTGTTTTCTTACCCTGATCACAGCTGACCCATAGTCTATAGATGCGGGCATCACATCGACCAGTGACTACAAAGTGCGCCTCATAAAGAGTCATCTGTGCCAGTGGGGCCGCTCATCACTTGGAATAATGGGCCTACATTATCAGAGTGTCAGTCTTTCCCGCGCACATGCTTCACAAAGCAAAGGCAATCAAAGCAGTGCAAGCGGAAAAGCCACCTGTTTTCTCACCAGTGCCTCTACCAGGGATGGGAGTTGAAGAGTAGATGAATAGGTAGTTTTGCTAACACCAGCCTCTCTACGTCCATGTTCTCCATGTTGTCAAGTGGGTCACAAATGATAAAATGGGGTTATGAAATGTGTTCTTTTAGGAGTTTATCAACATTGAATTTGGTTTAGACTAGTTTAGACAGCCGGGAAGAACTATTGGATATAAGAGAGACGTCATCTTACCAACATTACGACCAGGAATACGACTTTCCCGAAGAGGATCCTCTGTTTGGACCACCATCTAGGACAATGGATCTAATCCCAGAAGCCGACCCAAAACAACGGCACCGCAGAGGGGCAGACGGAGCGGCCTCCTGGTCAGGCTCCGAAGACGTGCACATCGCCCACCGCTCCAGAGTATACTACTTGCCAATGCCCAGTCTCTTGACAACAAGGTAGACGAAATTTGAGCAAGAGTGGCCTAGAGAGACAGAGATTGTAACATCCTCTGTTTCACCGAAACATGGCTCTCTCGGGATATGTTGTCTCAATCAGTTAAGCCACCGGGTTTCTCCATGCATCGCGCCGACAGAAATAAGCACCTCTCTGGGGAGAGGAAGGGCGGGGGTGTATGCTCATGATTAATGACTCATGGTATAATCATATACAGGAACTCAAGTCCTTCTGCTCACCCGACTTAGAATTCCTTACAATCAAATGCAGTCCATATTACTTCCCAACGGAATTCTCATCAGTTATCATCACAGCTGTGTACATTCCCCCCCAAGCAGACACCAAAACGGCCCTCAAGGAACTTCACTCTATATAAACTGGAAACAATATATCCTGAGGCTGAATTTATTGTAGCTGGGGATTTTAACAAAGCAAATTTGAAAACAAGGATGCCTAAATTCTATCAGCATATTGATTGCAGTACTCGCGGGGGTAATACACTCGATCACTGCTACTCTAACTTCCGCGATGCGTACAAAGCCCTCCCCAGTCTTCCCTTCGGCAAATCTGACCAATATGCCATCTTGCTCCTACCGTCTTATGGGCAGAAACACAAACAGGATGTACCAGTGACTAGAACCATTCAACGCTGGTCTGTCCAATCGGAATCCACGCTTCAAGATAGTTTTGATCACGCGGACTGGGATATAATAATAATAATAAGTTCTGGTCAGCCTCAGAGAACATCATCGGTCTATACGCTGACTCGGTGAGTGAGTTTATAAGGAAGTGCATTGGAGATGTTGAAACCTACCCTAACCATGAACCGTGGATGGATGGATGGATGGCGGCATTCGCGCAAAACTGAAAGAGCGAACCACTGCATTTAACCATGGAAAGAGGTCTGGGAATATGGCTGAATATAAACAGGGTAGTTATTCCCTCCGCAAAGCACTCAATCAAGTGAAATGCCAGTACAGGGACAAATGGAGTCGCAATTCAATGGCTCAGACGAGATGTATGTTGCAGGGTGTACAGGAAATCACAGACTACAAAAAGAAAACCAGCCACATCACGGACACCGACGTCACGCTTCCAGACAAACTAAACACAGCTCAGCATTCAACACCATAGTACCCTCCAAGCTCATCATCAAGCTGGAGGCCCTGGGTCTCAACCCCTCCCTGTGCAATTGGGTCCTGGCCTTTGACAGGCCTCCATTGTTGTGGGGCCCCCAGTGTTGAGGGTCAGTGAAGTGGAGATGTTGTTTCCTACCTTCAACACTTGGGGGAGGCCCGTCAAAGTTGAGGGTCAGCGAAGTGGAGATGTTGTTTCCTACCTTCACCACCTGGGGGAGGCTAGTCTGAGCCTGTACTCCCATCTTCACCCACGACTGCGTTGCCATGCACGCCTCCAACTCAATCATCAAGTGTGCATACGACACAACAGAGTGGGCTTGATTACCAACAACGACGAGACAGCCTATAGGGAGGAGGTGAGGGCACTCAGGTTGTTTTCCTGACACCACACTCTCTCACTCAACATCAACAAAACAAAGGAGATGATCATGGACTTCAGGAAAGCAGAGGGAGAGGGAGTACCCCCCTATCCACATCGAAGGGACAGCAGTGGAGAAGCTGGAAAGTTTTCAGTTCCTAAGCGTACACATCACAGACAAACTGAAATGGTCCAGCCACACAGACAGTGTGTTGAAGAAGGCGCAACAATGCCTCTTCAACCTCAGGAGGCTGAAGACATTTGTCTTGTCACTCAAAACCCTTACAAACTTTTACAGACAAACTTTTTTGAATCCCACCGCACCTTCTCCGCTCTGCAATCCGGTTTTTGAGCTGGTCACTGTTGCACCTCAGCCATGCTCAAGGTACTAAACGATATCATAACTGCCATCGATAAAAGACAGTACTGTGCAGCCGTCTTCATCAACCTGGCCAAGGCTTTTGACTCTGTCAATTACCGTATTCTTATTGGCAGACTCAACAGCCTTGGTTTCTCAAATGACTGCCTCGTGTGGTTCACCAAATACTTCTCAGACAGAGTTCAGTGTGTCAAATTGGAGGAACTGTTGTCCAGACCTCTGGCAGTCTCTATGGGGGTGCCACAGGATTCAATTCTTGGGCAGACTCTTTTCTCTGTACATATCAACGATGTCGCTTTTTCTGCGGGTGATTCCCTGACCCACCTCTACGCAGACGACTCCATTTTTATACATCTGGCTCTTCTTTGTACACTGTGTTAACTAACATCCAAATGAGCTTCAATGCCATACAACACTCCTTCCGTCGCCTCAAACTGCTCTTAAACGCTAGTAAAACCAAATGCATGCTTTTCAACCATTCGCTGCTCGCAACTGCCTGACTAGCATCACTACTCTGGACGGTTCTGACAACTACAAACACCTAGGTGTCTGGCTAGACTGTAAACTCTCCTTCAGACTCATATTAAACATCTCCAATCCAAAATTAAATCTAGAATCGGCTTCCTATTTCGCAACAAAGCCTCCTTCACTCACGCCGCCAAACATAACCCCGTAAAACTGACTATCCTACTGATCCTCAACTTCGGCGACGTCATTTACAAAATAGCTTCCAATACTCTACTCAGCAGACTGGATGTAGTCTAACACAGTGTCATCTGTTTTGTCACCAAAGCCTCTTATACCACCCACACAGGTGAAAATGACGCCACTCAAACAAATGCCCCAAAACACATGGGAACTAAACAGTCCTGAATAACTCACGTAAACGAGCAACCATAACTTACAGGCGTGTACACGAGTACACATAAAACAATCCCGCACACCCAGCAGGTGGGTCGGCTGGATAATAAAGCCCAACTAATTAACCTGACTAAACACAGGTGTAACTAATAAACAGACAAGGAGGGGGAGAAAAAGATCAGTGGCAGCTGGTAGGCCGGTGATGACGAGCGCCGAGCGCCACCCGAACAGGAAGGGGAGCCACCTTCGGTAGGAGTCGTGACACCCACTGGCTCCAGATCATCTATAAGTCCATGCTAAGTAAAGCTCTGCCTTATCTCAGCTCACTGGTCACGATAACAACACCCACCCGTAGCACGTGTCCAGCAGGTATATCTCACTGGTCATCCCCAAAGCCAACACCTCCTTGACCAATGACTGGAACGAATTGCAAAAATTGCTGAAGCAGGAGACTTATATTTCCCTCACTAACTTGAAACATCAGCTATCTTAGCAGCTAACCAGTCTCTGCAGCTGTGCATAGCTCATCTGTAAATAGTCCACCCAATCTACCTACCTCATCCCCGTATTGTTTTTATGTACTTTTCTGCTCTTTTGCACACCAGTATTTCTACTTGCACATCAACATCTGCTCATCTATCACTCCAGTGTTAATTTGCTAAATTGTAAATACTTCGCTACTATGGCCTATTTATTGCCTTACCTCTTCACGCCATTTGCACACACTGTATATAGACTTTCTTTTTTTCTATTGTGTTATTGACTGTACGCTTGTTTATTTCATCTGTAACTATGTGTTGGTGTTTGTGTCGCACTGCTTTTGCTTTATCTTGGCCAGGTCGCAGTTGTAAATGAGAACTTGTTCTCAACTAGCTTACCTGGTTAAATAAAGGTGAAATAAAAAATAAAATAAAATAAAAGATGCACAATTGAGAGCATCCTGTCGGGCTGGTACAGCAACTGCACCTCCCTCAACCGCAATGCTCTCTAGAGGGTGTTGCGGTCTGAACAACGCAAACTACCTGCCCTACATGACACCTACAGCACCCGATGTCACAGGAAGGCCAAAATGATCAAAGGACAACAACCACCCTAGCCACTGCCTGTTCACACCGCTACCATCCAGAAGGCCAGTACAGGTGCATCAAAGCTGGGACCAAGAGACAGAACTGTTTTTCAGTCTCAAGGCCTTCAGACTGCTAAACAGCAATCACTAACTCAAAGAGGCTGCTGCCTACATTGAGACTCAATCACTGGCCACTAATAAATAGATAATTTGTCACTTTAACAATACCACTTTAAATAATGCCACTTTAATATTGTCTACATATCTTACATTACTCATATCATACTGTATTTTATACCATCTATTGCACCTTGCCTGGGCCGCTCGGGACATCTGTATATGTACATATTCTCATTCAGCCTGAGCAGATGTGTGTATTAGTTAGTTGTTGGGTGATTGTTAGATTACTTGTTAGATATTACTTCACGGTCGGAACTACAAGCAGAAGCATTTCGCTACACTCCCATTACCATCTGCTAACCATGTGTATGTGACCAATAACATTTTATTTGATTTGAAGAAAGGAGTTCCAATGCGCAGATCGCCAATGCTCGCCTCCGCTAGTCGCTATCCATGGTGCTGAATGTTTTCATTCGGAGAGTCAGCACTCTGTCAATATTGAGTGAAAGAGAGAGAGAGCGGCCATGTGGTCACGCATTGACTTCGCTTTTTTACATTCCGTGGGCGCTTGGGGATTTATGTAATGTTTTATTATGTGGGCTTATAGGGTTGTGTTGGGACACTTGTTGAATGTGAGTAGGTTTGGATACTCCAATAGAAAACCAGGCGCAACAGTAACCTATGCATTTTGTAGAATAATAAAGTCAGACATTTTTTAATCTAGCCTATAGGCTCTCATATCACGCATGCACAAACTAGATGCAAACGCTGGAGGAACGTATCTTTTGGACAGAATGCGTTGGATCTCAATCATCTCGAGGACAATGATTCTCTCTCAACGTTCTACAATATACATGGAAGATATGGTGATTGAACATTTTTAAAAACTCTACAGACTCAGTGCTGGAAATTTTTATTGAGGGAATGATCGAAATGTAAGCGCACGTTTTTTGGAAGGGGAAAAGAACCCAACGTTGCCTACATTTGAAATCTTCCATACACTTCCTATTTTATCTGTGTGCACCTCCTCCCCACGCTACACCTGCTGTTGGATTGATTCTACGCCACAGCCAGAGAGGCGAGAGCTAAACCAGAGTGAGCACCACTCCCACCTGTAAGAGTTTCTCCGCCCCGGGGGCTTGAAGATGAAGAAGCAAAATGTGCGGACCCTGTCTCTTATCCTCTGCATGTTCTCCTACCTGCTGGTGGGCGCTGCGGTGTTCGACGCACTGGAATCCGAGACGGAGAGCTCCCGCCGACGCATCCTTGAGCTGAAGCGCACTGAGTTGAAGAAGAAGTACCGCTTCTCCGAGGACGACTACCGGGAGATCGAGCGGGTGGTGCTGCAAGCGGATCCCCACCGCGCCGGGAGACAGTGGAAATTCGCCGGGTCTTTTTACTTTGCCATCACGGTCATCACCACCATTGGCAAGTTTTGCTAGCTTCCCTTAGGCTACTTTTGTCATGGCTGAGTTTAAGTGTTACAGGTGTCAGGAAATGGTTTTATAATACAGTGTCACTGCAGTGTTCTGCATCGGCAAATAGGCTACTGTACAGAAGAGTCAGCCATTTGCCTATTGTAAAGTCTAATTTAATACATTGCACATCTATACCGAATATCGTAGGATGTTATTCCTTATTCTCGGCATCCCTTAACCATTGGCTTCAACAGCATCAGTATTAGTCTACAATAACACACAGTAATGAGTAACGGTGTTCCTCTGGGTGGCCATCTATCTCCACAGGCTATGGCCATGCAGCTCCAGGCACAGATTCAGGGAAGGTCTTTTGCATGTTCTATGCCGTGCTGGGCATCCCACTCACCCTGGTCATGTTCCAGAGCCTGGGCGAGAGGATGAACACGTTTGTCTGCTATCTCCTGCGCAGGGTCAAGCAGTGCCTAGGGTTACGGAGGACTGAGGTGTCCATGGAGAACATGGTCTTGGTGGGCTTCCTGTCCTGCATCGGCACCCTGTGTGTTGGGGCAGCAGCCTTCTCCCACTATGAGGCCTGGACCTTCTTCCATGCCTACTACTACTGCTTTATCACGCTCACCACCATTGGGTTTGGGGACTTTGTGGCCCTGCAGAAGAAGGAGGACCTCCAGGAGAAGACACCCTATGTGGCCTTCAGCTTCATGTACATCCTGGTTGGACTGACAGTGATAGGAGCCTTCCTCAACCTGGTAGTGCTGCGCTTCCTCACCATGAACACAGAGGACGAGAGGAGGGACGCCCAGGAGAGGGCCTCCATCAAGAGGGAGAGGGGCCTGCTGACCATGGGGCTCCATGGAGGAGGAGGAGGACCAGGGCAGGACAGAGGAGTGCTTAGGGTCAGGGAGAGGGACAGGATGGGGCAGAGCCGCAGTCACATCAATCTTTCCCTGCCCATGGAGGAGGGCACTAGCCGCACCAACCTCATCTCCTCCCCAGCAGAGGAGCAGGAGGATAGGGACAGGGCCAGGGGTGCCCCCTGCAGGCAGAGGCTGCATTTACAGCTGCATGGCACTGGCAGACGAAGGCCAGAGTCTCCCCTGGGCTCCTTGTGTTCCTGTATGTGCTACCGTCTGGAGGTGTGTGAGAGCCCCCTGCCTTCCCACAGGGAGCACCCTGGGTGCAACATTAACTCGGTCTACTGCAACTCCATCTCTTACAGGATCCAGAGCTGGAGCCCCAGAGACAACACAAGACTCTCGTCCCCAGGGAGCACACACTCGCTTGGGCACAACTTCAGGGAGTACCCCTGCTGCCGGAGGAAGTCAGTGTAGCACCACATGGGACAGAATCTTTGTTTGTAACGGTTGGATTAATAAAGTATTTTATACATATTTTTATACACTACATAGGCAAGGTGTTGTAGTACACTGTAGATGCACACACTCGATGAGAAATAAATTGGTGTAAAGTATTGGCAGAGGCAAGAGAATCTGTTTTATAACAGGAATTTTAGAACCTATTTTCCCTAATGAAATGATTACAATGCTGTATTTATACAGAATGAATTTAAGTTGTTTTTGTGAATCAATTCACTTATTATTGTAATACTCTGTGAGTTGTTTGTTTTTTCCCCAATATTTTTTTCCTCCTAGATAGTTTATTATTATGTGCATTATATATATTTTTTTGCATGCAAATAAGAGTGGAGATGCATGATTGAGATGATACACATGGCATGATAATTATATTAACAAAAATGTTATGATGCAAATGACTATCACTATAGATATTTGGGTATTATGATTGTTTTTAAGTACACACACACACACACACACATACACGAGTAAAGCAGGTCCTCAGGATGCTAAGTATTCTGTGGAAAGTACTTCATATTGCATGCCTTTAATGGAATGATGTTTTAATGAGGAGATTAATAGATAGGAACATGAATATGGTAGCAATGGCCTTTAATTAACCATATCAATGACATATATAAATCATCATATTACTTGTCCTTATAGCAGGAGGTTAAAAACAACCCCGCATACATTTCCCTGTACTAATGCACAACACATGCACAGAGACAGTTTGCCTTCTATGTGTTGATTTACATTTTATGGATGTAGCACATGCCTGACATGTAACAAGACCTTTCAGAAATATGTAAGCCTATTTATTTCCATGCTCCATGGGCCTTTAAACCATATTATGTTTTCAGATGAGACAAATCTTGTTTTTCTTGCAACTGTCATTGAAATTTATATCAGGTTTGGTTTTTAATCTTGGGAAGCCGTGTCTTGATGTTGACAAAATATTCTAACATATTTTTAAAATTTCCGGATGTGATACAGCCTGGATAAGATGAGAAGAAATCATAAACAAAATGAAAAGAATGCATATTTTTGATGTTTTTTCCCCAATCCCTTAACATTTCTATATAATAAACTCTACAACTAGCTGTCTATCTCTAATAGAGATAACATGCTCCCAGAACCAACACTGAGACCATTTGACTGCTTGAAGGTCATGTTTCACACACACACACACACACACACACACACACACACACACACACACACACACACACACACACACACACACACACACACACACACACACACACACACACACACACACACACACACACACACACACACACACACACACATTGGTCGAACAGTTTATCATGGCTAAAAAAAAACATTTAAATGTGACTAACAAGAAAACTGATTCTCCATGGACTTCCCATTTGTGCTGAATAAGACATGAAGTCAATACATTTACATTTAAGTCATTTAGCAGACGCTCTTATCCAGAGCGACTTACAAATTGGTGCATTCACCTTATGACATCCAGTGGAACAGTCACTTTACAATAGTGCATCTAAATCTTAAGGGGGGGGGGTGAGAGGGATTACTTATCCTATCCTAGGTATTACCAGATGTTATTGATTCTCTCACTTCACAGAAAAAGTTAGGATAAAAGAGAGTCAGAAAGAGATAATCTCAATAAGATATTTTAGAAAGATACTGTATTAATGGCCTTGATTATTTATTGGCTTGAGGGCCGTGCATATACTGTAGATTTGGAAAGTATTCAGACACCTGGATTTTATCCACATTTTGTTGTTACATCCTTATTCTAAAATGGGTTTAAAAAAATCCCTTATCAATCTATACATAATACCCCATAATGACAAAGCAAAAACAGGTTTAGACATTTTTGAAAATGTGTATATACACTGCTCAAAACAATAAAGGGACCACTAAAATAACACATCCTAGATCTGAATGAATGAAATATTCTTATTAAATACTTTTTTCTTTACATAGTTGAATGTGCTGACAACAAAATCAAACACAAATTGTCAATGGAAATCAGATGTATCAACCCATGGAGGTCTGGATTTGGAGTCACACTCAAAATTAAAGTGGAAAACCACACTACATGCTGATCCAACTTTGATGTAATGTCCTTAAAACAAGTCAAAATGAGGCTCACGGGCAGGCCAGTCCATAACATCAATCAAATCAAATCAAATGTATTTATATAGCCCTTCGTACATCAGCTGATATCTCAAAGTGCTGTACAGAAACCCAGCCTAAAACCCCAAACAGCAAGCAATGCAGGTGTAGAATCAATGCCTTCCTCTTGCAGGAACTGCAGACACACTCCAGCCATATGAGGTCTAGCATTGTCTTGCATTAGGAGGAACCCAGGACCAACCGCACCAGCATATGGTCTCACAAGGGGACTGAGGATCTCATCTCGGTACCTAATGGCAGTCAGGCTATCTCTGGCGAGCACATGGAGGGCTGTGCGGCCCCCCAAAGAAATGCCACCCCACACCATGACTGACACATCGCCAAACCAGTCTGGAGGATGTTGCAGGCAGCAGAACGTTCTCCACGGCATCTCCAGACTCTGTCACGTCTGTCACATGTGCTCAGTGTGAACCTGCTTTCATCTGTGAAGAGCACAGGGCGCCAGTGGCGAATTTGCCAATCTTGGTGTTCTCTGGCAAATGCCAAACGTCCTGCATGGTGTTGGGCTGTAAGCAAGACCACCACCTGTGGACGTCGGGCCCTCATACCACCTTCATGGAGTCTGTTTCTGACCGTTTGAGCAGACACATGCACATTTGTGGCCTGCTGGAGGTCATTTTGCAGGGCTGTGGCAGTGCTCCTCCTGCTCCTCCTTGCACAAAGGTGGAGGTAGCGGTCCTGCTGCTGGGTTGTTGCCCTCCTATGGCCTCCTCCACATCTCCTGATGTACTGGCCTGTCTCCTGGTAGCGCCTCCATGCTCTGGATACTACGCTGACAGACACAGCAAACCTTCTTGCCACAGCATGAGACGGAGTCTACAACCCACACAAGTGGCTCAGGTAGTGCAGCTCATCCAGGAAGGCACATCAACCATGTGCCATCCTGGATGAGCTGCACTACCTGAGCCACTTGTGTGGGTTGTAGACTCCGTCTCATGCTACCACTAGAGTGAAAGCACCGCCAGCATTCAAAAGTGACCAAAACATCAGCCAGGAAGCATAGGAACTGAGAAGTGGTCTGTGGTTACCACCTGCAGAGAACCACTCCTTCATTGGGGGTGTCTTGCTAATTGCCTATAATTTCCACCTGTTGTCTATTCCATTTGCACAACAGCATGTGAAATTTATCGTCAATCAGTGTTGCTTCCTAAGTGGACAGTTTGATTCACAGAAGTGTGATTGACTTGGAGTTACATTGTGTTGTACACAATGGTTGGCTCTGGTTGAGCCACTCAAGGACATTCAGAGACTTGTCCCAAAGCCACTCCTGCATTGTCTTGGCTGTGTGCTTAGGGTCGTTGTCCTGTTGGAAGGTGAATCTTCTCCCCAGTCTGCGATTCTGAGTGCTCTGGAGCAGGTTTTCATCAAGGATATTTCTGTACTTTGCTCCCTTCATCTTTCCCTCGATCCTGACTCCATTCATCTTTCCCTTGATCCTGACTAGTCTCTGCCGCAGAAAAACATCCCCACTGCATGATACTGCCACCACCATGCTTCACCGTACGGATGGTACCAGGTTTCCTCCAGACGTGATGCTTGGTATTCAGGCCAAAAGTTAAATCTTAGATTCATCAGACCAGAGAATCTTGTTTCTCATGGTCTGAGTCCTTTAGTAGCCTTTTGGCAAACTCTAAGTGGGCTGTCATGTGCCTTTTATTGAGGAGTGGCTTACGTCTGGCCACTTCACTATGGAAGGTTCTCCCATCTACACAGAGGAACTCTGGAGCTCTGTCAGAGTGACCATCAGGTTCTTGGTCACCTCCCTGACCAAGGCCATTCTCCCCCGATTGCTCAGGTAGGCCAGGCGGACAGCTCTACGAAGAGTCTTGGTGGTTCCAATCTTCTTCCATTTGAGAATGATGGAGGCCACTGTGTTCTTGGGGACCTTCAATGCTGCAGATATTTTTTGGTACCCTTCCCCTGATCTGTGCCTCGACACAGTCCTGTCTCGGAGCTCTACGGACAATTCCTTCGACCTCAGGGCTTGGTTGTTGTACACTATCAACTGTTGGACCTTATACAGACCGGTGTGTGCCTTTCCAAATCATGTTAAGTTTACCACAGTTTGACTCTAATCAAGTTGTAGAAACATCAAAGATGATCAATGGAAACAGATTGCACCTGAGCTCAATTTCGAGTCTCATAGCAAAGAGTCTTAATACTTATGCAAATAAGGCATTTCTGTTTTTTATTTGTAATACATTTGCAAAAAATTCTCAAAACCATTTTTTGCTTTGTTGTTATGGTATATTGTGTGTAGATTGATGAGGAGAAAAAATGTTACAAATGTAACTAATGCTGTAATGTAACAAAATGTGGAAAAAGTGAAAGGGTCTGGAAACTTTCAGAATGCACTGTTTAGTACCTTCAGAAAGTATTCACACCCCTTGACTTTTTCCACATTTTGGTATGTTACAAAGTGGGATTAAAATGGATTTAATTCAAATGTTAACATTTATAAAAAACATTTTTTTAAATAATAAAACACAAATATGTCTTGATTAGATAAGTATTCAAGCCCCTGAGTCAATACATGTTAGAACCACCTTTGGCAGCGATTACAGCTGTGAGTCTCTAGGTAAGTCTAAGAGCTTTCCACACATGGATTGTGCAACATTTGCCCATTATTATTTTCCAAATTCTTCAAGACCTGGTTGTTGATCATTGCTAGACATCCATTTTCAGGTCTTGCCATAGTTTTTACTTAAATCTGCTTCAGTCACTCAGGAACATTCACTGTCTTCTTGGTAAGCAACTTCAGTGTAGATTTGGCCTTGTGTTTTAGGTTATTGTCCTGCTTAAAAGGTGAATTAATCTCCCAGTGTCTGGTGGAAAGCAGACTGAACCAGGTTTTCCTCTAGGATTTTGCCTGTACTTGGCTCCATTCTGTTTCTTTATCATGAAAAGTTCCCCAGTCCTCAACGATTACAATCATACCCATAACATGATGCAGCCACCACTATGCTTGAAAATATAGAGACTGGTACATTGTGTTGCATTGGATTTTCTCCAAACATAACATTTTGTATTCAGGGCAAAAAGTGAATTGCTTGTGAGAGCAATTACAAGATTGTTATAATACTTTTATTCCATCAAATGGTTGTTTTATGCAACAGAAGAGGGTTCTTCTAACTATATTGTGTCTGTGTGAACTGAAAGTGGGCCTCTGGGAGATATAACACTGACAGGAGATTGATGTCTTTGGGTAATACGCATTCCAGAGCATGAGTTAATGTTTCTGTTTTATAAGGTATCAGAGAGAGATGACTCCAGGACCAGTGTCACACCCTGACCATAGTTTGCTTTGTATGTTCTATGTTTTGTTTGGTCAGGGTGTGATCTGAGTGGGCATTCTATGTTGGATGTCTTGTTTGTCTGTTTCTGTGTTTGGGCCTGATATGGTTCTCAATCAGAGGCAGGTGTTAGTCATTGTCTCTGATTGGGAGCCATATGTAGGTAGCCTGTTTTGTGTTGGGTTTTGTGGGTGATTGTTCCTGTCTCTGTGGTTGTTTGCACCAGATAGGGCTGTTTCGGTTTTTCACGTTTTGTATTGGTCGTCATTATCTTTATTGAAGATAACCACGCTGCATTTTGGTCCTCCTTTCCTTCACCTGAAGAAAACCCTAACAAGAACCTGGTTTATACACAATGAGAACAGTTTTTACAGCAGATATTGTCTGCTGTGAATAAGTACCTTTCATTCAAATCTTAACCCTGTGACCCATTTCATACATAAGTTGTTTGTCATGTAGACTGAAGGGGATGTATCTTGGCTATAAGACCTTTGTCTATTTGTCTCAGGGCTCTCAACAAATCATCTGAGGGTGATTCGTCGTCCAGCCATCATTATCGTAGAGCTCTCAATCGATTCACTTTGTGTTTAGTATTGACCTGCTCCCTTATTAAGTGAATAAAGATTTATTATGTGATAAGTTTTTCTCCTCATTTGATAAAGAAATTAACCACCACATGCTTTCCCACAATTTTTGCAGTATTAATTTAGTGCCTTGTTGCAAACACATGTTTTGGAATATTTTTATTCTGTACAGGCTTCCCTCTTTTCACTCTGTCAATTAGGTTAGTATTGTGGAGTACAATGTTGTTGATTAGGTTAGTATTGTGGAGTACAATGTTGTTGATTAGGTTAGTATTGTGGAGTACAATGTTGTTGAACCATCCTCCATTTTCTTCTTTCACAGCCATTCAACTCTGTAACTGTTTTAAAGTCACCATTGGCCTCATGGTGAAATCCCTGACCGGTTTCCTTCCTCTCCAGCATCTGAGTTAGGAAGGACTGCTGTATCTTTGTGACTGGGTGTATTGATAGACCATTCAAAATGTAATCAATAACTTCACCATGCTCAAAGGTAGGGATGTCAAACTCATTCCATGGAGGGCCTAGTGTCTGCTGGTTTTTGTTTTAAATTGAAACCTAGACAAGAGAGGAGCGAAAACCCACAGACACTCAATTCTCAGTGGAACGAGTTTGACACGTGCTCAAAATATGATTCAATGTCTGTTTAAAAAAAACATTTAATACCTGGTCCTTGTGGTTGAATCTGTTTGAAATTCACTGCTCGATTGAGGGACCTTACAGATAATTGTATAGGTGGGGTACAGAGATGAGGATGTCATTCAAAAATGTTAAACACAATTATTGCACACAGAAAGACTCCATGCAATTTATTATGTGACTTATTAAGCACATTTCTACTCTTGAACTTATTTAGGCTTGCCATAAAAGGCTTGAATACTTATTGACTCAAGACATTTCAGCTTTACATTTGTAAGTAATTTGTCAAAAGAAATCAAAAAGCATAATTGCACTTTGACATTATGCAGTATTATATGTAGGCCGGTGACATTTTTTAAACATTTTTTCTTAATCCATTTTAAATTCAGGCTGTAACACAACAAATGTGGAAAAAGTCAAAGGGTGGAAATACTTTCTGAAGGTAATGTATAGAACGAGAGTGAGACAGAAAGGAGCCATGTGACGAGAGCGCCCTCTAGAGTTGTAAATCAACGGCCACTGGGCACTTTGCCAATAAAGACAACTTCCCTCATGTGTTATTGATTGAGATTGACCAGTCAACTGTGCTAATCTGACTGTCCTTTAATTGTTTAACTCCCAGCAGAATATTTCTGAAGTAATCCAAATCTCCACAGAATGATACAGACATACCAAGCAGAAAATAAGGCCAACAGAGAGGAGTGATTATTACACACGGTCTAAATCATTGAACACCAGAGGCCAGTAGTACTCTATTTCTGTTTTCCCAATGCTTCTAAAGCTGGTGAGTTTGGGGCCTTATCTGTTTGTAATGGAAAATATTGAGGTGATGGAGTTGAATCACCTTGCACAGGGAGCCACGCTTTGGATCCTCAGATGAGAGGTACAGTCTTTTTCAATTCCATCCACTGTCACAATCGTTGTATAACATTTAAGTAAGCAGTAGCATGCAGTCCCTTGTCTCAGGAGATGGCCCAAACCTCCAGGTCGTTGATTAGGAAGTCGTCAGAGGAGGACAACACGTCATTGTCAAATGTGTCACACCTCTGGCTCTGCCCACGGATCAGGCCATCGTCTAACCACAGGCCAAAGAGACCCCTGAGAGCATGATAGAGCAGGAGAAGGGGGAGGAGGAGAGAAACAAAAGAGAGCATAATTCCTCAACTTTCAAGCACTCCTTTAGACCACTAGTTACTTCCATATTTTGTTGAATTATAGTTAGGGCCCTGGGTTTTGGTTAATTATGTCACATGATCAGGATTTTAACATTTATTTTACACCTATTCCAGAAATCAGAATTAGACCTAAAATGAAAGCAATTGTCTGAGGATGGTACTGGACCATCTGACATAAAAATAAAAGAGGACAGTTTTATGAAAAAGCTTTCATTTAAAGGTTAAAATCCAGGTCATGTGACATGATTAAGCAAAACACAGGACCCTCCCCACTGGGCACAGACGTCATTTCAAAGTCCAGTTTTGATTTACATGAGTTGCCAACTAATGAGACTTCAACGTGAAATCATCAACAACAGAAAAATTCACCATGTCATTGGATTTAGGTTACAATGACAATGTCCTTTAGTCAATGATTTTTAAAATTCAAATCAAATCGGTTTTCCACGTTAATTCAACGTCATAACGTAGATTTTTTGTTGTTGAAATGACGTGGAAATAATGGTGATTCAACCAGTTTTTGCCCAGTTAGTAGTTATAGTTTATAAATGATAGCGGATCTATTTTCACTTACCCTCCTCCACCAAATGCCAGGTAGTCTGGACTTCCCTTCACAAAGAAGGAGTTACTAAACTTCCATTCATAAACCTGTAAAATAAACAATGATCATAGCTTGTTGTCAGTTGTTGTTTGGAAACAGCAACACTCATTATGCAGTAATACAGTATTGGTAATTTAGGTTAGATTGAATCCAGCCCTAAACCAGTGATACTGAGACTCGACATGGGGATATCTCACCTGGAGTTGTGGAGAGAAGGAGAAGAGGAATGTGTGTCCTGTTCCATAGTATGACAGACTGATTCGAAGAGTAGTAGGACAAAATGCACCAAATACCTAGGACAAAGAAATAGAGTTACAGAGCAAGGGATACAAATCCCAGACAGCCTTATGGCATAGGTGGGAAAATTTGGTTTAGGCAAGTAAAAGGCCTCAGCTTCTCCTCACCTGTCCACAGTTGTCTCTGATGACAGTGAGGGTACTGGTGCTGCAGTCCATGCCCCCCATGCTCTTGTACAGAGTGCCCAGGCTGGTGCCGTGTCTCTGGGTGCTGTAAACCAGAGACCAGGGGCACTGCTCTAGCCGGGCAGGAAGATGCTCATTTAGCTGGAAACCACAGGGAATTACACTGTGACATTGTATAGGGAGCATATTTAGCACAGCAATAATTTACCACTGTACATGTGATGCATTAATTTAACAGAGAATGGTGCAACTGCAGCCTGCATTTCGGGGCGTCCTGCTGTTTCAATATGCTTGGTTTTCTAATCATGACAGATATATACATTAAAGCAAAAATATACACACAACATGTAAAGTGTCGGTCCCATGTTTCAAGAGCTGAAATTATAGATCCCAGAACGCACAAAAAGCTTGTTTATCTCTAATTTTGTGCACAAATTTGCCTACATCCCTGTTAGTTTCTCCTTTGCCAACATAATCCATCCACCTGACAGGTGTGGCATATCAAGTAGCTGATTAAACAGCATGATCATTACACAGGCACACCTTGTGCTGGGGATTTTATTATTATTATTTGTGAACCTTTATTTAACTAGGCAAGTCAGTTAAGAACACATTTTTATTTTCAATGACAGCCTAGGAACAGTGGGTTAACTGCCTGTTCAGGGGCAGAACGACAGATTTGTACCTTGTCAGCTCGGGGATTTGAACTTGCAGCATTTCGGTTACTAGTCCAACACTCTAACCACTATGCTAACCTGCCGCCCCTAATAAAAGGCCACTAAAATGTGCAGTTTTGTCACAACACACAATGCCACAGATGTCTCAAATTGAGGGAGATGCAATTGGCATGCTGACTACTGGAATGTCCACCAGAGCAGTTGTCAGATAATTTAATGTTCATTTCTCTACCATAAGCCATCTCCAACGTCGCTTTAGAGAATTTGGCAGTACATCCAACCAGCCTCACATGTATGGCGTGGTGTGGGTGAGCAGTACCTGATATCAACAGAATGACCCATGGTGATGGGTTTATGTTATGGGCAGGCATAAGCTACAGACAACGAACACAATTGCATTTTATTAATGGCAATTTGAATGCACAGAGATACTGTGACAAGGTATCTGTGACCAGTTATGTGAAATCCATAGATTAGGGCCTAATGAATTTTTAAATTGACTTATTTTCTTATATGAACTGTAACTCTTAGAAATTGTTGCATTTTGTTCAGTATAGTTGGGCAAACTTTACTGAGCATGTTGTCAACCAGCTACAGTACATGAAGTAGGTAAGTGAACAAGTGGTTTCTGTTTCCAGTGTAACATCAATATTGCTACACCTGCATGTGGGCATTCCTGAACTTCTATTAGTGCAGGAACCAATGGGATGCTCAGAATGCCCACATGCAGGAAGGCCTCAAATTGTGGGCTGCAATCACATGCTATTGATTTAATGGTATATAACCTGACCATTCTATGCTAAAAAAAGGCTGCATCAGGGTATTTATTGACAAGCCAGTCAGCCAATCGTTGCTCACGTATTTTTGCCAATCACCTCGCTGGTGTGTGGTGCCCTGTCCCTGGGTGTCAGGGCCTCTTTATCAACCTTGTTTACATTTTTCACTCAATTCTGGTTTGGTGGAGATTCTAGGATTTGTGTGAGGGTAAACAAATTATTGGAAAAATCTGTCACATGCAACATGACCCAAACACATGATTATTTCTATCTCCTGCCTTGGTATAATAGGCTATGAGATTAAAATAGGCCATGTAGCGCTACTATTTCACAACAACACTGTAGCCTACACATGATGTTAAATAATTTACTCTAAAAGTCTAAGCCATTGAGAGGGGGCACAAAACTATCTTCTTACTTCCATTAGTTTGTATGGATTACCTTCAGATGAGTTTCATGACAATTGTGGGGGTCGTTGAGCAAAATGGAAAACACCATCGTGGGGTCATGATAGTTTGTAGGTCAAACTGTTCGGACACTACAGACGTTTTTGTGAGAAGACCGATTTCTGGGATGTCTCATGGTCTGACAAACAACCGAGATAAAGAGAGTTTCATGTTGGATAGTCGATGGATAGTCGCCTGAAGTTTTCTTTAAGTCCACAAACAGCAGTTAGGGATCGTCAACATAGTGACAAATCAAAATTTTAACATTTCAATAGCTCTTTAACCATTACTCCTAAAACTTCCAAGACTTATTGTAGCTAACCCGATAGCATAGACACACATTGCACACATTTTTGTTTTGTCGATTTACATCTCGCACTATTTTTAAATGATTTATTTACATTTTTTAATTTCAATAGCTCTTTGGTCATATGACCGACTGACTTCAAACAAGGTTCAGAATGTACATTCAGTGGCCCTACACAGTGCACACCCTTCAGTTTGTCCATTTTCATCATGCAATTTTACATGAATATTCAATGTTTTTCAATCTTTATAATTTCAATAGCTCCTTGGTCATGTGACCTACCGACCTCAAGGTTCAGAATGTCCACTACCCTCCTATATTGCACACCCTTTAGTTTGTCCATTTTCATCTCACACGTTTTTACATTCAATTTGTAAACTTTCTAATTTCAATAGCTCCTTGGTCATGTGACCTACTGACTTCAAACAAGGTTCAGAATGTTTAGTGGATTATAGTTATTCCATTGTACTGGATCAAATACATGTTAGCATTTTACATACATTCCTAAGTGTAATAATTTATTATGACATACTGTGAAATACTCTTGGCTGCTGACTCTGTCACTTTCAGACATGCGCAGAGCAGACTGAAAATGTTATGCAGGTGAATGAGGACCCAAAAGCGACTTGGCGAAAACAGAGTCTTTAATCCAGTATAAGGAAATAGCAATACTCCTAGACAAATCGGAGCGGTAAATAAAGCATAAAAACAATATCACTCGTAATCACGAGAACTGACTGGAGACTCGATAATAAACTGCAGGTTGCCTCGGGAAGGCACTTGACCGTAGCAGACTCAGACACCTGCTCACCACGCAGCATCTGAGGGAAACACGACACGACAGGGCGATACAAAGACACAGCACGGTGAACAATATACAAGGATCCGACAGGGCAGAAACGGAAAACAAGGGGAGAAATAGGGACTCTAATCAGGGGAAAAGATAGGGAACAGGTGTGGGAAGACTAAATGATTGATTAGGGGAATAGGAACAGCTGGGAGCAGGAACGGAACGACAGAGAGAAGAGAGAGAGGGAGGGAGAGAGAAAAAGGGGAACGAACCTAAAAAGACCAGCAGGGGGAAAACGAACAGAAGGAAAAGCAAAATGACAAGACAATATAAGACAAAACATGACAGTACCCCCACTCACCGAGCGCCTCCTGGCGCACTCGAGGAGGAATCCTGGCGGCAACGGAGGAAATCATCAATAAGTGAACGGTCCAGCACGTCCCGAGACGGAACCCAACTCCTCTCCTCAGGACCGTAACCCTCCCAATCCACTAAGTATTGGTGACCCCGTCCCCGAGAACGCATGTCCATGATCCTACGTACCTTGTAAATAGGTGCGCTCTCGACAAGGACGGGAGGGGGAGGGAAGACGAACGGGGGTGCGAAGAAAGGGCTTGACACAGGAGACATGGAAGACAGGATGGACGCGACGAAGATGTCGCGGAAGAAGCAGTCGCACAGCGACAGGATTGACGACCTGGGAGACACGGAACGGACCAATGAACCGTGGAGTCAACTTACGAGAAGCTGTCGTAAGAGGAAGGTTGCGAGTGGAAAGCCACACTCTCTGGCCGCATCAATACCTTGGACTCTTAATCCTACGTTTATTGGCGGCTCTCACAGTCTGTGCCCTGTAACGGCAAAGTGCAGACCTTACCCTCCTCCAGGTGCGCTCACAACGTTGGACAAACGCTTGAGCGGAGGGAACGCTGGACTCGGCAAGCTGGGATGAGAACAGAGGAGGCTGGTAACCCAGACTACTCTGAAACGGAGATAACCCGGTAGCAGACGAAGGAAGCGAGTTGTGAGCGTATTCTGCCCAGGGGAGCTGTTCTGCCCAAGACGCAGGGTTTCTGAAAGAAAGGCTGCGTAGTATGCGACCAATCGTCTGATTGGCCCTCTCTGCTTGACCGTTAGACTGGGGATGAAACCCGGAAGAGAGACTGACGGACGCACCAATCAAACGATAGAACTCCCTCCAAAACTGTGACGTGAATTGCGGACCTCTGTCTGAAACGGCGTCTAACGGGAGGCCATGAATTCTGAACACATTCTCGATGATGATTTGTGCCGTCTCCTTAGCGGAAGGAAGTTTAGCGAGAGGAATGAAATGTGCCGCCTTAGAGAACCTATCGACAACCGTAAGAATCACAGTCTTCCCCGCAGACAAAGGCAGACTGGTAATGAAGTCTAGGGCGATGTGAGACCATGGTCGAGAAGGAATGGGGAGCGGTCTGAGACGACCGGCAGGAGGAGAGTTACCTGACTTAATCTGCGCGCAGTCCGAACAAGCAGCCACGAAACGGCGCGTGTCACGCTCCTGAGTCGGCCACCAAAAGCGCTGGCGAATAGAAGCAAGAGTGCCTCGAACACCGGGATGACCAGCTAACTTGGCAGAGTGAGCCCACTGAAGAACAGCCAGACGAGTGGAAACAGGAACGAAAAGAAGGTTACTAGGACAAGCGCGCGGCGACGCAGTGTGCGTGAGTGCTTGCTTAACCTGTCTTTCAATTCCCCAGACTGTCAACCCGACAACACGCCCATAAGGAAGAATCCCCTCGGGATCAGTAGAAGCCACAGAAGAACTAAAAAGACGGGATAAGGCATCAGGCTTGGTGTTCTTGCTACCCGGACGGTAAGAAATCACAAACTCGAAACGAGCGAAAAATAACGCCCAACGAGCTTGACGAGCATTAAGTCGTTTGGCAGAACGGATGTACTCAAGGTTCTTATGGTCTGTCCAAACGACAAAAGGAACGGTCGCCCCCTCCAACCACTGTCGCCATTCGCCTAGGGCTAAGCGGATGGCGAGCAGTTCGCGGTTACCCACATCATAGTTGCGTTCAGATGGCGACAGGCGATGAGAAAAATAAGCGCAAGGATGAACCTTATCGTCAGACTGGAAGCGCTGGGATAGAATGGCTCCCACGCCTACCTCTGAAGCGTCAACCTCGACAATGAATTGTCTAGTGACGTCAGGAGTAACGAGGATAGGAGCGGACGTAAAACGTTATTTTAGAAGATCAAAAGCTCCCTGGGCGGAACCGGACCACTTAAAACACGTCTTGACAGAAGTAAGAGCTGTGAGAGGGGCAGCAACTTGACCGAAATTACGAATGAAACGCCGATAGAAATTAGCGAAACCTAGAAAGCGCTGCAACTCGACACGTGACCTTGGAACGGGCCACTCACTGACAGCTTGGACCTTAGCGGAATCCATCTGAATGCCTTCAGCGGAAATAACGGAACCGAGAAAAGTAACGGAGGAGACATGAAAAGAGCACTTCTCAGCCTTCACGTAGAGACAATTCTCTAAAAGGCGCTGGAGAACACGTCGAACGTGCTGAACATGAATCTCGAGTGACGGTGAAAAAAATCAGGATATCGTCAAGGTAGACAAAAACAAAGATGTTCAGCATGTCTCTCAGAACATCATTAACTAATGCCTGAAAAACAGCTGGCGCATTGGCGAGACCAAACGGCAGAACCCGGTACTCAAAATGCCCTAACGGAGTGTTAAACGCCGTTTTCCACTCGTCCCCCTCTCTGATGCGCACGAGATGGTAAGCGTTACGAAGGTCCAACTTAGTAAAGCACCTGGCTCTCTGCAGAATCTCGAAGGCTGATGACATAAGGGGAAGCGGATAACGATTCTTAACCGTTATGTCATTCAGCCCTCGATAATCCACGCAGGGGCGCAGAGTACCGTCCTTTTTCTTAACAAAAAAGAACCCCGCCCCGGCCGGAGAGGAAGAAGGCACTATGGTACCGGCGTCAAGAGACACAGACAAACGAGCGAGCAGCGCCGGCTCGTTCCAGTCACTAGAGGCAGCAAGAGTGCGAAACTCTATAGAGTAATCCGTTATGGATCGATCACCTTGACATAGGGAAGCCAGGGCCCTAGAAGCCTCCCTACCAAAAACTGAACGATCAAAAACCCGAATCATCTCCTCTTTAAAGTTCTGGTAATTGTTTGAACAATCAGCCCTTGCCTCCCAGATAGCTGTGCCCCACTCTCGAGCCCGGCCAGTAAGGAGTGAAATGACGTAAGCAACCCGAGCGCTCTCTCTAGAGTATGTGTTGGGTTGGAGAGAGAACACAATATCACACTGGGTGAGAAAGGAGCGGCACTCCTTGGGCTGCCCGGAGTAGCAAGGTGGGTTATTAACCCTAGGTTCCGGAGGCTCGGCAGACCAGGAAGTAACAGGTGGCACGAGACGAAGACTCTGGAACTGTCCAGAGAGGTCGGAAACCTGAGCGGCCAGGTTCTCCATGGCATGACGAGCAGCAGACAATTCCTGCTCGTGTCTGCCGAGCATGGCTCCTTGGATCTCGACGGCAGTGTTACGAGCGTCTGTAGTCGCTGGGTCCATTCTTTGGTCGGATCCTTCTGTTATGCAGGTGAATGAGGACCCAAAAGCGACTTGGCGAAAACAGAGTCTTTAATCCAGTATAAGGAAATAGCAATACTCCTAGACAAATCGGAGCGGTAAATAAAGCATAAAAACAATATCACTCGTAATCACGAGAACTGACTGGAGACTCGATAATAAACTGCAGGTTGCCTCGGGAAGGCACTTGACCGTAGCAGACTCAGACACCTGCTCACCACGCAGCATCTGAGGGAAACACAACACGACAGGGCGATACAAAGACACAGCACGGTGAACAATATACAAGGATCCGACAGGGCAGAAACGGAAAACAAGGGGAGAAATAGGGACTCTAATCAGGGGAAAAGATAGGGAACAGGTGTGGGAAGACTAAATGATTGATTAGGGGAATAGGAACAGCTGGGAGCAGGAACGGAACGACAGAGAGAAGAGAGAGAGGGAGGGAGAGAGAAAAAGGGGAACGAACCTAAAAAGACCAGCAGGGGGAAAACGAACAGAAGGAAAAGCAAAATGACAAGACAATATAAGACAAAACATGACAGAAAAGGGAAGGGTAGCTCTTGACTTGAACCACAGGGGCTATCTGCAAAGAGAGAGTAATCCAAAAGGCACAGACACATCCCTTGACCTGTATGCATTCTCTCCTGATTGGTCTCTGTGGTGCTTAGTCACTGGGCACTCCGTTGCTGACCCCATCATAAAGTTTTTACACAGTCTGACTAAAGTGCCAGAGGTATGAGGACAGACATCCTCCTTTGTATTTGTGGAAACAAATATTTCCTAACACTTTGAATCCTATTCTTGGACAGTTAGAAGACACAATGTGTCAAGGCAAAAAAATAAATAATAATAATTACTGTACATGAGTAACCTCAACCCTATGGGTCTGTGGGTGTTTGGGCCAATAAAGTGCCAACTCAATTCTACCACTGACTAGTCTCTCATGCCCATATGAATGGGGACACAGGGAAATCGTTTTTAATCTAAACCAGACCTTTTTTACTGGAGTACACTGACACCTAAGTGGGGCTCTTTTCCTGACACAAAGTAGCACTTTACCAGATAAGAAGTCAAGAAGATCAAAAAATAGATTGTTGTAAGGGTGTATTACGTTCTGTGCTGTGGTAAAATCACAGCTGAAAAATGCCTCTATGTGTTTACTGTATGTGGGAATGTCTTATGTCCATCCTACATGTAGTGTTGGTACATGGAATATTCCTCAACTGCATATATCATAAATTGCTATTTCAAATAGAAGCATTATGTTCAACAACTGACATTTCCAGATGTTATTTTGACAAACACACTTTAACACACTTTGGTGCTTACAATTAATTCTTTATTGTCATAGACTTGGTGGGCACTGTCATCTGTGGTCTTTGTGATATGACTTTCTTTAAGCACGTACTGATGAAACTGTCACTTAATATTTTTTTTCTTAAAGTCTACAAATGCTCTACATTTATTCACTCTGGGATAGGGTTTGATCCTATATGCTACTTTTATTATTGTCCTGTAAGTGGTTCAGGGCCTATAATTTAGGCTGTGTGTAGAATGGGGCATAAAGGAAATGACCTCTACTAGATTAAAGTGATAAAGAAATCACCATAAAGTTTTGGTGTATCCATTTGTGTATCCATTTGCCTACGATTAATCCGAATTCCATTATGTTTACATAAAAAAGAGAATACTTCAAAATGAGAAGATCCTGCCATGGAAAAGACGACTGGGTGGACATAAAGTGGAAAGAAGGGGAAATAAATTCATACCATGCAGCAGGACACCTTCAGCTGTGGGGTCTTTTTAATTCAGGATTGATAGGTATATTTTCAATAAATTAATGGTTAGCTGTTATGTGACAATTAGGTCCGAAACCATTTTATTTTTTGGTGTAGATGGCCAAGGAAGTTGCACAGAACCCCCCCCCCCCCACACATAATATATGCCATTTTAGCAGACGCTTTTATCCAAAGCGACCTACAGTCATGTGTGCATACATTCTACGTATGGGTGGTCCCAGGAATCGAACCCACTACCCTGGCGTTACAAGCGCCATGCTCTACCAACTGAGCTACAGAAGGACCATGGAGCAAATAAATGGCTGAGGATATACTAAAAATGTCTGGTCTGACATTTTAATTAAAAAAAATATAGATATATTTTTTACCCCTTTTCTCCCCAATTGGTAGGTGTTACAGTCTTTTCTCATCGCTGCAGCTCCCATACCGACTCGGGAGGGGCAAAGGTCAAGAGCCATGCGTCCTCCAAAACACAATCCAACCAAGCCGCACTGCTTCTGGACACAACTCCCATCCAAACCGGAGGCCAGCCGCACAAATGTGTTGGAGGAAACAGAGTACACCTGGTCAGCGTGCACTGCCCCCGGCCCACCACAGGAGTCGCTAGAGAGACAAGGATATCCCTGCCGGCCAAACCCTCCCTAACGACACTGGGCCAATTGCACACCACCCCATGGGCCTCTCGGTCGCAGCCAGCTGCAATAGACCCTGGACTCAAATCCAGAATCTCTGGTGGCACAGCTAGCACTGCGATGCAGTGCCTTAGACCACTGCGCCACCCAGGAGGCCCATGGTTTGTAATGTCATTTAATTCAAAGTAAATGTACATTTTTTATTATGTTGTTGTGAGGGACACCTATGATTTTAGAGTTCAACAAAGCCAACAACTGCTTAATGTGTGCCACTGATAAAGAACCTGGATGTGGCCCAAAGACAGACTGGGTTAGTATCTTTATTTACCTTTCTCCCCAATTTTGTGGTATCCAATAGTAGTTGCTATCTTTTATCAATAGTAGTTACTATCTTTTCTCATTACTACAACTCCCGTACAGGCTTGGGAGACACAAAGGTCGAAAGCCATGCGTCCTCCGAAACACAACTCAACCAAGCCACACTGCTTCTTTAACACAGCGCGCATCCAACCCGGAAGCCAGCCGCACCAATGTGTCGGAGGAAACACTGTGCACCTGGCGACCTGGTTAGCGTGCACTGCACCCAGCCAGCCACAGGAGTCGCTGGTGCGCGATGAGACAAGGATATCCCTACCGGCCAAACCCTCCCTAAACCGGACGACGCAATGCCAATTGTGCGTCGCCCCACGGACCTCCCAGTCACGGCCGGCTGTGACAGAGCCTGGGCACAAACCCAGAGTCTCTGGTGGCACAGCTAGCAACTGCAATGCAGTGCCCTAGATCACTGTGCCACTCGGGTAACTTTATTTAACATGTTTATAAACTTTTGCCAACAGTGACAGCATATAAGACAAGTTATGATATAACACAATGGATGGCTAATTCGTCATACTGCATTGATAGTAGATATTACTTATAACCACTGCACACTTCTTAGGTGTGTAATTGACATGACCAAGGAGCTATCGAAATGTAAAACTATGAAAATGTATGTTACACTGCATGATTTTACAGTACTCAAACAAGAGTGTGCAATATATAAGGCTAGTCCGTGGACATTCTGAAGTTTGTTTGAGTCCAGTAGGTCACATGATCAAGGAGCTATTGAAAAATTTTATTTGGAAAAATTAATGTAAAAACATGTGAGATGAAAATGGACAACCCAAAGGGTGAAAAAAAAGTTTGTACTTTGTTTACACTCCCTAACTAATTAAACTAGGAATACAAAATGCTGCTCAAATTTCCACATGTTTATTAGCTTTGGAAAATGAATTAATGTCCGAAACGTGAAATGCAATGTTGTGCGCTATTTTTCCAACATCATGACACTTATTTGGAGTCTGTGGCTCAAGTGGTTTGAAAGCTATTGAGGTTTGAATGTGTGGAATATCCAACTTCAAACTGTCTTTACCTCGGGTTTACAAACACCCCGTAGCTCGGCCATCTTCCACTGCAGATGTAGAAGGCCGAGACGCAGCCAACTTCCACTGCAGCCAACTTCCACTGTAGAAGGCCGAGACGCAGCCAATGCAAATTTCTTATTTATTTTTATGTTACTTAGATTGACGCACAGATTTTAAAAAGACTACAGGACTATTTACTTTTGAGCATGATTGGCTATTGAAAGAGCGATGGATAAATGGTATTTGTTGTGTAGCAGGAACAAACCAGTCATGTCAGAAAAGGAGACACATGCTCTGCAAATATGATTATGATTTAGGCCTATATAATAAAAGTAAAATAAATATATTAGGCAATACGCCTGCAATGCAATCTTCTCACCAATGGCAAGTGGATCTGTTTTATCATTCGGCCTACGTTTGAATGTTTATTACCCTACCATGATTATAATTTCTGTGCATTAAACACCACAATTTCCCCCAAAATAACAATATTTGCTTGCAATACAGTTGATCAACCACTAGAAGTTGTGCTTACGTATGGTCTGAGATTTGCGTGGAGATACACACTTTACTGTCAAATTCAAAATGAATAAATACCAACCTTTGCGGGACAATTGGCGCACAAGGTTTAGAGTCTTTTTTGTGCGCTTGCACCTTTGATAAATAATTCCCCTAGTTTACGAGCGTTTGGTGGTATGTGTTAACAATGTGCAGTTAACAATGTGTTAACTGCCTGTTCAGGGGCAGAATGACAGATTTTTACCTTGACAGCTCGGGGATTCAATCCAGCAACCTTTCGGTTACTGGCCAAACGCTCTAACCACTAGCGTCTAACCACAAGGCCTACCTGCCACTAGGCTACCTCTAACTCTGTGGAGACCGAAGTGACCTCCAGTGATATCCAAGCCTGAGACCAAGTTAGGTCATTTCTAAGTCTAAATTGAATGAATGATGATAGATATATTGGAAGTTTCTTTGTAGTGCTTTGTAGATAAACACAAGAAAATGTTGCCCTCTCCTTTACTATTTTTTACATTGTAGAATAATAGTGAAGACATCAAAACTACGAAATAACACATATGGAGTCATGTTGTAACCAAAAAAAAGTATTGTATATTTGATATTCTTCAAAGTAGCCACCCTTTGCCTTGATGACAGCTTTGCACACTCTTGGCATTCTCTCAAACAGCTTCATGAGGTAGTTACCTGGAAAGCATTTCAATTAACAGGTCTGCCTTGTTAAAAGTTAATTTGTGGAATTTCTTTCCTTCTTAATGCATTTGAGCCAGGCAGTTGTATTTTTACAAGGTAGGGGTGGTATACAGAAGATAGCCCTATTTGGTAAAAGACCAAGTCCATATTATGGCAAGAACAGCTCAAATAAGCAGAGAAACGACAGTCCATCATTACTTTAAGACATGAAGGTCAATCAATATGTAACATTTCAAGAACTTTGAAAGTTTCTTCAAGTGCAGTCGCAAAAACCATCAAGCGCTATGATTAAATGGGATCTCATGAGGACCGCCACAAGAAAGGAAGACCCAGAGTTACCTATGCTGCAGAGGATAACTGCACCTCAGATTGAAGCCCAAATAAATGCTTCACAGAGTTCAATTAAAAAGACACATCTCAACTAGCACCATCGATTTCAGGAATCCACTTGCAAACAAAGGAGTCCAAAAAGCTACCTCTAAACTTTGTTCAAACAAGTCAAACTATGTTTCTATTTAATCCGCAGGTATCCTAAAATGTAAATAAACTATAATATTTCATGCAGTGGTCTGATACTGCTTCCATTTCAATATTATCGCTTGCACAGTGCTCCTTGGGATGTTTAAAGCTTGGGAAATCTTTTTGTATCCAAATCCGGCTTTAAACTTCTTCACAACAGTATCTCGGACCTGCCTGGTGTGTTCCTTCATGATGCTTTCTGCGCTTTTAACGGACCTCTGAGACTAAAAGTTTGAAATATCCAATAAATGTCCTTCCACTTCATGATTGTGTCCCACTTGTTGTTGATTCTTCACAAAAAAATACAGTTTTATATCTTTATGTTTGAAGCCTGAAATGTGGCAAAAGGTCGCAAAGTTCAAGGGGGCCGAATACTTTCGCAAGGCACTGTAGACCCTATCCCTAAGAAGCTTTAGACCGGTGGAAATCTGTCCTTTGGTCTGATGAGTCCAAATTTGACATTTTTGGTTCTAAGCACCGTGTCTTTATGAGACGCAGAGTAGGTGAACAGATGATCTCCGCATGTGTGGTTCACACTGTGAAGCATGGAGGAGGAGGCACTTTTCTGGTGACACTGTCTGTAATTTATTTAGAATTCAAGGCACACTTAACCAGCATGGCTACCACAGCATTCTGCAACGATACGCAATCCCATCTGCTGTGCGCTTAGTGGGACTACAACAGGACAATGACCCAACATACCTCCAGGCTGTGTAAGGGCTATTTGACCAAGAAGTATAGTGATGGAGTGCTGCATCAGATGACCTGGCCTCTACAATCACTGACCTCAACCCAATTGAGATGGTTTGGTATGAGTTGGACCTCAGAGTGAAGTAAAAGCAGCCAACAAGTGCTTAGCATATGTGGGAACTCCTTCAAGACCGTTGTAAAAGCCTTTCAGGTGAAGCTGGTTGAGAGAATGCCAAGAATGTGCAAAGCTGTTATCAAGGCAAAGGGTGGCTACTTTGAAGAATCTAAAATATATTGTGATTTGTTTAACACTTTTTTGGTTACTACATGATTCCATATTTGTTATTTCACAGTTTTGATGTCTTCACTATTATTATACAATGTAGAAAATAGTAACAACATAAAGAAACACCCTTGAATGAGTAGGTGTGTCCAAACTTTAATGTGTGTGTATATATATATTTATATATATACATATATATATTTTTACAGCATTCCCAATGTTATTTATATAGATTTTAAACTGTAGTGGCCCGAGTATCGAAACCTTGGGGCACTCCTCTATGTAATACAAGGAACTCAGATTTGACCCCAGCTACCTTGAAGGCCTGAGTTGTGTCATTGAGATAATTATGAAACCATTGACAAGCATCAGTACCCAACCCTATCGAGGACAGCTTATTCAACAGAAGAACATGGTCTACACGACAGTATCAAAAGCTTTTGGTGCCAATAGCTAATAAGGCAGCAAGAACTTCTGTTTCTGTGAGTTGCCCAAAAGAAAAACCCTGACTACCATTTCCCAAGTCACATGAGGTTGAATGATCATCCATTGAGGCAACTGGAGGCTGTACAACTGACTGGCCAAGACCAGCATGACCACAATTTCCTTCAAATAGGAAACCAGCTGAGATAAAATGCTGATTTAAAAACATTACAAATCTGAACTTTTTTTGTAACAATGCTTTTTTTTTGTAACTACTTGCTTTAGGCAGGGAAGTAGAGCCTCTTCAGTGAATTAACAGTTTTCCAGAATTTAGAGGGATCACTAACAGTCTGTCATAGCACTGAGGAAGTAGTTTGATTTGGCCTTTAACTGAGGCAGTGCATCTATTTCTCAAATGCCTAAATAGCTGACAATCAGCTAATGAGTCAGCTTGTCTAACCTTGGCCCAGGCTGGATTTCTTATTAAAAAGTCTAAAGCCTTGTTCACATTGGCAGTCACTCAGAGGTGGGACCAAGTCATTGTTTTACAAGTCACAAGTAAGTCTCAAGTCTTAGCACTCAAGCTCACCCTCTTCCTCCCTCTCTCTTTTAGACCTCCTCTGCCTCTCTTTTCCCCTCCATTCCTTCTCCATATTCCAAGTACACGTCTCCTTATGATAATACTGTAGTTCTCCTGATATGTATCTTGTCCTTCTCGAGGGACGCCATTTAACTGGCTGTCACAATCTCTGTACCCTCGGGATGTAGCGCTCAACAGTGCATCCCAATTATAAAGCAGCTGCTTTGTCTTGATGTCCTTCTTTATCAAAAGCTACCACACCGCTTTTCCATTTCAAACAAGCGCGCTCTTCCAATTACCATCCACCGTCTTGCTTCATCTGGTTCGGAGGAAGATGTTTAGGGGTGGGTGTGCTGTTTGTTGACTTTCTTTCTCCGCTCATACGGAGAAATTAAAGGGTATACTCATACCGAGTATTAAAGGGCCAGGCACAATTTTTTAACATTCTGAATGATTAAGGGGTGCTGCAGCACCCTCAGCACCCATACTTCTCGTGGTTAAGAACAGACGTCAGTTCAACCTCCAGTTTTGATTTCCATTTGGTTGTAAGTCAACTAACCTGAATTCAACGTGAAATCAACAAAAAATGCACCATGTCATTGGATTTAGGTCAACATTTGGGTAAAAAACGATTTTTCAAATCAAATCAGTTTTGCAGTTATCACATTACATGTTTTGGTTGAAATTACTTGGAAATGTTGATTCAACCAGTTTTTGCCCAGTGGGTGGAAACTCGATAAAAACGAGCACTGACTGGGAAGAATGAGTTTTGAACGGTCATCTATGTAGGAATTCCAAGTCGGAAACTTGAGAAACCTATTTGTAGAGCTTTGACTTTCCAACCTAAAGATCACTGACATTATAATTTGACCTAGGTTTTTCAGTCCTCAGTTGTCTTGAACTCATCATTAGTATATTGTTTGGCATTGTTTGTAGTGTTAATATGCTAACATGTAGTTGCTCAGTTGACCAAACCAATGTTGTAGCCATATTTATGTCAAGCTAAGTACTCAAGTCAAGCATCGCAGTTATAATCACCAAGCATATTTTGTTATGTGTCACTTGCATTTGGTTAACTTCTGAATTTGGCCACTAGGAAGCAGGCAAACATAACTGTCTTTGAGAGCTGGAAGTCATACCTGACATAGTTGACCAATGTGAAGGAGGCTGCTTTGGTCTGTGAGCACAGGCTTCGTTGGGTCCTCCGAGCTGAGGTAGTCTAAATCCTGCCTGTCTGAAAGGCACCGTCTTTGTGTATGAAGACTGTCCACTTCGACAATCTCAAAATCTTTTTCCTGATTCTCTTCATCCCTACTATTGATCCGCTGGAATGAGGGTGAGGCCTGTCTGACACGGTTGACCTGTGTGACACACACACACACACACACACACACACACACACACACACACACACACACACACACACACACACACACACACACACACACACACACACACACACACACACACACACACACACACACACACACACACACCTGGTGAGAGGAGTAGGAAGACAGCTCAGAGTTCCATCAGACATCACTCAAAGTTCCAACAATCGATTTTGCGTTGCTTTCTCTCTTCTTCTCCATCGCTGCTCCTCACTTTGGTCTCCAAGCAATTAGCCTGCTAGCATTCCACCGAGTGCACAGTGCTACATGTTTCCCTCCTCTCTCTCCCTCTTTTCTTGATCAATTCCTTTATCCCTCTCTGGAAAGTGCTTGGTGGCTTTGGCTGTCCGACACCCATAACCGAAGGTGTTTTAAAACCAACACTAATACCCTTTGTTGTTCTGTAAAGGGCTGTTGTAGGGAGACAGCAATGGATTTGTGTGTGTGTGTGTGTGTGTGTGTGTGTGTGTGTGAGAGAGAAAAGTGTGTGTGTTACTGTGTTTGTGTGTGTGTGTGTGTGTGTGTGTGTGTGTGTGTGTGTGTGTGTGAGAGAGAAAAGGAGTGTTTACTGTGTTTGTGTACCCGTGCACGCATGCACTCTGTATATGTCTGTGGGGATGTGTGTGTGTTTGTGTGCTTCTTTACTTCACAGTCTTAAAGAACATTCATCAACCCCGAGGGTAGCCTTCTCTGTTCCCATAGTGAGAGGCTTTTTGCATCCTTCTGCTGATCTGGCAGGCTGCAGTACGCAATCACAGCTTTATAGTGATGAGCTTTGTGTGTGTGTTTGTGACTGTGTGTACTTTCACAGTCTATATCCATCAGGACTTCAGTGCAATGGTTTCCCTATGGATCTATAGCCAACACAAAGCCTTACAGTCAGTTAACTGGCTTATGATTGTCCATTCTTTCCTCAATAGCTTGCTCTATGGGTAATGGTCTTCTTCAGTTCTGGTGGACAAAAGCTATGTTCTGATGTTTGAAAGTGTACCATAAGCACAGGGCCGGAATTATGCATTTGGGGTCCTGGGGCACCTACCTCCAGGGGGCCCCCCCAAACAGATTTTTGAGGAAAATAGCTAACTTCCTGCATTTCAACACATTTTGCCATGGGGCCGAGAGAAGGATTTGCAGTTTTATAATGTTATTCTACAATTTTTTTCATGAGGCTGAAAGCTCATTTTGCCATTTAAAGCAAATCTCCTGATATTCTACACATTTTGACATAGGGATGAGAGTACATGCCTGGTATTGTTCCAAATACCAGAAAAACTTTGGTTAGTGTGCAAGTTATAATCCATAATAACTATACAGTATCAAGTGTTTAAGTGCACTGAACTCTTCTCTAACTATTCCTTTGCCTCCCAGTCCCAGCCAAAAAGAATAAATCAATGAAATCGTTGCCACACGACTGTACAGTAAACAGCTCCCTGCTGTCTTTCTGCATGCGGTGACCTGCGAATAGGGAAGCACAGACGTGCTGCCTATGTGGCACTAAGCCACACAGAGACTCGCTCGTCACTTTGCCAGCGACTGCGCTTGTGTAGAAACACAATATGGTCGTCTTGGCTGGGCGCTCAGATAGACGGAGGTGGGGAAACAAACGTTTGCCAGCCAAGTTGTGTCATTCTTTAAAAAATGTTTTTTTCGCTCTCTCCTTCTCTACTCTCAGGCCATTCTCTGCAGGGAGCCGTGTGGGAAAGGAAATAATCTTTCTGGACTGATAGGAAGGAGTGATCAAATGCACAGTGTTCTCAAAAACAATCCAACATTGTGACATTATTGTGTTGTTTGATTTTTCAAGTTCTCAGATTGATAATGTATTTATTCCATTTCCCTTTTATATCCTACAAAGATTTTACTGTTTTATAAAGGAAACTTCTGGGAAAGATGAATCCATTAAGTAATCGTTACATAATATATATTTTTCCCAGCAGTGTGGAATTGAAGCTGTGTCTTGTATAACAAATGAAAGCCATTATCACTTTTACATAATAGCGACATTAATAGAACTGATAACAGTTTCATCATCACCTTGATCTGTCACCCCTCTTTTCCCTGGAATAATGGCAGCTAATAGCATCTCTTTCCACAGAAAATGTTCTGATTAATATAGAATTGACATATCTGCCAGCCCTCCATAATGAATTGACATCATTAACTATACTGGAAAGTGAGTAACTAGAGACAAACCATTCAGAACACAATATTATGTTCCCACAATATGTTCCCATCCACACTGCTCTTTTATTCTGGTAATGATACACAGTGCTATTGGCATATATTATCATATGTCATTGGAATATATTTCTACACACTAGCACTTACCCTATATTGTCGACAATGTCAAAGGACATCTTAAAAAAAAAAAACACCAATCACTGTGTAGGGCAACTGCCGTGTTTATATATACACAGCAATGGCTGTAAGCAGTAACACACAACCACCTCTATTTCTGTTTCTCACAGAACACTGAACACACTATGGAAGTCCTTTGTTCTTACATGAACAGTAGAGGATTTTCATGTGTTACATTATCATTGATCACTGCATTCCGTTGCAAAACTTTGGTTTAAGATCTAATGTTTATGAAGTACACTTTACTTTAAGCCTGAGTGACAGGGTTAAAGCCCCATCTAACTAATAACCAATTGGTAACTGATTATTCCAACCCTACACATACACACTGTACTCACCAAGAGGTTGTAACGCAAGGCTTTGAGTATATCCATATTCTTCAGTGATTCTCCAATGAAAATGTCTCCCTGTATGAACATTTATTCCCTTCTCAGTTAATCAGGTAGGTAGCCTAGCCTAGTGGTTAAGAACATTGGGCCAGTAACTGAAAGGTTGCTGGTTCAAATCCCAGAGCTAAATAGGTGAAATATCTGTCCATGTGCCCTTGCTCCTCCTGTAAGTCACTCTGGAAAAGAGTGTCTGCTAAATGTAATTACACCTTCACCTGGACACACCTATTCCCTCCCCCTCTTTTGCTCTGATGAGGGTGGTTAGAAGGTGTGGAATATTGCTCAGCGACATCTCATTTCTCAAGGTACTCAATAGGGAACAGCAGTTTTGAATGATGGTTTGAGCATAATTGATAGGTTCCTGTATGTCATTGATATGTTTGATTGCAAGTATGTGTGCGTGCGCACATGTGAGTTTCTAGGCCTACTACAGTTCATGCATGTTAGAGGGAAGGAATTAATCGAATATGATCATCAGGAGCTGCTGAACTTCACTTTTACTTCAGAGTTTGATCTGACTGATTTGTAGTATCTTAGTATCTCCAACCACTTCCGGGTTGGAGCGAGCGGTCGCATCGGCACTTCGCTCCGCAGGTAGTATAACTTTTTCATTACATTTCATTATAGCACAACGGTTTGATTTGTCTAATCTTAGCAATTTCTTCTTAGCTAGCTACATAGCCGTCTTTGTATCAAAGATAATTGCGTAATTATCGTATTTCGCCGTCCTAACGTAGTCTTCACTGCTCAGCCCAGCAGCTAGCCAGCTAGCCAGCTAGCTAACGTCCACCGATTAGCTGCACTGTAGAAACTATTACACTCAACTGAACGACTTGATTAGTGTAGTGTTAGCTAGCTACATAGCTGTCTTTGCTGTCTTCGTATCCAAGATAATTGTGTAGTTTAGAGTGTGTAGTCTTAGAGTGATTATCTTAATTTACAGAGGTTAGCTAGCCAGCTATTTGTCGTCCTTAACGTAGGAGACTCTGCTAGCTAGCCAACAGCTAGCCAACGTCTTCTGAATAGAACTCAACAACCCGGTCACATTCACAGGTAGTATCACATTTTCATTTCATTTCATTACAGTACAACGGTTTGATTTGTTTGATCGTAGCTAGCTACATAGCCGTCTTTGTATCAAAGATAATTGTGTAGTCTAGAGCGATTTTCTAGGTTAGCTAGCCAGCTATTGTCGTTCTTTTAACGCAAAGTAACGTAATCAACAATGCTAGCTAGCCAGCTAGCCCCCGAATAGCAGCACTGAAGAAACTATTACACTCAACGGAACGACTTGATTAGTGTAGTGTCAACAACGCAGCCACTGCCAGCTAGCCTACTTCAGCAGTACTGTATCATTTTAATCATTTTAGTCAATAAGATTCTTGCTACGTAAGCTTAACTTTCTGAACATTCGAGACGTGTAGTCCACTTGTCATTCCAATCTCCTTTGCATTAGCGTAGCCTCTTCTGTAGCCTGTCAACTATGTGTCTGTCTATCCCTGTTCTCTCCTCTCTGCACAGACCATACAAACGCTCCACACCGCGTGGCCGCGGCCACCCTAATCTGGTGGTCCTAGCGCGCACGACCCACGTGGAGTTCCAGGTCTCCGGTAGCCTCTGGAACTGCCGATCTGTGGCCAACAAGGCAGAGTTCATCTCAGCCTATGCCTCCCTCCAGTCCCTTGACTTCTTGGCACTGACGGAAACATGGATCACCACAGACAACACTGCTACTCCTACTGTTCTCTCTTCGTCCGCCCACGTGTTCTCGCACACCCCGAGAGCTTCTGGTCAGCGGGGTGGTGGTACCGGGATCCTCATCTCTCCCAAGTGGTCATTCTCTCTTTCTCCCCTTACCCATCTGTCTATCGCCTCCTTTGAATTCCATGCTGTCACAGTTACCAGCCCTTTCAAGCTTAACATCCTTATGATTTATCGCCCTCCAGGTTCCCTCGGAGAGTTCATCAATGAGCTTGATGCCTTGATAAGCTCCTTTCCGAGGACGGCTCACCTCTCACAGTTCTGGGCGACTTTAACCTCCCCATGTCTACCTTTGACTCTTTCCTCTCTGCCTCCTTCTTTCCACTCCTCTCCTCTTTTGACCTCACCCTCTCACCTTCCCCCCCTACTCACAAGGCAGGCAATACGCTCGACCTCATCTTTACTAGATGCTGTTCTTCCACTAACCTCATTGCAACTCCCCTCCAAGTCTCCGACCACTACCTTGTATCCTTTTCCCTCTCGCTCTCATCCAACACCTCCCACACTGCCCCTACACGGATGGTATCGCGCCGTCCCAACCTTCGCTCTCTCTCCCCCGCTACTCTCTCCTCTTCCATCCTATCATCTCTTCCCTCTGCTCAAACCTTCTCCAACATATCTCCTGATTCTGCCTCCTCAACCCTCCTCTCCTCCCTCTCTGCATCCTTTGACTCTCTATGTCCCCTATCCTCCAGGCCGGCTCGGTCCTCCCCCTCCCGGTCCGTAGCTCGATGACTCATTGCGAGATCACAGAACAGGGCTCCGGGCAGCCGAGCGGAAATGGAGGAAAACTCGCCTCCCTGCGGACCTGGCATCCTTTCACTCCCTCCTCTCTACATTTTCCTCTGTCTCTCCCTCTAAAGCCACTTTCTACCACTTTAAATTCCAAGCATCTGCCTCTAACCCTAGGATGCTCTTTGCCACCTTCTCCTCCCTACTGAATCCCCCCCCCCCCCCCTCATCCCTCTCTGCAGATGACTTCGTCAACCATTTTTAAAAGAAGGTCGACGACATCCGATCCTCGTTTGCTAAGTCAAACGACACCGCTGGTTCTGCTCACACTGCCCTACCCTGTGCTCTGACCTCTTTCTCCCCTCTCTCTCCAGATGAAATCTCGCGTCTTGTGACGGCCGGCCGCCAAACAACCTGCCCGCTTGACCCTATCCTCTCTTCTCCAGACCATTTCCGGAGACCTTCTCCCTTACCTCACCTCGCTCATCAACTCATCCCTGACCGCTGGCTACGTCCCTTCCGTCTTCAAGAGAGCGAGAGTTGCACCCCTTCTGAAAAAAACCTACACTCGATCCCTCCGATGTCAACAACTACAGACCAGTATCCCTTCTTTCTTTTCTCTCCAAAACTGTTGAACGTGCCGTCCTTGGCCAGCTCTCCTGCTATCTCTCTCTGAATGACCTTCTTGATCCAAATCAGTCAGGGTTCAAGACTAGTCATTCAACTGAGACTGCTCTCCTCTGTATCACGGAGGTGCTCCGCACTGCTAAAGCTAACTCTCTCTCCTCTGCTCTCATCCTTCTAGATCTATCGGCTGCCTTCGATACTGTGAACCATCAGATCCTCCTCTCCACCCTCTCCGAGTTGGGCATCTCCGGCGCGGCCCACGCTTGGATTGCGTCCTACCTGACAGGTCGCTCCTACCAGGTGGCGTGGCGAGAATCTGTCTCCTCACCACGCGCTCTCATCACTGGTGTCCCCCAGGGCTCTGTTCTAGGCCCTCTCCTATTCTCGCTATACACCAAGTCACTTGGCTCTGTCATAACCTCACATGGTCTCTCCTATCATTGCTATGCAGACGACACACAATTAATCTTCTCCTTTCCCCCTTCTGATGACCAGGTGGCGAATCGCATCTCTGCATGTCTGGCAGACATATCAGTGTGGATGACGGATCACCACCTCAAGCTGAACCTCGGCAAGACGGGAGCTGCTCTTCCTCCCGGGAAGGACTGCCCGTTCCATGATCTCGCCATCACGGTTGACAACTCCATTGTGTCCTCCTCCCAGAGCGCTAAGAACCTTGGCGTGATCCTGGACAACACCCTGTCGTTCTCAACTAACATCAAGGCGGTGGCCCGTTCCTGTAGGTTCATGCTCTACAACATCCGCAGAGTACGACCCTGCCTCACACAGGAAGTGGCGCAGGTCCTAATCCAGGCACTTGTCATCTCCCGTCTGGATTACTGCAACTCGCTGTTGGCTGGGCTCCCTGCCTGTGCCATTAAACCCCTACAACTCATCCAGAACGCCGCAGCCCGTCTGGTGTTCAACCTTCCCAAGTTCTCTCACGTCACCCCGCTCCTCCGCTCTCTCCACTGGCTTCCAGTTGAAGCTCGCATCCGCTACAAGACCATGGTGCTTGCCTACGGAGCTGTGAGGGGAACGGCACCTCAGTACCTCCAGGCTCTGATCAGGCCCTACACCCAAACAAGGGCACTGCGTTCATCCACCTCTGGCCTGCTCGCCTCCCTACCACTGAGGAAGTACAGCTCCCGCTCAGCCCAGTCAAAACTGTTCGCTGCTCTGGCCCCCCCAATGGTGGAACAAACTCCCTCACGACGCCAGGACAGCGGAGTCAATCACCACCTTCCGGAGACACCTGAAACCCCACCTCTTTAAGGAATACCTAGGATAGGATAAGTAATCCCTCTCACCCCCCCCCCTTTAAGATTTAGATGCACTATTGTAAAGTGACTGTTCCACTGGATGTCATAAGGTGAATGCACCAATTTGTAAGTCGCTCTGGATAAGACCGTCTGCTAAATGACTTAAATGTAAATGTAATGTAATGGAAATCAGGAACCAATATACTCAGTCAGTTAGGAAAGCTAAGGCTAGCTTTTTCAAACAGAAATTTGCTTCCTGTAGCACTAATTCCAAAACGTTTTGGGATACTGTAAAGTCCATAGAGAATTCGATCACCTCCTCCTATCTGCCCACTACACTGAGGATAGGAAACACTGTCACCACGGATAAATCTACGATAATCGATAATTTCAATAAGCATTTTTCCACGGCTGGCCATGCTTTCCACCTGGCTACCCCTACCCTGGCCAACATCTCAGCACCCCCTGCAACAACTTGCCCAACCACCCCGCTTCTCCTTCACCCAAATCCAGACAGCTGTTGTTCTGAAAGAACTGCAAAATCTAGATCCCTACAAATCAGCTCAGCTAGACAATCTGGACCCTCTCTTCCTAAAATTATCCGCTGAAATTGTCTGAGATACCCATAGACTGGAAAGCTGCCGTGGGCCTCTTCAAAGGGGGAGACACTAGAACCAAACTGTTATAGACCTATATCCATCCTGCCCTGCCTTTCTGAAATCTTCAAAACCCAAGTTAACAAACAGATCCCTGACCATTTCGAATCGCACCGTACATTCTCCGCTATGAAATCTGGTTTTGGAGCTGGTCATGGGGGCCCCTCAGCCACGCTCAAGGTCCTAAACGATAGCATAACTGCCATCTTCATCAACCTGGATTTTGACTCTGTCAATTACCACATTCTTATTTTGACCCCTTTTTGTAGTAGTTACAGTCTTGTCTCATCACTGAAACTCCTGTACAGACTCAGGAGAGGAGAAGGTCAAGAGCCATGCGTCCTTCGAAACACAACCCAACCTAGCCACACTGCTTCTTGACACAATGTACATCCAACTTGGAAGCCAGCCACACCAATGTGTCAGTAGAAATACCGTACACCTGGCAACCTGGTCAGCATGCACTGAGCCCAGCCCACCACAAGAGTCACTAGTGCACAATGAGACAAGGATATCCCTGCCATCCAAACCTTCCCAACCCGGACGACGATGGGCCAATTGTGTGTCACCCCATGCACCTCCCGGTCGCGGCCGGCTGCGACAGAGCGTGTGCTCGAACCCAGAATCTCTAATGGCACAGCTAGCACTGCGAGGCAGTGCCTTAGACCACTGCACCACCCGGAAGGAGTAATCACCACATTCTTATCGGCAGACTCAATAGCCTTCACAAATGACTGCCTCACCTGGTTCACCAACTACTTCTCAGATAGATTTCAGTGTGTCAAATCGGAGGGCCTGTTGTCCGGACCTCTGGAAGTCTCTATGGGGGTGCCACAAGGTTCAATTCTCGGGTCGACTCTTTTCTCTACACATATCAGTGATGCCGCTCTTGCTGCTGGTGATTCTCTGATCCACCTCTATGCAGACGACACCATTCTGTATACATCTGGCCCTTCTTTGGACACTGTGCTAACAAACCTCCAAACGAGCTTCAACGCCATACAACACTCCTTCCATGGCCTCCAACTGTTTTTAAATGCTAGTAAAACTAAATGCATGCTCTTCAACCGATTGCTGCCCGCACCCTCCCACCCGACTAGCATCACTACTCTGGACGGTTCTGACCTGTACTTCCGGCGCCAACAGAGATGGCTGCCTCGCTTTGTGTTCCTAGGAACCTATGCAGTATTTTGTTTTTGTACATGTTTTTTCTTACATTGGTACCCCAGGTAATCATAGGTTTCATTACATACAGTCGGGAGGAACTACTGAATATAAGAGCAACGTCAACTCACCATTATTACGACCAGGAATATGACTTTCCCGAAGCGGATCCTGTGTTCTGCCTTCCACCCAAGACAATGGATCGGATCCTAGCCGGCGACCCAAAACAAAGGCGTCGTAAAAGGGGCAAACGAAGCGGTCTTCTGGTCAGGCTCTGGAGACGGACACATTGCGCACCACTCCCTAGCATACTACTTGCCAATGTCCAGTCTCTTGACAACAAGGTTGATGAAATCCCGAGCAAGGGTAGCATTCCAGAGAGACATCAGACACTGTAACGTTCTTTGCTTCATGGAAACATGGCTCACTCGAGAGGCTCTATCTGAGTCGGCTGATTTCTTCACGCATCGCGCCGACAGAAACAAGCATCTTTCTGGTAAGAAGAGGGGTGGGGGGGGGTATGCCTTATGATTAACGAGACGTGGTGTGATCATAACAACATACAGGAACTCAAGTCCTTCTGTTCACCTGACTTAGACTTCCTCACAATCAAATGTCGACCGCACTATCTACCAAGGGAATTATCTTCGATTATAATCACAGCCGTATATATTCCCCCCCAAGCAGACACATTGATGGCCCTGAACTAACCACATATCCTGAAGCTGCATTCATTGTAGCTGGGGATTTCAACAAGACTCCCCCTAAATTCTATCAGCATATCAATTGTGGATCATTGTTACCCTGGATCATTGTTATTCTAACTTCTGCGACGCATATAAGGCCCTCCCCCACCCTCCTTTCGGAAAAGCTGACCACAACTTTAAACATCCCAAGGAGCACTGTGCAAGCGATAATATTGAAATGGAAGGAGTATCAGACCACTGCAAATCTACCAAGACCTGGCCGTCCCTCTAAACTTTCAGCTCATACAAGGAGAAGACTGATCAGAGATGCAGCCAACAGGCCCATGATCACTCGGAATGAACTGCAGGGATCTACAGCTGAGGTGGGAGACTCTGTCCATAGGACAACAATCAGTCGTATATTGCACAAATCTGGCCTTTATGGAAGAGTGGCAAGAAGAAAGCCATTTCTTAAAGATATCCATAAAAATGGTTGTTTAAAGTTTGCCCCAAGCCACCTGGGAGACACACCAAACACGTGGAAGAAGGTACTCAGGTCAGATGAAACCAAAATTGAACTTTTTGGCAACAATGCAAAACGTTATGTTTGGCGTAAAAGCAACACAGCTCATCACCCTGAACACACCATCCCCACTGTCAAACATGGTGGTGGCAGCAGCATCATGGTTTGGGCCTGCTTTTCTTCAGCAGGGACAGGGAAGATGGTTAAAATTGATGAGAAGATGGATGGAGCCAAATACAGGACCATTCTGGAAGAAAACCTGATGGAGTCTGCAAAAGACCTGAGACTGGGACGGAGATTTGTCTTCCAACAAGACAATGATCCAAAACATAAAGCAAAATCTACAATGGAATGGTTCAAAAATAAACATATCCAGGTGATAGAATGGCCAACTCAAAGTCCAGACCTGAATCCAATCGAGAACCTGTGGAAAGAACTGAAAACTGCTGTTCACAAATGCTCTCCATCCAACCTCACTGAGCTCGAGCTGTTTGCAAGGAGGAATGGGAAAAAATTTCAGTCTCTCGATGTGCAAAACTGATCGAGACATACCCCAAGCGACTTACAGCTGTAATCGCAGCAAAAGGTGGCGCTACAAAGTATTAACTTAAGGGGGCTGAATAATTTTTGATTTGTTAAAATAAATAGTTTGAAATATCCAATAAATGTCGTTCCACTTCATGATTGTGTCCCACTTGTTGTTGATTCTTCACAAAAAAATACAGTTTTATATCTTTATGTTTGAAGCCTGAAATGTGGCAAAAGGTTGCAAAGTTCAAGGGGGCCGAATACTTTCGCAAGGCACTGTATATGTATATACTGTAATCTATATCATCTACTGCATACATGTATCACTAGCCACTTTAAACTATGCCACTTTGTTTACATACCCTACATTACTCATCTCATATGTATTATACTGTACTCGACACCATCCACTGCATCTTGCCTATGCCGTTCTGTACCATCACTCATTCATATATCTTTATGTACGTATTCTTTATCCCCTTACACTTGTGTGTATAAGGTAGTAGTTGTGGAATTGTTAGGTTAGATTACTCGTTGGTTATTACTGCATTGTTGGAACTAGAAGCACAAGCATTTCGCTACACATTTCGCTGCACGACGTACACGAGGGTTGGATTTGATTTACAATCATGCCCACTTGCCCACTAACACAGGATTGTAACAACTAGGGAGAATTTGAATGCCCTTATAAACTTACGCTCTATCCAATCATAGCAGCAAACCTCAAACTCAACTCTGGACCTAGAAGCCAGTTCTACCATATTTTTTCATTGTTCCCCTCTAATCAGGGACTGATTTAGACCTTGGACACCAGCTGTGTGCAATTAATTACCAGGTAGAACAGAAAACCAGCAGGCTCCGGACCTCGTAGAGTAAGAGTTTAATACCCTTGCTCTAGACAGTCAAGGCAGACCTGCCCATTACACAGGCCCACTGGGAACACACTGGTTGAATCAACATTGTTTCCAAATAATTTCAATTAAATTACGTTGAGCCAACGTGGAATAGACGTGGAATTGACGTCTGTGCCCAGTGGGGAACCTTGGACGTAAGACAGTGGGGAACCTTGGACGTAAGACAATACAAAACGAGTTTTGAAAAGATGGGCCCTTGCATCCCATCTGCCACTTGTCAATACCCAGTTTACACTTTTTGGACATAGAAAAATGCTTAAATGATTTCAATGGAATTTCAATGTATTTCAATGGAAGGAAAATCCCTGACTTCATTGACAATCACAGAGATGGAATGTAGCTAGCTAGCTAGTGATTTTGGGCACAGATAAACAGTGTGTAGCCGCTCGTGCTTTATTTATGATAGTTTGACAGCTTGCTGATGATGAAGTTGTTGACATGTTCTCAGATATCAGTCCTGCACGCAGCCAGCAGCAGCTGACTCCATACTGTCTGCAGTGCACTGATTCATTTTTTCATGCACATTTTTTTTAGAAATACTGCACCAAACTCCTTAGCTAGATGTAAAATTGCATGACTAAGAAATAATCATTGTCAAAATTCATCACAGATTTATTGATTTGTCTTATGTTAAATCTGACTATTTTGAAGAAGTGGTAGTGACTATGTGGTTGCTACCACGACTAAAGAGGGACAAACAGCAGTAACTGCGAGGGTATGATAAAGCGAACATTACACACCCCAAAGACTCACATTTTCTTAATGAGCCACAGAAAAACACATGCAGAATCGGTTAGTTCAGCCGCCCTTTATTATATGTAGAATCATCTAAATTATGTTGCCACGAGCAGCACCGCAGATATTGCATGAGCAAGTTGCAAGACTTCGCGCTCACACAGTCACACACACTATCTGCAGATGTGCAAGGATTAGTTCGCTTCACACTGTCAGAGCATTAGCTTCATGTTTCAACACTCTTAGTTGTTGCGGAATATGACCCACAATGCTGTTTACTTTGTGCAGCTGTCATGTCATGTAGCGGAGTCTACTTTTAAATGTCCTTGAGAAAATGCAGAAATAGACTTGTCATATGTATTTTTATAAGAAGTAGGCCAACTCTTGTTTGTCCCTCAAACTCAAGTGCTTTTTGTAAGACCTTGAGAAAATGGGAACTTTCCCACTCAAAACATAAAGTAGACAGAAGAGTTCAAGATAGAGATCAACAGGCATTTTCTTTCAGTCAACACTTGAATCATTTTTTATTTATTCAGAAAAGTTTTTTTTCTAATTTCAATAAACATTTTACCAGATGCTTTTATCCAGTGCAACTTGGGTTAAGAGCCTTGCTCAAGGGCACATCAACTGATTTTCACCTAGTCAGCTTAGGGATTCAAACAGCAACTTTTCAGTTACTGGCCTAATGCTCTTAACCACTAGGCTACCTCAAATACCATCTGATGAAACTTGAGGCAAGTGCTAGGACTGGCTTCTCTCGGGGCTGAGAATCTCTGGGATCTGGGGATGTGGAGTATGATGATGAAACATAACACTACTACAGGAAAAACGCAACTAAACCCAATAAACGGTCAAAACTTAAACTATGCATTTTCTGTATACCAGTTGTGTCTGCAAAACAACATCCAAAGTCAAAGTCTGGCAGTGGAGGCTGCTGAGGGGAGGACAGCACATGGAAAACATGTGATTCCACTAATTCCGCTCCAGCCATTACCATGAGCCTGTCCTCCCCAATTAAGGTGCCACCAACCTCCTGCGAAGTCTGGGTATATGAGAAAAGAGCTAGAGGTACTGGCATGTTTTTTTTCCCTATACTGAAAACATCAGTGATTTTACTGTATAATTAGTGGGACTTGAGGGGTTGTGAAGCATTTGGCCCTTGTTTCATGAAATTAGGTTTTCAGTTTGATGGCAAAGTGCCATCATTGCAAATGGCTGCTCTTGAGGCCAGAAGCAAAATCTCAGCTAGATGAATGGGAAGTCACGGTCATAAATTATTTCAAAAGACAGAATAGAGGCATACATGGGAGGGGAGATAGTAATTGCGGATAAGATCACATTCAGACAAATATACAAAATAATTATCTATTTTTTTGCTTTGCAGGCATTGAAATTTAGGACAGCCCACACATTTTTGTCTATTAAATTAAAAAGTTATTAAACTAGGACAGAGAGATTACAGGACTTTAATAATAATACCAAGGATATTCATAATTATTACATACTGTAGTCATAATTTTAATACAGAATTTGCCATTAGTTCAAGTGTTGTAACAACACACCCTTTTTTATAGTACATCTGCTTCAAGGCATTTATTTGTGCTCTTGTGCTCATCCTTAATATTATCATTATCGTTCTTATTATCATACTTTAATGCATTCTTGTCAGAGTTGCAACTTTTTCCCAGTTTTAGGCTCGCTATTGAACATTTACTGGTAATTGACATTAACGAACTGTTGTGAGACCTGCACTGTGTGAGTAATTGATTGTGATGGATGCGTTTGTGGGCATGTGTGTGTGGCTTGCTGCTGGTTGGGTGAGCGGGCAATGTGGAGCAGGCAGTTGCTGTTTCTGTGACTATGAAGCTGTAGTTACTCTTTAAGCCTGTGGATGGGGGTGGTACTCTTCCTCTCTGTGAAAAGACTTCCTGGTAACCTCTCAGTTTATTTATTATTTTTTAAATTTAACCTTTTTTTAACTAGGCAAGTCAGTTAAGAACAAATTCTTATTTACAATGACGGCCTACAGTTGAAGCTGCAGGGTATTCAGTTAGAGCTGCCAAAGGAAAGGGTTATGGACCACAGGGTGTTCAAAAGCTACAGGTAGGGGCTCTTATGGATTAAGCTGTAATGTGTGCTGCAGCGTTAAGGAGTAAGTCGATGACCAACAATGCCAGTGTAACAGAGGCCCAGTGCAGTCAAAATGCAGTTTTTCCTGTGTTGTAAAATTAGCTGTCAAAACTAACACTGTAAAAGTTTGTTCCTGATACAGTAGTTGCTGGTTGAAAATACAATCTACACAGGACTTTCTAATCAGCAGGTTTGCATGGGTGGAATTTCAACTTTCCATTGTGACATCACCATGCGGTAAATTGATTAATAGAGCAATGACAAAGAGAGTTCCAAATCTTTCAGCCAATAACAGCTAGTTTTCAGTTTTACCCTCCCACTCAGATCACCCAGACAGTCAGCAAAATTCTTGCAATGTTTTTTCTTCCTAAAAAGCTATTTTTGCTCATTTGAATAAAAATCTATAAAGAAAATTGGCCAAATACAACAGGTGTAAACTTTACTGTGAAATGCTTACTTACAAGACCATTCCGAACAATGCATAGTTAAAAAGTAACACAATAACATAACAAGGCTATATACAAGGAGTACAGGTACTGAGTAAATGTGCTGGGGTACGAGGTAGTTGAGGTAATTAAGGTAATATGTACAAGTACAGTGGCTTGCGAAAGTATTCACCCCCCTTCACATTTTTCATGCTTTGTAGCCTTACATCCTGGAATTAAAATGGATTATCACAACATGCAAAATATTTTTATTGTGAAACAAACAAGAAATAAGACAGAAAACTAGACACTATAGCATGCATAACTCCTCACCCCCCCAAAGCTAATACTTTGTAGAGCCACCTTTTGCAGCAATTACAGCTGCAAGTCTCTTGGGGTATGTCCCAATAAGCTTGGCAAATCTAGTCACTGGGATTTTTGCTCATTCTTCAATGCAAAACCGCTCCAGCTCCTTCAAGTTGGATAGGTTCTGCTGGTGTACAGCAATCTTTAAGTCATACCTCAGATTCTCAATTGGATTGAGGTCTGGGCTTTGACTAGTCCATTCCAGTACATTTAAATGTTTCCTCTTAAACCACTCGAGTGTTGCTTTAGCAGTATTCTTAGGATCATTGTCCTGCTGGAAGGTGAACCTCCGTCCCAGTCTCAAATCTCTGGAAGACTGAAACAGGTTTTCCTGAAGAATTTCCCTGTATTTAGTGCCATCCATCATTCCTTCAATTATGACCAGTTTCCCAGTCCCTGCCAATGAAACACATCCCCACAGCATGATGCTGCCACCACCATGCTTCACTGTGGGGATGTTGTTCTCGGGGCGATGTGAGTTGTTTCGTTTGCACCAGACATAGCATTTTCCTTGACGGCCAAAAAGCTACAAATTTTGTCTCATCTGACCAGAGTACCTTCTTCCATGTGTTTGGGGAGTCTCCCACATGCCTTTTGGCGAACACCAAACGCGTTGCTTATTTGTTTCCATTAGCAATGGCTTTTTTTCTGGCCACCCTTCCCGTAAAGCACAGCTCTGTGGAGTGTACAGTTTAGTGGTCCTATAGACAGATATTCCAATCTCTGCTGTGGAGCTTTGTAGCTCCTTCACGGTTATCTTTGGTCTCTTTGTTGCCTCTCTGATTAATGCCCTCCTTGCCTGGTCCGTGAGTTTTAGTGGGCGGCCCTCTCTTGGCAGGTTTGTTGTGGGGCCATATTCTTTCAATTTTTTAAATAATGGATTAAATGGTGCTGCTCTGGGGGATGTTCAAAGTTTCAGATATTTTTTTATAACCTGATCTGTATTTCTCCACAACTTTGTCCTTGACCTGTTTGGAGAACTTCTTGGTCTTCATGGTGCCGCTTGCTTGGTTGTGCCCCTTGCTTAGTGGTGTTGCAGACTCTGGGGCCTTTCAGAACAGGTACATATAGACTGAGATCATGTGACAGATCATGTGACACTTAGATTGCACACAGGTGGACTTTATTTAACTAATCAAGTAACTTCTGAAGGTAATTGGTTGCACCAGATCTTATTTATGGGCTTCATAGCAAAGGGGGTAAATACATATGCAGGCAACCACTTTTTCATTTTTTATTTTTTATATTGTTTTGAAACAAGTAATTTTTTTCATTTCACTTCACCATTTTGGACTATTTTGTATATGTCCATTACTTGAAATCCAAATAAAAAATCTATTTAAATTACAGGTTGTAATGTAATAAAATAGGAAAAATGCCAAGGGGGATGAATACTGTTGCAAGGCACTGTACGTAGGGGTAAGAGTGACTAGGCAATCAGAATAGATCATAAACAGAGTAGCAGCAGTGTGTGTGAAGGTGTGTCTATGTGTGAGTGTGTGTGGCATCAGTATGCATGTCTGTGTGTGTATGTGTGTGTTAGAGTGTCAGTGTAGTATGTGTGAGTTTGTGGGTAGAGTCCAGTGAGTGTGCATAGAGCCAGTTCAAGAGAGTCCGTGCAAAAAAAAAAGGGGTCAATGAAAATAGTCCGGGTAGTCATTTGATGAACTGTTCAGCAGTCTTATGGCTTGGGAGTAGACGTTTTTCATGAGCCTTTTGGTCCCAGACTTAGTGCTCTGGTACCGTTTGTCGTGATGGCAATGGTGCAGCTGTAGAACCTTTTGAGGATCTGAGGGCCCATAACAAATCTTTCATCCTCCTGAGGGGGAAGAGTAGTGGTCGTGCCCTCTTCACGACTGTGCTGGTGTGTTTGGACCATGATAGGTCATTAGTGATGTGGATACTGAGGAACTCGAAGCTCTCAACTCGCTCCACTTCAGCCCCATCGATGTAAATGGGAGCGTGTTCAGCACTCCGTTTCCTGTATTCTACGATCAGCTCCTTTGTCTTGCTGACGTTGAGGAAAAGGCTCTTGTACTGGCACGATACTGCCAGGTCTCATCGGAATTGGTGATCAGGCCTACCACTGTTGTGTCATCAGCAAACTTAATGATGGTGAGAGGAGTTGTGCACGGCCACACAGTCGTGGGTGAACAGGTGTTGAGGGTTAGTGCTAGCGGATGTGTTGTTGCCGACCCCCCCCACCACCTGGGGGCGGCCCATCAGGAAGTCCAGGATCCAGTTGCAGAGGGAGGTGTTCAATCCCAGGGTCGTAAAATTTGTGATAAGCTTAGAGGGAACTATAGTGTTGAACGCTGAGCTGTAGTCAATAAACAGCATTCTCACATAGGTGTTCCTTTTGTCCATGTGGGAAAGGGCAGTGTGGAGTGCAATAGGGATTGCGTCATCTGTAGATCTTTTGGGGCTGTATGCAAATTGGAGTGGGTCCAGGGTGTCTGGGATGATGTGGATATGTTATACAGTCACTGTGGGGACGACGTTGTCAATGCACTTGAAGCTGGTGACAACTGACTAAATATTTAATAATCTTATGTTTTTTTATGTGTAAAAAAAAGAGTAAACTTGAAACTTCAAGAACAGTAAAACTTTTGTCTTTAACAATATATTTTATCAATAGGAGTTGGAAGAAAGGTAGTTGCATTGATAACCACATCAAACCACATAAAAGTAACACAATAAAGATGGCACTTTAACAAGCCTATTTCACACCATAGCCTGCTGAACTTGCAAGATTTCAGCACAAATGAAAATGTGGCCCATGGATTGATGCTTAAGCATTATCTCAATGAAGAATATGGCTTTCGACTAGCCACGTACGAGGTGCATATGCAGTTACAAGCCTGCTAGAGTTAGGGGCAGGTGGATGAGTAATATCCACCTTCGTAGTACGGAGGAAGCCTGAGCTGGAATGTGAAGCTAAGTGAAACTCTCTGGTTTGTCTCTGAGTTGTCGTAGTAAACCCCTCATCTGTGTATTTATTTAATGTGTCCTGCAGATTTAAGGAAGTCAATGACCAACAATGCTAGCTGTGTATCTATTTTAGACTCGACCAGTGTCCTATGACTCCAGCTGCCTCTTCACTTTTTCTCTTCACTTTCTCACCTCTCACTTTCTCTCTCTCTCTCTCTCTCTCTATTTGCTTGTCTTTTCATCCCTTCTTTTTCTTTGCTTCACTCGTTAATCAGGCAATGTTTCCCCTCCCTCCCTACGTTTAGTTTGGCGTTGGGCAAAGACCACCAACACTGACCTCCCAGTCACCTCACACTCTTGTCTCTTTTATCTGTCTCTGGCTAAGGTGATCATTGTGAAGGTTTTCTTTGAGCACAGATGGCGAGCTACAGGGAGCTACATGGACTACCCAGGCTAATGGCCAACTGCTAGCTTGCTAGTTCCTCTTTGTGTGGGTGTCTGGAGGTAAAGAGTAGAGATACTATGACAACCAGCAGAGATCAGGAATACAACAATATCAACCAAATGATAAATCATTCAGAAAAAAGTACAGTTATCACAGAGGAATGTTCTAATCTCATGATCTGGAAAACAAACAATTAGATTTGGAAATAAACAATGGTCTCATCAGCAAGACGTGACCAATTTGCAAAGAGGGTGATTAATTCAAGCCGACTGAAATGTTTTAGTTCTCGCAACAATTGGTCAGGGACAGAGCTGAAATGGGCTTGACTGTTATGAAGAAATAATATTTCACACAGAAGAAAGACGTCATGGTTTGCGTTGTTGTGGTGAATAGTCACCATCTCTCCATCTATCGTCAGCAAAAAAAGAAAGTCCAGCAGAACCTTTGTCAATTAACAATTGATCCCCATGCTTGAGATGTTCAATAAGTGCAGTTCATCCGAGTGTCAGTGCAGCCATGAATATCCACAATTCATTGTCTGAGCTCGGTCGGCCGTAATAGAGAGAAAGGGGTCAGGCAGAGACAAACATCAGGAGGACAGAAGTTCATGAAGAACTTTGATCTTCTGATTCCCTGTCAACTCAAAGTTTCATGTTCCCCATCACACAGTTGAAGAGGTAATTTGCTCTCAAACAGAAAAAGCAACAAAGAGAGAATCATCTCACGAGGAGGAGATCTGTCACACTTTGTCTTCAGTAGGCTATGGCAGAAAGCAGCCAGCTCTTCCCTACTCGCGGTTAATGACTGCTTGGCTGAGTAGGGCAATTACCGAAGATAGATTCCATTATACCATTTACATTGCTCTAAATTAGATTACCTAGAATCTGTTCTATTTGTGGACGATGGTTGGGTAGTAGAGTACGACAAGAGAAAGATGCACATTATAGATGTAAGCCCGAAGGAGCTCAGAGAACCTGTGGTTTATATGGGATTTATTACGAGGAACTACTTATCTTAATTGCTGATTTAATGTGTAGAGTTTCTCTACATTCTCTCTTTGTTTGACCCTGTTGGCTATTTCTGTGTCCATCTGTTACTCTCTCGTTTCTCTATTTTGGCAACACTGCAAATATTCAAGACGGAAGTTATCTTAGATTGTCAATCATTTTAGCTTAATGTTAACAAATAACACAAAACTGTGGAGGACTATGGAGTTTGGAAACACTAAATGACAGAAACAGAGAAGTTGCTAGCAGGCAGACCAACCATAATGACTGTGCTGTGTTACTAATTAGCAGCGATCAATCAGGTGAGTGTAGGAGCACCCACTCCAGAGAGATAGGAAATGGGTTAATTATGAATTAGACTGGGATGCCCTCCCTGGCTGAAATATATAACAGTATCATCATATTTACTCATGAACAAACCTACATGATCTTTGTATGTGAATACTCTTCTGCCTTATAGAAACAATTTGAATTTGAAAAATGGGGAAGAACATGAAGGAGTCGTCTTCGTGTTGTGGCTGATACAGGCAAATAAACTGTTATATGCCAAACGATGTTAAAGAAAACATCTGTTACCCTTTAAGGATTAGTTCTCACCCATCGCGCACCCCTCCCAAACATCCTGTCTGTACTGTCAGACACATCCTTATTGTACTGCTCATCATATTCCATAATTACCTCTATTTTCTACTTGCTGCTGCATCACTCAAACATTGTGCTTTAAGTAAGTGGAGTTCAAGTGAGAGGCACCTTGTCAAAACTCCTAATTGAAGGAGGTGATGGGGTTGGATGAGTTGCTCTGACACCAGAATGGGATTTGATTACTCAGCTATGACAGCACTGAAGGCTTCTTTAAAACAATCTCAGAGGCAGACAGACAGGGAGGTATGGTGAGGATTGTGTGATAAAAGCACAGGTATGACAACACAACAGGCTGAGTTACAGAGCTGATTACAGAGAACTCAATCCCCTATGATGCTGCACTCTCACAGCAAAACACTGCTCACTGTGCTGTGTGCCCTCACTTCAACAGGAGCAAGTTCCATCACGTATGACACCATAATGCTATTACATTAGTGAGTTAGGGGCTTAGAACAGACTGGAAATGAGAAGGGATTGTATTTGCAGACAGTATATTTACCGCATTCGGGTAATGTAATTTGTCTCAGACTTTCACTCAGGTTATGCCTTAGAAATTTTCGGTGTTTTTGACCAAGGCCTCAAAAGTCTAATGAGTTACCATTCTATTTCATTTTAAGACAGATATGCAAAGTGTTTTTGCATGCAACAGCCATTACAAAACAAACAAAGCCCTCTTATGGCCATGTTGTGACAAAACTGGTTATTGGTTATTGTATGTAACACCAACTGTATGTAACAATAACTGTGAGTTATTATAACAGGCAACATACAGCTGGTGAGCCATATCTCACACACAGAGACAAAGGGTGAATTATTCCACCAGGATTCCCACCGTGTTGTGTCAGAGACGTGACATTTAACAGCGATATGCGCTGAGGAGGAAGCTGTATTTTCTCACTGGAGATGATTAACAGAGCACTTGAGTTGGGAGAGTTATTGCTCACGCTCCTCAGCCTAATGGTCAGCCAGAGGAGAGGAAGAGAGGAGCTACCTGTGTCTTTCTATTACTCCCCCCTCTCTCTATCACACTCTTGCTGCTCGTTCACCTCTCTCTGTCTTGTCTCTATTCTGCTAAATTCTACATCACCCTCTCTTCCTATTTCTACATCCATTCTCTCTATCCACCTTTCCTCACTGTCTACCTGAAGTTCTATCATTAATGAGAGACAATACAGAGCACAGGTTTGTCTTTGCGAGTGTGAGGGGAGAGGAGAGGAGGGGGGGAGTGAGAGAGAGGGAGGGTGGAGTAAGGACTCCGCGAGTGCGCTGTGGATAAATAATCATATTTTTATGCACCCACGATGCTGGAAAAGCACCATCTGGGATACGCATTGGATTTGCATTACAATATAAATGGGAAGTTGCTGGAGCTGAAAGGGTGATATGGAGTCATTCAGCCAGCAACCCTCACTCCCTGACAGGTCACGTCTCCCTCCCCGCTCCCGCATGCTGCCGCTGCTCCCCGGAAGCAGACAGACACTAGGCGCTTTGTTGGCAAGCAGCACGCCGTCATACTTTCCTTCGCTCTTCTGCTGCTTCTTCCCCCACCCTTCACACTCATCCCTTGTCTTTTTTAACACGCAAGCTCGTCTTCTTCAAATGCCACATTTCCACATGCGTCGCGCACAGTGCAGCCCCGATAGCGTATGCATCAATGGCTTCCTGCTTAGATGTGATCTTCAGTGAACCTTGTTCATAGACAAGAGGGTGTGAGGGGGAGGAATGGGAGAAGGTGAGGGAGAGAGAAGGTGGTGACAACAAAAGTGTTTTGAGGGTGCAAGAGAGGAAAGAAGTAAGGATGGTTCGGGATATGACAGGATGCAATGGGGAGGCGGGGGGGGGGGTTCAGTTCTTCAATTTTGTGCAAAGATATAAACTCCAACTCCAGCTAACAGGTAAAAGAGGATGGACATGGATTATATAGGATCTAGTCAATAGGAATGGAAAGCTAGCTGAATACCAATCATGGTCACAGTTGCAGTAAACAAGTCCAACTTCTGCCTGGCAGTCTGCTAAATAAAGATATTTCTGTTTTGCTGAGTACATTTGGAAGGAAAAGTAGATGACAATGCAGAGCATTGAGAATTGAGATGATTCACAATAGCTTTGTGTAGATGATGGATATTATAAATGGACACATGGCGCGCACACAAGCACACACACACACATTCACACAGCCCCCCATCATCTATTCTCTATTTCAGAATTGTTCTTATTTTTGCAGACTCTCTGTCTCTCTCTTTGACTTTCTACATTATCCCCCATCTGTGTCCTTCTCCCAATCCGTTTTTATTTTATCCCATTTTCTCTCTCTTCATCCATCAAAGCCATCTCTCACCCCATCTCACCCCTCCCTTTCTCTCCCATCTTGAAACCATTGGAGGCTGGTGGCTCAAAACATGTAGGAGGATAGGAGACCGACGGTAAAGGCTTGGACCACACAGTGACAACAAAGTGTGTTTCAGAAAACGTCAAAGGCAAATTATTTTAATCTAAAACATTTAATAAAGTAATTTATAGTAAAATATTATGAGAATGGGAATGAGAGGTCTACTTACACAGTGTTGGGATGGGATCACAGCAGTGATTGAATGAGGGTATCAGGCATGAGTTCAGGTGTTCAGAGGCTTGACTTCAGGACAGGACAGGGGTTAAGGTGTTCAGAGGCTTCATGGTCATCATGGATGGTTGTTGCAGAAGAGCTCAACTCTTCCACTGAGGGCAGGATCTGACTGGGAAGACACAAAACAATAACACAACACAGATAGACACAAAATCGCTAAGAATTAGTTAGTCCAAGCAAAGATTAAAATCACATTCATCTCTAATAATGTGATTGTGTTTGTGTGTGATCGACTCGAGAGAAAATTGATAGGGCTACTCACAGTGCTTGGAGAGGAAACATTCAGTGTGCCAGTGGATGAGAGGGCAAATGAGACATGGCTTCAGTTCATGTCAGGAGAGAGTTGACACTGGTATTGGAGCGTAGTGGTCATCACCTCTTAAATCGGGGACCAGGAGGGGAATACAAATAGCAGATAAGTTCAATTTCAGCAGCGCCATCACAGGTTTGGGCAACACATTTCTTCATGAAGTTAATCTTCAGAATTCACACAGTCAAACACTGTGTATAGAGACTGAGCATCTCGCCCACTTGACACATCAAAATAGCCCAAGAAACATTCCTGAATAAAGCCCTGATCATCTACATACCTAACGATGGCTGACAGCTGATGTCTGGGGTTTCATCCAATTGCCACAAAAAAGCTCTGTCAACCTCTCTATTAATCTCACTTTTAATAGTTAGTGAGATGGAAGCTATCAAATCATTCTGAAATGATTTTGATATCCCAGAGAAGACAGTAGAAACATCCATATGCTCAGCAAGTAAAGCATCAATTACCTCTACAGTGCAATTACCTCTTCAAGCTCTTTGTACTATAGTTGCCCTTGTTAGCAAGACTTTCCCTCTCATCGTGCCCCTAAAAGCCAACTCTTACATGCTCAAAAATACAGTAGTGTTGATAAGCTGCTTGAGAACATTCCTGTTTCTTCTTACCTTCTCGTTGTGTTGCGCAGTTTGAATACGCAGACCTTCGTTCATTACATGATCGATGAGGTCTTTTTTTCCAGAAGTATAAATATAAAGGGGTTCTTCAACAAAAAATCCACTACATTGTCATTAGCTTAAGCTAGCCCTTCTGGCGAAAAAAAAAACGGCACTAACTCGACACAACAATGAAGTTATAAAACCAAGAAAAACTATATATAATCTACCTCCTCCATCTCCTGTAGTTTGAAGAGACTAATTTGAATGGCATAATATCCCAAAAATGCTCAATTCTCACTACTCACTATCTCAATCTCTCAACCTATCCTACAATGTCACTAACTCACCAAGCTTCTAAATCACACATGCGTATTACTAGATTCATTCTCTGATCCTTTGATTGGATAGACAACATGTTAGTCCATACTGCAAAAGCAGTCTTCTGGAAGTTGTCATAATTACCATGTATGTCTATGGAAGGGGGTGAGGAGTATGAGCCTCCTAGGCTTTGTATTGAAGTCAATGTAGTCAATTTCACTCTCTGAAATGTAGCACCCACCTGGGTGATGCTTCGGCGACTGTAAAAGCGCCAGTAAGACCACCACACCTCAGCAGCAGTCCTGAAAATCCCCCTATGATCAGGTGTTGCTGCTGCATCATTCAAATCGAGCTAGCTAGCTAGCGAAGCCATAAATAAACTGACTTGCCATAATTGCCTTACCTCCTCAAGCCATTTGCACACACTGTATATAGACTTTATTTTTTTCTACTGTATTATTGACTGTATGTTTGTTTTACTCCATGTGTAACTCTGTGTTGTTTCTGTCACACTGCTTTGCTTTATATTGGCCAGGTCGCAGTTGTAAATGAGAACTTGTTCTCAACTAGCTTACCTGGTTAAATAAAGGTGAATTAAAAATTAAATTAAAAAAATAATTATTACAATTCCGTGGGTTCCATATATTACAGTTAATCATTCAACAAGTTATCAAAAACGAAAAAGTTGACACAAAAATGCAATACAAAACACTTAAAAGCAATCAAATATGTAACATTTTTACAGAGCTCTCTGCCCAGATTACCTCATGGCACTATGGCAACCACAGAATGTATAGTTTTATAGTAGCGTTTTTTCTAAAAAGGATAAGTTGATATAAGGTTTTTCCTTCTGTAATTCACTGAATAGGACAGTCCTCCCCTTCTTCCTCACACCTTTGAAATTGCGTATCATGACAGTCTGCAAATAGATTGTAAATACTTTATATAAATTAGCACCATTACTCATGATGGCATGGCACCCGTGCTGGCATCCTGAAGATGTAGATTTGAATGGTGTTCAGATGACTGGCTCTGCCGTAGCCTTGTTCTGAAGAGGCACTGAGCCTGATGGTAATATCTCTCTAAGTGATGTATTGTGTTTACTGGTGCGCCATAAGAGATGTAATCAAATTATAATTACATTTTAAGAATGAGCTTGTTGATTTAAACACATCACAAGCTTCCACTTTCAACTGTCAGAGTTGGAGTTTGTCTTTTACATGAAATACTGTAAGTCATATACTGCTCACCCTGGATAGGATTACTCATCAAATTTTAACACTACATGAATCATTTACAGTGCAGTCTTATAATAAGCTGGCCCCTCCCTGGGTTTTGTGATAAAAGCTCTACAACAAAGTTTTCTTAGTGTCCAACAAGCTTTCCCTGCCCTTAACCTTCTTCTGAACACCTCCAAAACAAAGGTCATATGGTTTGGTAAGAAGAATGCCCCTCTCCCCACTGGTGTGATAAATACCTCCGAGGGTTTAGAGCTTGAGGTAGTCACCTCATACAAGTACTTGGGAGTATGGCTAGACTGTACGCTTTCCTTCTCTCAGCACATATCAAAGCTGCAGGCTAAGGTTAAATCTAGATTTGGTTTCCTCTGTTGTAATTACTCCTCTTTCACCCCAACTGCCAAACTAACCCTGATTTAGATGACCATCCTACCCATGCTAGATTATACAGACGTAATTTATGGATCGGCAAGTAAGGGGGCTCTAGATGTTCTTTACCATTTGGCCATCAGATTTGCCACCAGCTAGCGACTGGAACGAGCTGCAGAAAACAGTCAAACTGGACAGTTTTATCTCCATCTCTTCATTCAAAGACTCAATCATGGACACTCTTACTGACAATTGTGGCTGCTTCGTATGATGTATTGTTGTCTCTACCTTCTTACACCTTGTGCTGTTGTCTGTGCCCAATAATGCTTGTACCATGTTTTGTGCGGCTACCATGCTGTGCTGCTGCCATGTTGTATTTCTACCATTCTGTGTTGTCATGTCTTTCTGCCATGCTATGTTGTTGTCTTAGGTCTCTCTTTATGTAGTGGTGTGGTGTCTCTTTTGTCGTGATGTGTGTTTTGTCCTATATTTTTGTTATTATTATTATTATTTTAAATCCCAGCCCCCGTCACCGCAGGAGGCTTTTTACCTTTTGGTAGGCCGTCATTGTGAATTTGTTCTTAATTGACATGCCTAGTGAAATAAAGGTTAAATACATAAATAAATACATAAATAAATACAAAATCTAATTTCAACACTACATGAATCATGTGTTATTCCCAGAGGAAACATGCAAACAACTGAACAAAGTCCAACAAAATCCTACTCTTAATTCTGTAATGACATGTTTGACCCTGTTTGTAAGGCATGGCATGTCACAATGCATTTTTGGCAATGGAAAAATTTGACATGAATCAAATCAATTATTAATGTATAACAATGAAGTGCCACAGTTCAAAGTGCCACAGTACTTTGTTCTGTCCTTTTTGAACCCATTTCAGTCAGTATGTCAGCATGCAAAGTCATTCAGCGAGGAGGCATGCACTTTTACCTTTTTGATTGTTTGCTTATTGGTTCTTAGCTTTAACCTGGTAACTATGGACAATTGTTGAAATGGTCATTTTTAATGCATCCTCCTCCATACATACAGTATTATGTAAATTTGAACATGAATTTAATACTCCCATTCACACCTGCTTTTCTTCCTGGGACTAGTCGTGAGGAGTAAAGGACAGTATTTCACTGCTTTTAATAGACGTAATAACAGGAGTAGGAGACTTAGCTTTTCTTACAGTGGCTCAGAGGCAACTCCAGGGACTTTTCCTAGTCTATTCATCCTGTACGCAGCAGTGGAGACCTTTCATTCAGCAACTCCATTGTTTTCTGCTCGGAATTCGAGAAACTCTTTCCTTCTGGGAAAAAAAGAGAAAAGAATGAAGGCTTTTGTTGGACACTAGGCGGCTTTTGAAATATCATATATTAAGGAAATACATTTTTTGAAAGTGCAGCGGCGGCTGAGTTTGAATGAGAGCGATAAATGTAGCGAGGGAAGATAAAACTCATTAAAGCACAACCATTCTACACTGAAAGATAATTCATGCATTCACAATCCTCCCACAAAAAGACAAATGGAGAGAAAAGAGAAGGGAGATGATGGCCATGGAAATAATTCTAAAAAGTCAGAGGCAAAAAAAAACGAAAATGGAATTATGAGAATTATTCACAGTTTCAGCTCTCAAAACAATAGAAGAGAGAGACTAAACATTTTTCTATGCTTTCTCTCATCTCACTACCATAGATAATCTCTCATTATCAGGAAATTGATTTGAGAATAGTTTCTTACATTGTTCAGAGGAGTCTTGTCATTTTCTGTATTTGGGTACTGTTTTCCTTCTTTGCTGCAGTGCTTTTATACAATATGTAAGAAATTCAACATCTTGACCTCATCTTTGGTATGTTTTCTTGGTGCAAAAGGCAGAAGCGAACAACATTATGCATAAAACGTCAGTGAAACAAATGTAAACAATAATCAAATTCATGTTTATCAATTAAACAAGGACTATTACATTTGTGATTCGCTGAATGTTCTATGGCTGCTAATGCCTCTCTCTCTGTTTATGACGCTTAATGGCCTCTGGAAGTGTTGACATAGAGCATTTTACCCACCATGCTCCTAGATAAAACATGGATAATGTCTATGCAGATTGCACATTATCATAACCTCTGTAGCTCTAATAGTCTCCTGAATGCCAAACATTCAGGCGTCAGGTTATTGGCTGTAAAGCTTTCATTTTCAAGATGACTATCACTTTTACAGTCTGCTGTGCAGATTTTTTGGGGATTGTTTCGTCTGGGCTGTTCTCAGAACTGTATTAATTGCTATAGCGCTCTCTACCAGAATCGCTTCATTTAAAAGGTCTAGCTAATTTAATGGGTTATATAATTAGCTTTCTGAAGTGCTGTTGGGTGCCAAGAATTACAGGCAGTCATCATTAGAGCTAAAAATACTTTTTTGGGGGGAGAAGAGGAGCTTTTCTCTCTTGGTGCTGCAGTGTCTTGGTCGACTTATACAGGTGCGTAATGTTCTTGTGTTGAGTCAGGCTGTTCTTCACACATCGACATATTACTATTGGGCGATTCCATGCCAGTTGGAGCGTGAAATATTTTTGTGATCTCAGATTATTCTGGCAATTCTCACATAGATGCTTAATTGGGACGAAGGATGTTTAACATGCTTTATACATTTCTATCCCTAACATTTTTGTTGTTGTTGAAAATCCCGCTTTAGACCTATAAGACCCTATGATCTGTGAACCGTAGATGATACAGACAACATCATGGTGTCATTATACTCCTTACAGTGTTCTCTCAAATATGGAGGAAGTCTAGATTCCCGAAATGCACATTCTAAAATTTATTTTTCAACATAAAACATATTAATATCTTAAATCTACCCTTTTAGATGTTGCTTATTGTCAGACATACAGTGCATTTGGAAAGTATTCAGACCCCTTGCCTTTTTCCACATGTTGTTACTTTACAGCCTTATTCTAAAATGGATCAAATGGATAAAGAATCATCAGAAATCTACACCCAAGACCCCATAACGACAAAGCGAAAACAGGTTTTTAGAATTGTTTGCAAATGTATTAAAAATAAAAAACAGAAATTGAGCTCAGGTGCATCCTGTTTCCATTGATCATCCTTGAGATGTTTCCACAATTTGATTGGAGTCCACCTCTGGTAAATTAAATTGATTGGACATGATTTGGAAAGGTACACACCTGTCTATATAAGGTCCCATAGCTGACAGTCCATGTCAGAAGAAAAACCAAGCCATGAGGTCGAAGGAATTGTCTGTAGAGCTCCGAGACAGGATTGTGTCGAGGCACAGATCTGCGGAAGGCTACCAAAACAATTCTGCAGCATTGAAGGTCCCCAAGAACACAATGGCCTCCATCATTCTTAAATGGAAGAAGTGTGGAACCACCAAGACTCTTCCTAGAGCTGTCCAACCGGCCAAACTGAGCAATCGGAGGAGAAAGTCCATGGTCACGGAGGTGACCAAGAACCTGATGTTCACTCTGACAGAGCTCCAGAGTTCCTCTGTGGAGATGGGAGAACCTTTCAGAAGGACAAATCAAATCAAATCAAATCAAATTTATTTATATAGCCCTTCGTACATCAGCTGATATCTCAAAGTGCTGTGGCCTAAAACCCCAAACAGCAAACAATGCAGGTGTAAAAGAACTAGGAAAAACTCCCTAGAAAGGCCAAAACCTAGGAAGAAACCTAGAGAGGAACCGGACCAGTCCTCTTCTGGCTGTGCCGGGTAGAGATTATAACAGAACATGACCAAGATGTTCAAATGTTCATAAATGACCAGCATGGTCAAATAATAATAAGGCAGAACAGTTGAAACTGGAGCAGCAGCACAGTCAGGTGGACTGGGGACAGCAAGGAGCCATCATGTCAGGTAGTCCTGGGGCACGGTCCTAGGGCTCAGGTCCTCCGAGAGAGAGAAAGAAAGAGAGAATTAGAGAGAGCATATGACAACAACTATCTCTGCAGCACTCCACCAATCAGGCCTTCATGAAACCTGGCACCATCCCTATGGTGATGCATGGTGGAGGCAGCGTCACGTTGTGGGGATGTTTTTCAGCGGCAGGGACTGGGAGACTTGTCAGGATCGAGGCAAAGATGAATGGAGCGAAGTACAGAGAGATCCTTGATGAAAATCTTTTCCACAGCGCTCAGGACCTCAGACTGGGGCGAAGGTTCACCTTCCAACAGGACAACAACCCTAAGCACACAGCCAAGACACCTTAGGAGTGGCTTCAAGACAAGTCTCTGACTGTCCTTGAGTGGCCCAGCCATAGCTTGGACATGAACACATTCGAACATCTCTGTAGAGACCTGAAAATAGTTGTGCAGCAATGTTCCCCATCCAACCTGCTTGAGAGGATCTGCAGAGGAAAATGGGAGAAACTCCCCAAATACAGGTGTGCCAAGCTTGTAGCATCATACCCAAGAAGACTTGAGGCTGTAATTGCTGCCAAAGGTGCTTCAACAAAGTACTGAGTAAGGGTCTGAGTAAAAAATATATACGCTTGCAAAAATGTCTAAAAACCTGTTTTTGCTTTGTCATTATTTGGTATTATGTGTAGATTGATGAAGGGAAAAAACGATTGAATCAATTTTAGAATAACAAAATGTGGAAAATGTCAAGGGGTCTGAATACTTTCCGAAGGTACAGTACATGTATTGTTTGTAACAATATACTTTTCAAACATGTCAAATTTCCAGAGTTGGCATGGAATTGGCCTATTGGCTTTGTTTAGATAATCTTTCAGCCCAGAGTCAATTCCAGTCAATCCTGCTTGCTTTTTCTTCTTCACCATCAGCCAATAGATCCGCTATCAATACTGGGTGTTAAATGTGGATAATGATTGGTGTAGACGTATGGATCACACATCAAAGTGTGTGTTCACATGTCTCCACTCGAGTGCATCCTATCTAAATTGTGTAAATAAAACATTGTTAGAGGAGTCGCAGAAGACGGAGCACGAAACCCAATCATTTGTTTTGCGTTCAATGAAATCTGAGTGAAACGTTAAATAAATTAGAGTAGAGGAGAAACGCGGGCATGCACAGTCTTGAGTTGGAGTGTCAACAACACGTCAGTTTGACTTTTTAAACGAGCATTTCCAGGGAATGAGTATGCCTTTGTTGTTCTATGAATGTTTACTTCCTGGTACTGTCACGATGCAGACAGAGATCAGTGGAAATAACAAAGTGAATCAGTAAAGAGTCCTACACACAGGGACTCTGTGCCCTATGCTGTCATTCCACACAACAGGGTAACCACAAGTCTGCATTCTTAGTAAACATTTCAGCACAATGCACCAATCACTAAAACATGGCATGATTGGTTGCCAAGGCAATCAACAAAGGTCATTGGTACATTTTAGTTAACGTTGAATTAGATTCATTTGTGGCGGCACAGTTACTTAGGGAACTCAAGCCGAAAGACAGTTTGGAATGAATTCCACCTAAGTGACAGTACTCTCCTGCTTCCTTAGCTCAGACGTGGTCTGATTGAAGGGGAGAGAAAGTAAAGGCTATTTCCTTTTATTAGCACTTCACTTTCTCCTCCTTCATTCTATGCCCATCTGTATTGCCCTCCTCTTCTTGCTTGTGTGTGTGTATGTGCACTTGTGCGTGCGTCAGTGGGGGCTCCTCAGAGCAGGGATGGACCATCCTCCTAAGTGAATTTCATAAAAATAAAAATAGTAAAACATTTTAAAAGATATCCTTTTTAGATATAACTATATAAAATATATTCACGTCACCAAATAATTTTATTCACTGTTTTGCAATGAAGGTCTACAGTAGCCTCAACAGCACTCTGTAGGGTAGCACCATGGTTTAGTCAGAGGACATTTAGCTTCCTCTGTCCTCTGGTTCAATACATAACCTAGAAGGCTCATGGTTCTCACCCCCTTCCATAGACTTACACAGTAATTATGACAGGTTGGAGGATGTCCTCCAACCTATCAGAGCTCTTGCAGCATGAACTGACGTGTTGTCCACCCAATCAAAGGATCAGTGAAGGAATCTAGTATTGAAAGCATAAGCACTGTAGTGCTTAAAATGTGGTGAGTAGTTGACTCAAAGAGAGAGAAAGACAATAGTTGAACAGTTATAAACAAATTATTTTCTTCAGAGAGAGAGAGAGAGCTAGCTATATTCAGTCTTTTTTGGGGGGCTTTCACTTTCACTTACTTAGCTAGCAAATGCAGCTAGCTAGTTTAGCCTACTCAAATACCCAGCTAAGACAGAGGGATGCTACGTTAGCTAGCTAGCTATGAATATCCAACACTGGAACTCTTCTAAGTCAAGGTAAGCTTTTGGTGTTATTTATAGGCCTGCCAGTGTAACTGCTAACTTGCTTACTGATTGTACAGTGTATTGCGTGATTGTAGCGGGATTACTAACACGTTACTTCTATAGCTATATTGACTATGGCGTTAATTTAGCTAATATGGTCACATTGACAACGATGTTGGCTGTGTGTAGAGGTTATGATACGAAGGTTTGGCTTGTAAAGGTTTTTATGCCTGGTCACAGACAGCTGTACATTGAAATCTACAAACGAAGAGAAAAGGTGAGAGGAAGAGAGCGCTTAGATGCGAGAAGGAATGTAACAAGCTGTTTGTATGTGGCTATGAACATAAACATGTGATCAGGGTGTTGTATTCATTCTGCCGATACTGTTGAAAACTATTTCTTAAACGGAAGCAAATGGAACGAAGCAGGGATAAACATACTTGATGTTACATTGAACTGGGTGAATGGAATATGAATGACAGTCATCCAATATGCTGTAATAGAAATAAGGCCATGCTCATAAAAAATGTATTGTCCTCCCTCTTAAACTGCACCGAATGCCACTGGCGTGTCTGTGTGTAGTCTGTGTGCAAGATAAGGCTTCTGGCTCCACGTGATGGAAATGTGTTTTCTCTCGCTCTGTCCTCTCCTGATGCCTCGTCCTATCCTGGGGTTGGAGGGTCTACCGGTATAGTACATCTTAGGAAAAGCTTGTTGCAGATGCCCGGGAGTGTGTGTGCATGTGTGTGTGTGAGTATGTGTTTGTCTTCCCTTCCAGTAGCTCAGACTCATAAATCATTCTAGTGTTTTATTTGGAGACACGGTCAACTCCCTGGCAATGAACTCCTCCCTCTGGTCCCCTCCAACAACAGATACAGCAGATAATATAAAATATGATCCATATGAGCCACAGCTGTTATCAGCGTGACAACCACATCATCAGAAGAGCCAATGGCAACCCTCCCCTCCCTCTCTCTCTCTCTCTCTCTCTCTCTCTCTCTCACCCTATTTTCTCTCTTGTCTCGTTAGCTCGCTATCCATTAAAATGTGACATCCCGTATCATTTTCAACCTTGTCACTCGTATGATGAGGAATTCATAAGCTTGTTAC